>NC_081323.1:85222430-85525447 GCF_026419965.1 Kogia breviceps
TGTCCCCCTGCGGACCCTGACACTGGAGGGCCCCTGCCAGATGCGAGGCTTTGACTCTTAGCTGCTGTTTCTTCCTTTTGCTCTTGGTGGAGAGATTCCTATGTGAACCTGCAAACCCTTCCCCGGGCATCCCTGGTCTTCCACCGAAGTCTTCCTTTCCTCTTTGTCAGCTTTTTACAGCTGCCGCTGGCCGAAGCTAGAGCCCCCTGCGCTCTGGGGCTGCCAGGGCCTGCAGAAGCAGCTTAACCAGGAGCTGGCATTCCCCTTTCTACCCTGCTGAGCACAAGGGGCTCTAGCATTGGCATTTCTGGGGGCAGACGTGGCCTGGGGTATCAGAGTCCATCCAGTGGGTCAGATCCGGGACTGCAGCCCCCTTCTCGCTGTGGGTCCCCACCCAAGTCGCTTCCCTCTAAGCCTTCGTCTCCTCATCGGTGAAGCGGCCCTAACCCAGAGAGCAGCTGTGAGGGTCACACGGGCTCTGCTGTGTGTACCCAAAGACGGGGAGGGCTGGGGATGAGAGGCCCCGAGTGTGCCCTCTTGGCCCTACCTTCCCATCCGAGGACTGTCTGCCAGTTCCTCCGATGCTGGCAAAGTACTGGATGACCTTCTTCGTGTTCTCAGTCTTGCCTGCACCAGATTCTCCACTGCAGGTGGAAGACGGGAGCAGACGAGTTAAGGACAAAGGGGATTGGCCGCGGAGAAGCAAAGCGATGAAAGGTACTGGCTGGGCCTCATCACATCTCACCCATCAGGGACAGACGGGGTGGGGCAGGAGGGGACTTGGGGACATGGAGGCCCCCCCCCCCCAGTTTAGCAGATGCAGCCTTAGTCGTCCCCGCCAAGCCCACTAGCTCTCTGCCTGCAGATTTCCATACAAAGTCCCGCCAATTAATTCTAAGAAGGCTTAATGACATGTGTAGGACACAAACCTAATTATATGTCTATAGACTGAGAGGCAGGAGGGACACTTACGTGATTAGCATAGACTGATTTTCGCGCTCTGTAGGGAGGGAACCGTCAACAGGAAGATGTAATTAGAAAACACTTGATATTTGGCATCACCCTATAAGCACACCGTCTGCATCTCCCTGCATCCCACCCGGCTTGGAGGATGGCTGCAGTGGCCCGCGGACGCCGAAGACCTAGGATCCCGTGGGGTCTGAGGCTACACGCCTGCCTCTGCAGCCCACGTCCTTGCAGAAGGGGCCAAAAATTCACCAGCCACTCTGTTTCTATAAGCACCGTCCCATGCAGCTGCCTAGTCGTAAGCAACATAAAGAGAAATGGTAATAAAAATCGCGTTGTACTGTATGGTGACGATTGCACAGGGAATGGTTAAGGGTCAACTTGAGTTCTGGACATTATTTAGCTTGGCATCCCATGTTTTGGGGATGCTGAAATGAGATGGGGCGTGAGGCAGGGCGGGTACTTAGCAAGCGCACTCACCGAGCAATATTAAAAAAAATCTTCAACGGGCGATGAGGGGTCAGGTTTGGGATTGGGTAGCACGTGGGTCTAATACCTCTGGAGCCCCAATGGCAAAGGGGCTTTTCTTGCCCTGCCATGACAGCCCCAGCGGACCCCATTGCACGCACCCATGAGCATGTCGTGGTAGGCGATGTCCGAAATGGAGAAGAGGTGGGGCGGCATCTCCGTACGCTTCTTGCCTTTGTACATGCTGGCCACGCGGGCCCCGTAGATGGGCAGCCATCGGTAGGGGTTGACGGTCACGCAGAACAAGCCTGAGTAGGTCTGGCGGGAGAGAAGGAAGATGGTTAGCTGGCCCTCCCTCCTGATGCCCTTTTCCCTCCATATCCTGGCCCATCACCGAGCATCCCGGCTGGAGCTTCCTGTCCACCTAGAGGGGTACAGGGATGTCCCCTCTGGGGGCAAAATCTATGTCTGAGTCTTTATTCAGTAAACAAAGCCAGCCTTCTCTTTAATATATATCTGTTTCATTTTCCTTTGGCTGAATTATCTGAATCCGTAACACAGTCATTTGTACGGATAAACACGCAGCAGAAAGTCCCCCAGCTCCTCGGCGTCCGCCCCCTCCTCCCACAGGGAAGCTCTGGGTCGGTTTCTAATACCCCTTTCCACGGTTTTTGATGCACATATACAAACAAATCCAGCGACACGTTCGAATCCCCTCACCTTGTTTTTAAAACAAGCAATAGTATTCTATGATACTGATTTATTTTTATTTTTTTAATTAAAAAGTTTTTTGAAGTATAGTTAATTTACAATGTTGTGTTCATTTCTGCTGTACTGCAAAGTGATTCAGTTATATATGTATTCTTTTTCATATTCTTTTTTTTTTTTTTTTTTTTGGTGGTACGCGGGCCTCTCACTGTTGGGGTCTCTCCCGTTGCGGAGCACAGGCTCCGGACGCGCAGGCGCAGCGGCCACGGCTCACGGGCCCAGCCGCCCCGTGGCACGTGGGATCTTCCCGGACCGGGGCACGAACCCGCGTCCCCCGCATCGGCAGGCGGATTCTCAACCACTGCGCCACCAGGGAAGCCCCCTTTTTCATATTCTTTTCCATTCTGGTTTACCACAGGATGTTGAATAGAGTTCCCTGTGCTCTACAGTAGGACCTTGTTGTTTATCCATCCTGTGTATAATAATTTACATCTGCTCATCCCAGACTCCCACTCCTCCCCTCCCCCACCCCTCTCCCCCTTGGCAACCACAAGTCTGTTCTCTTTGTGAATCTGTTTCTGTTTCATAGATAGGTTCATTGGTGTCGTATTTTAGGTTCCATATATAAGTGATCTATGATACTGTTTTATATCTTGCTTTTTCCACTTATTATACGGGGCATTTTTTCCATGAGAGTTCATGGAGTCCTTACTATGTGGACACAATCCAGCTGGTGGACAACTGGGTCTGATCTACTCTTAAGAAGAGACACCACCTTCTCTTTTCACCCCATGGCAATTTTTTAAGGAAATCATCCCAGTTTTTAAAAATCAGAGAAACCAATGAGGTAGTGAAAGAAATTAGTTGAGGGCAGGAAATGGCCAAATCCATGGGTCCCAGACTCCTCCTGCTGGACACTCGGATTGACCTCTGGTGCCCCCTCTTTTCACGTAAACTTTAAAACTTTCCATCTTGGTCCAAGTGGAGATACACCCCCACCCCCAGTTTCTCCTTAGCAGAGCTGCCATATATTGCGTTTTTAAAGGGAACCTCATTAAATAGAAAGTGATCCAGAGAAAGGGGAACAAAGAGGAGAGGAAGAGAAGCCACGTAAAGACTTGAGAGGATGATGCACTGTGGGACCCAGTCACTGAGTCACTCTTTCCCTCCAGCCCTGTCTGCAGGGTGGGGTGGGGCAGATAGTGGACCAGAAGCTAGTTCTGTCCCTACCTGGGTCAGCATGTAAAAGAGAGGTCCCCCGCCACCCTTGCAGGAGGGACACGAGAGGACAGCAGTCGGGGCCTTGGAGCTGTCCTGCCTGCCCCAGTTTTTCAATCAGTGGTTCAACTGAGGTGTTTGGATTTAAGAGGAGACTCCTGCCCTGGTCCCTCAGGCCACACTCCACAGAGCCTGCAGCCCCTTAGCCCAAAGACATGATGTGGCCACCCACAGGAGCAAGGGCTCAGCTGCACGGGGGCCCTGAGTAAGCACCACCCCTGAGCCTGGCCATTGAGCCCACATGGACGTTCTCAGCCAAAGCTCCAGGCTCAGCCAGGGGCAGATGTGGCTCTTCCCAGGCTGAGGTTCAGTGATGCCCCACTAGCCTCCAGGCCCAGCGAATATCCCCAAGAACTTTCCAGAGATCCTGCAGCACTGCATGGGCCTACGGTGCTGCTGAGGGTCTGAATCTGGAACTAAAGTAGTATTGAGGAGGACAAGGGGAGGAAGCATGTGGCAGTTCACTTGACTGTCACCAAAACCCAGAAGAGGAAATCCCCAGTGGCCTCTGACCTTGAAGTCAGGCCCCAGCTCACCTAGTCCTACCGGATAGCCTCTTTCCCTTGTAGTAAAGACATCTAGAGAGGCAAACACCAAAACTTCCTTATATATCCCATTTTGAGTTTAGCCACCAGCACCTTCAGGAAGTCTTAGGGTTTCCAAAATGGTCAGGGGGGCTGATGGTAACCAGCTTTGCTCATCCTGGCACAGGGCTCAGTGTTTGTTCAATGAATGAATGGTTGGATGGAATTGGCTAGAAGGAAAGGAGAAAGGAGGGATGGAGGAAGGAAGGAAAGGAGAGATGAATGGATGGGCGGAGGGTGGATGGACAGACAGGGAAGGACGTCTGCTGAGGCCACATGAAGTCACTAGGGGGGAAATGATGTTTTGATTGGAGAGTTTGCAGGGGTGGGGTCAGGAGGAAGCCTTCTGGATGACAGCCTCCGCAAAGGGTGTGTCAGCTGCGCATTCGGATCGTAGCACCACTGAGATGCCAAAGCCTTGGGGTGGAAATTCTAACACGTCAAAAACGTGGTCCGTCTGCCCTTGCCCCAGACATAATGTGTATGGGTTGCTGGGGAGGGTAGAGTAGCTGCCCCCTCCCCTTCCTCCCCACGCCCAGCGCGGGCACTCACATAGATCCTCATGCTGACGTAGCGTTGACGTAGGTTGTCCAGGACGCTGGCCTCGTTCAGGAATGTCATGTTGGCCATGTCGCTGACTTGGTAGAATTTGGGTGGGTTCATCTGCTGGATATCATCCTTCTTCATGGTGAGTGTCTGGGGGGTCAAGACACAGCAGCACGTGCATTAAGACATAGTACTGGCACCGCCACAGTGGCACCGGCCACAGGGTACCGCCCTCTCTCTGGTGTCCTGCGAAAAGCTGGAATCAGTGGGTCCACCTCCTGGTCCAGCCATGTCTCATTGACTTGGGATGGGGAAGAACTTCCAAGGCCCCATGAGCCCTAACTGCCTCCCCTCTGAAGTAGGGATGACAGTGGCTTCTTTGGCTGGTTGCTGGGAGAACTATATGAACTTAAGTTGCATCAAGTCAAAAGTCCTTGAAGTTCCTTCCCTACATTCAGAGCACCTCCGACCTGTGTTTCTCTTCCAGCCAAGTCCATTCTGGTAGCTGATCAGAACTTGCTCACTGATCCCAGGGACCCTTTGCAGAGATGTGACTCTTGTCTCTCTGCCTTGAGAATTAGTGGTGGTTTCTAAAGAGCAATGAACTTTTCCATTAAAAATAAAAAGACATTCCCCTGCTCCCACCAAACCACCTTGAAGGATAAAATTGAAAGCAAGCAAACAAGACCAAAAAAAAAAAAACAATAATGATGAGCAGTAGATG
This sequence comes from Kogia breviceps, assembly GCF_026419965.1. Lineage (NCBI taxonomy): Eukaryota > Metazoa > Chordata > Mammalia > Artiodactyla > Physeteridae > Kogia > Kogia breviceps. The sequence goes on from NC_081323.1 coordinate 85,227,705, forward strand.
TTTTAGGGTGAAAATAATATAGCATTAAGAGTCTGGGGCTTCCCTGGTGGCGCAGTGGTTAAGAACCCGCCTGCCAATGCAGGGGACATGGGTTCGAGCCCTGGTACCAGGAAGATCCCACATGCCGCGGAGCAACTAAGCCCGTGTGCTACAACTACTAAGCCTGAGCTCTAGAGCCTGTGAGCCACAACTACTGAGCCCATGTGCCACAACTACTGAAGCCCACGCGCCTGGAGCCCGTGCTCTGCAGCAGGAGAGGCCACTGCAATGTGAAGCCCGCGCACCGCAACAAAGAGCAGCCCCCGCTCGCCACAACTAGAGAAAGCCCACGGGCAGCAACGAAGACCCAATGCAGCCAAAAATAAATCAATAAAAATAAATAAATTAAAAAAAAAAAGACTTTGCCTAAAAAAAAAAAGAGTCTGGAGCTCCTGTGCACAGCAGGCAAATCCCATCTCCCCGCTCTGCACCCCAATTTTTCCTCTGTAAATGAAAACTCATGCCAGCTCTTAAATGGCAGTGTCTGGGTCTGAAGCTCAAGACATGTGATCCAGAAAACAAATATCTTTCAGCTGCCTGAAGCCTGAGATGTGAGGCTTAAACACCTACTGGGATTTCTGGGACTTTTAATAATTTATGAGTCCAACAGGCAGCTAATTTGAAATCTTGACAGTTCTGGAAAATCCACCCAGTAATGGTCACCACACCCCTAGTAAGTCAGGCTAGGTTTCATTCAGAGTCCATTTCTGGTAGTTGCTGATCTCTGGTCCTCGCCCACAGGCAAACTCTTCTCTTACAGCCCCAGCAGAGAAATGGAAGCCTGTGCCTTTATCACAGGAGCCAGACGAGTTGGTCTTTTCTGTCCCAAACCCGGCTGGATGGCCTGTCTACTGCAGATGCTCACAGAAGTTGTGTTGTCCTTAAATTGCACCCAAACTGGGGCCTCTGGGGCTCCACTCTCATCATCCATCATTCCTGGCAACACTGCAGTGCCCTGCCTTTCTGAAAAGGGTGTTTCTCCTGAGAGTGAAGCTTGACTTTCATGTTCAAACCCACTTTACCACAGCTATAGCCTCATCTTTCTGTGACCACTCCCCTCAAAGGGAGGGGAGGGACACAGTAAAGCTTATTTTTATTTTTTATTTTTTTTGCGGTATGCGGGCCTCTCACTGTTGTGGCCTCTCCCGTTGCGGAGCACAGGCTCCGGACGCACAGGCTCAGCGGCCATGGCTCACGGGCTTAGTTGCTCCGCGGCATGTGGGATCTTCCCGGACCGGGGCACGAACCCGTGTCTCCTGCATCGGCAGGCGGATTCTCAACCACTGCGCCACCAGGGAAGCCCCACAGTAAAGCTTAGACGTTGCAAGTTCTGATCACGGAATGTCTCTGTTCTTTTATTTGTGAAATTAACCAAGGATTGACTTCACACTCCCCGGATGCAGCCCAACCATGGAAGATGAGGTGGTGCTGGAGAGGGGTCATGGGCATTGGAGCCAGATACAGCAAGCTTTGAATCTGAGTTCATCACTTTCTGTCTTTGTGACTGTAGGCAAATTACCTAAAATCTCTTTGATCCTCTGCAAAATAGGGTCCATACATCCTACTAGATCGAGTTATTGAAAGGGTTAAGCAAGAGGTCTAGCGCCTCCCCAGGAGTAGGCTCCAGGGGAGGGGTTTCATGAACCAAAATTTCTATCTGCTCTCTCAAGTCATGCCTTGTAGCTGAACACCGTGGACCAGCAGAGAGTGGTATGCTAGTAAACCAGCTGCGTGGGAAAAAAAAAAAAAAATCCCTGATTTGTACCATTTGTCAGTTCCACCATGGCTGACATCAGGCTGCCAAAGGTTTAACAACCAGTTGCAAAGCCCCCGAACGTTTAGCGTTAGATCCTTACAAGCCAGGGCATGCCAACCCCAGCACGCCACCTCCATGCAGCAAGGGGCTTGGTGTCACCATCTGTAGCTCATGACGCTGGAGCGCTCACTCAGTTGGCCAGGGTGTCCCGGGGCCCTGTCTCGCATTCCTCATGCCATCATGGGCACATAGCACCACTCCTGATGGGTGGGAGGCTCCTCAATCTTAGAAAATAGATTCCCCGTGAAAGGTTTTGGGGGCTTTAAAGGTAAGTAACTCTCCTGATAATCTCTCTCACACATGCACTGTTTTAGAGCATACAAAGTACTTTCATGTCCTATCATGTTGGACTCTCTGTTCTAAGAGAGCCAAAGCTCAGAGAGGGAAAGTGTTCTGCTCAGGGCCCCACAGCTTGAGTGTCATTGAGTCTGAACTTGAACCCAGCACAGGGGACTCGGAGGCATCTGCTCTTTTTGCCACCTTGCCTCTTGAGCCCGGGGGTCCACCAGTCCTAAAGCTCAATTTCATCCTGGGGATTATTCCCCACCCACCTGGTTGGTGATCGTTTTCACGGTGACCTGGTCGCCCTGTTCGGACTGGATCTCCCCAGAGATGAAGCCCTCCTTCTCATCCTTGACCCAGCAAGACCTCTTGATGTCATAGGGCTTGTTCATGGCTTCGATCCTCTCCTTTTCGGAAGGTGTCAGGAAGGGCATTGGGTCCACATCGTCCCCACATTCGCCTCTGGATCCACTGGGCATTGTGGCTTGGCTGAGGGAGGAGCAAGAAGGAACCACGGGTGGGAACCAGGACTTCCCTGGGTGCTGGAGGGGAAAGAGAGGAGAGTTTGCCAAGACTGTTGTATGGCCTGGGGCAAATGCCTGGGAGAGACATGGGGCTGCTTCTCTCACGTCACTTTGAATGTCTTGCTGCTATTAGATCTCAGTAACCCAGAATAAGAAAGAAGCTGATAACTCCTCAGAGTGGTGTAGCCCTATAGCCACCACAAAACACTTCTGCATCTGTAGTCCCGTATGCCCCTGACACTAAGGCTGTGAGGTAGGGATCAGGGAGAGTCCATTTTATGGAGGAGAAGACGAAGGCCAAGAGAGGTTAAAGCATGCACTTTTAACCATGAACTGGGACGAGAAAAGGATTACTACTTGGTTTTCATTTTCCCTTAAGTTCTGAGCAGAGGCCACAAGCCACCGTAGTACCAGCAGTGCTGAGGCTTGTCCCCAACAGAAATCACAGCTATTCTCCTTTCATTGTAGCAGGCATCTCCAAATATATATGACTTAGCCTCGTCTCAACTTTGAAGTGATGGTCTTATGAGACCCTCGGTTAGAAGTTGTTATTTAAATCTACTAACGAAAAAGTACACTTTTAATTGCTATATCACAAACTGATTTTGTAATATTTTGACAACTGGATTTTAATACCGTTGGTTTCCTTTGTGACCCTATGTAGTTTATTTTATGCATTTAAAAACCCTAATCTGAGCAGAGGTCCACAGGCTTTACCAGATGCTAAGCAAGTCCCTGGTACAGAATAATTGCCCCCGGTTCAATGGTTACTTCTCTTAAGATGAGGCCAGCCTGGGGTCAAGGCTGGACCTCTTGGTTTCCAAGTGCAGACAAACCAGGAAGGAGGAGGACTGGGGACTTTCAGTAGCAAAGAGAGAAGTCAGGGGCATTGCAGTTTGTCTTAGGGGTGAAGAAACTTCTTGGAGGTTTGGGGAGGATGTGGTTCTGAGCCCCGTTGTCAGCAGTGCTGTTCTCAAACCAAGAGTACAGCCTCCACCTTCAAGTAACCCAGCCGGGGATGGAGCGTCTCACGACGGTGCCCCCAGACACCTGCTACACAAAGGTATCCTCGGGGGAGCTCCAGCGTTTCCTGCCAGGGGTCCTGGTGTTTCCAAAAGAGGCTGAGCCAGGACAGGCAAGCGATGGAGGCAAAACCAGACACTCTTCTCCTCTTCTCGTCTCGCTGTGGGGTCCAGCTTAGAGTTCTGACTGGAGCCTGGGTTCCCCAACCCCAAAGCTGGTCCATTTTGCAGAAAATAAGAACGAGAGAAGGGGTATGGGTGGGGTGGGGGTGTAGGGGTCCTGTGCCTTCATGGGCCACTGACCTCTTTGTCCATCTGGTGATGTCTGTGGTCTCACTGGACAAAGTTTTAAATTCGGGTAATAAACTGTATAAGATCACCAAGGAAACAAATGACATTGAAATGTAATTAACACAATATTCAACACCCACGATACAGCACTAGGTGTGCTTCCTAATGGCAGGTCAAATAACCACTTTAGTTTTGAAGCAACCGTGAGAATTAACAAGCTTTTGACCTCTCTGCAACCATTGTAATATGATATGAAAATATCGGTGACTTCCGATGCTGACAGTCACAGGTATTGCTAATATGACTGCGTTCAAAAGGGGAGGAAATGATACATTTCACTTAAGGGTAGTTAAAATCATGATGCAATTGTTTTCCCACTGCAGACCCCCCAGCCCAGGGTAGGAACCCTGCCTGATCCCTCCTGAGTCCCGTCTCTGCAGAGCACGCAACTGGGAGTCCTCGGTTTCTGCTGGTAGCTTTGGACAGTATTTGTCCAGCATCCAGGGGACCAGTCTCTCTCTCAGCTCTGCCACAAGTCACCGTGGGCAGCTCAGGTGGCCTCGTTGTCCCCCACCCCCTTTCTGGAAGATAACGACTGCGCGACATAAACTTCCTTTTGCCTTTTGTTATCCCTGATGACATGAAAGCATTGCCTTTTTGCGGTCTCATTTTTGTGGTTCTGTTTGACATAGATGGAAGTCACCAGGGACGTGAGACCAAAATCCACATGAAAAGAAAATGTGAGTATCAGCAAGGTCAGATTTTTAAAAATGCATTAGCCTTGTCATTAAAACAGAATAACTGCTCCTGTCTCAGCGCTGGGTTCCTTTTTAATTGTCCTAGAGGGGGAGGAAGGGCCAGAAATTCTCCTTTGTTTATTCCAATTAGGTTGCTTGCTTTTTTTTTTAATGGTGATTTTGCCATGAACCACAGGCTAAGGTATGATGGCTGTTGCCCTGGCCTGGTGGCCTGGGGCACAGACCCCTGGGACCAGGCACTGCCTGAGGGCTGTGCAGGCCACTGACACTAGGTCCCACCCCTCTCAGTGGCCACCAGCCTCCTGCTCAATTGTGACCCCACCTTCCAGGGCCCCCTGCATCCAAACCACTCCTGCCCCCTCCCCCTGCCCCCAGACAACTGCTTTTCCAGGCGTCTTTGATAACCAAGACCCATTTTTCAAAATCATGAACCACAAAACATAGAAAAAATTCAGCTTGTGGAATGCAAAAGCTACAAGGCTCCCCCGGGGGAGAGAAGCATTACAGAGTGTGGGCAGGGGGTGGTGGGATTGAACCCAGCGTGACTCCAGCATCCCCTCAATCCCCTGGGGGGAGGCGGGTGGTGCAGTGAAGTGGGGTTGATCTGGGTTCAAATCCTGTCTCGCTGTGGAACGAGGCAGCTCCCCCCTGCCCCGTACATCCAGATCCCTTGGAGCATTGAATGACGCACCCGCTCTGCAGCCCCTCAAGAAATGCCCACCCCCTAGTCCCCTTTGCACATCTCTCACCATTACATCTCTTTTCCTCTGGAGGCTTCTCCACGGCACCCCCTCCCCGTTTCCCATCTCCCCCGACATCCTCTATGGTACCCACCTGAGACCACACTGGAAGAGACTGGGTGCCCCGCAGACGCTGGCCATTCCCTTTTATACCTGCCCAACAGGTCTGAGCCAGCAAAACTTAAAAAAGAAAAGAGCCTCCCAGGTCTCCAGGGGCTCAGCTGGCCTCACCTTCCAGGGCTTGACTGAACACTCCTGGGTCCCTTAGGGGGGATCAGTGAATGCCCTGATTCTAGGACATATGCTTTCCTCCCATTTCCCTTGTGGGGAAACTGATGACCTCAGCCCAGGGATGCAGGCTGTGGGCAGAAATAGAACAGCTGGCTAATGAGTTTTCCTCTTAAAGCTGTCACTGCGCCATGGTGGGGGCTGATGATCAAGGAGTAAGGCCCTGGGTGGGCTCCTCCGAAGCCTTGGGCATGGATGAGCCGGGATAACAATCGGTCGATGGCCTTGTCCCTTTCCGAAACCCAGGACAGAAATACGAACTTGGACTTCCCTCCCTTGGTGATGGCCGTCGGCCCCCTCCAACCCACCATGGCACCTTGGTGTGGCGCCAGAGCCCATGGGGCACCTTGGTGTGGTGGCAGCTTTGAGTTCTAAAGCCTTCCCTCTAATACTCCCGTGGTTTTCCATGCATTTCATGGCCTTGAGCAAGTCCCTGTCCTCTCTGGGCTTGTCTTTCCCATCTATAAAATGGGATGGACGGATTCTAAGAGTCCTTTGTACCCTTCTCAAGCTTGGAGATGGCCTCTGGGGCTGGAGGGAGAAAGTGCCTGGGGGACTTTCTTCCGGGCATCTGCCATCACCCCATTGCCACCCCCAGGTCCCTCATTCACTTTTTTTTTTTTTTTTTTTTTTGCGGTATGCGGGCCTCTCACTGCTGTGGCCTCTCCCGTTGCGGAGCACAGGCTCTGGACGCACAGGCTCAGCGGCCATGGCTCACGGGCTTAGTTGCTCCGCGGCACGTGGGATCTTCCCGGACCGGGGCACGAACCCGTGTCTCCTGCATCTGCAGGTGGATTCTCAACCACTGCGCCACCAGGGAAGCCCCACTTTTTTTTTAATTGGTAAAAAGATAACATAAAACTAACCATTTTAAGTGAATAACTCAGTGGCATTTGGTATATTCACAGTGTCATGCAACTGCCTACCACCTCTGTCTAGTTCCAAAACATTTTCATCAGCTCAACAGGGAACCTACAACCCATTAAGCCGTTTCTCCCCCAGCCCTTGGCAGTCACCAATCTGCTCTCTGTCTTTACAGTTTTACCTCTTCTAGGGATTTCATATGAATAGAATCAAGCAATATATGACCTTTTGTGCCTGACGTCTTTCATTTAACATGGTTTCAAAGTTCATCCCCATTGTAACATGTATCGGCACTTCATTCCTTTTTATGGCCAAATGATCCTTCTTTGCATGGACGGACCGTAGTTTCTTTATCCATTCATCCACTGATGGACATTTGTGTTGTTCCCACCTTTGGACTATTGTGAATTGTGCTTCTGTGGACATATATGTGCATCTATTTGTTTTCAGTTCTTTTGGGTATTCACCTAGGAATAGAATTGCTGGGCCATTTGGTAATTCTCTGTTTAGTTCTTTGAGGAATCACCAGACTGTTTCCACAGCGGCTGAATCATTTCACATTCTCACCAGTAATTCACAAGTGTTCAAATTTCTCCATATCCTCACCAACACTTGTTATTTTCCCTTTTTAAAAAAACTGTGGGCATCCTAGCGGGTGGGAAGTGGTATCTCATTATGGGTTTTGTTTAGATTCCCCTGATGACTGTCGATGTTGAGCATCTTTTCATGTGCTTGTTGGTGATTTGCATATCTTTGGAAAAATGTCAAGTCCTTTGCCCATTTTTATTTATTTATTTATTTGTGGTACGCGGGCCTCTCGCTGCTGTGGTCTCTCCCGTTGCGGAGCACAGGCTCCGGACGCGCAGGCTCAGCGGCCATGGCTCACAGGCCCAGCCACTCCGCGGCACGTGGGATCTTCCCGGACCGGGGCACGAACCCGCGCCCCCCGCATCGGCAGGTGGACCCCCAACCACTGCGCCACCAGGGAAGCCCCCGCTTTGCCCATTTTTAAATTGGGCTGTTTGTCTTTCTGTTCTTGAGCTGTAAGAGTTCTTTATATATTTTACATACTGGGCCCTTATCAAATATGTGATTTGCAAATATTTTCTCCCATTCTGTGGGCTTTTTCAATTTCTTGCTAAGTCCTTTAATGCACAAAAGTTAATTTTTTTTTTAGTTTTATTTTTTTAATTTATTTTTAAAATTTTATTGAAGTATATTTGATTTACAATGTTGTGTGAATTTCTGCTGTCCAGCAAAGTGACTCAGTTATACATATATATATTCTTTTTCATATTCTTTTCCATTATGGTTTATCACAGGTTATTGAATATAGTTCACTGTGCTGTACAATAGGACCTTGTTGTTTATCCATCCTGTGTATACAAGTTTGCCTCTGTTAATCCCAAGCTCCCAATCCTTCCCCCGACCCCCCCCAAAAGTTAATATTAATGAAGTCCAATTTATTTTTTATTTTGCCACCTGTGCGTTTGGTGTCATATGTAAGAAACCACTGCCAAATTCAAAGTCATTGAGGTTTGCCCCTGTGTTTTCTTCTAAGAGTTGTATGGTTTTCGCTTTTATATTTAGGTTTGATGCCTCAATTCACTCTTAAAGGAAAAAGGAACCCATCTGAGTACAGAGTTGATTTCCCTTTTTGTCTGTCTGGGTTGGGGCCCGGGAAACAGCTACTTTAAACCCAAAGAATCTTTTACTTAGTACATAGTAATGTTCTGCAGATGTTTTCTATTATCATCTGATCCCTACAGCATGTTACTGTATTCTGAAAACCGGAATCTGGCAATGAAGAATCACATGGATAAGCAGTGATGACACTCACCTTTAGCAGCACCTGCTCTGCCAGAATACTTCACGCCTGAGGATGAACCTCACTTCTCCCACGTGGGACCTCAGTTTCCCCAAAGGTAAAATCAGATTTTGACTGAGATGCCTCCAAGCGTGGCCGTCCGCAATGCGAGGCACCATTGCTGCCCACCTGCTGCTCTCCGGAGTCTGTTCACCTGACGGGGTTGTTTTTCATCTCTTCAGCAGCAGGACTTTTTTTGTTTTTTTTAACATCTTTATTGGCGTCTAATTGCTTTACAATGGTGTGTTAGTTTCTGCTTTACAACAAAGTGAATCAGTTATACATATACATATGTTCCCATATCTCTTCCCTCTCGCGTCTCCCTCCCTCCCACCTTCCCTATCCCACCCCTCTAGGTGGTCACAAAGCACCGAGCTGATCTCCCTGTGCTAGGCGGCAGCTTCCCACTAACTGTTTTACGTTTGGTAGTGTATATATGTCCATGCCACTCTCTCACTTTGTCCCAGCTTACCCTTGCCCCTCCCCATATCCTCAAGTCCATGCTCTAGTAGGTCTGTGTCTTTATTCCCGTCTTACCCCTAGGGTCTCCATGACCTTTTTTTTCCCTTAGATTCCATATATATGTGTTAGCATACAGTATTTATTTTTCTCTTTCTGACTTACTTCACTCTGTATGACAGACTCTAGGTCCATCCACCTCACTACAAATAACTCAATTTCCTTTTTTATGGCTGAGTAATATTCCATTGTATATATGTGCCACATCTTCTTTATCCATTCATCTGTTGATGGACACTTAGGTTGCTTCCATGTCCTGGCTATTGTAAATAGAGCTGCATATGACCCAGCAATCCCACTACTGGGCATATACCCTGAGAACACCATAATTCAAAAAGAGTCACGTGCCAAAATGTTCATTGCAGCAGCAGGACTTTTAAAGGGCTGACCTTTGTGCAGAAGTCTGGTTTGTGCAGGATAAGAGTGGAGCTTCTCTGGGTAGAGCAGGGGAGGAGGCCTCCCCGCCTCCACCCTCCCTGGGGGCTTTGAGGACAGCACCCAGACAGCCAAGAGAGGCAACGGGGGGAGCCGTCCCCTGGCAGTGGTGGCCTAGAGTCCATCCTTGGAATGCAGTGCCCCACCCAAAGCCCGGGGCCCTTCTAGCTTCTTCCGGCGATGATCTTGATGATGGTCATCTTCTGGCTAATGAACGGTGGGAGTGGGCCCTGAGAACCGGGACCCGGCCCTGCCGTGATTCTGGGAAGAAGGGATGTTCCCCAACAGGAGGTTTTCAGCCGGGGCCCCAGCGGGAAAGGGCCCACTCCAGTGGGGTCACTGCCTATAGTGTGATCAAGAGACTCTTGGCTAATTGGGGCACCCTTATGGGAAACCAATGGAGGATGGTGAGGTACCCTCCCTACCCCTAGAGAGGTGACCGCAAAGCCACCACACCCCAGATATGGCTGTAGGAAAGGCATGGCCCTTAGGAGCTGGCACAGCTACTGCCCAAGCAGACCCAGCAGCAGGGTGGGGGCCTGGGGAGGCGGCAGGGGGCAGAGGGGAGGGCCAGCCTCCTGGCACACGGAACAGGGTGGTGAAGGATTGCAAATAGATCTGGAGCCAATGCAGGACATCCAGCACCGTGGTTGGAGCTTCTCACGGTGAGGGGGGTTTAATGGTCAGCATTCCAGAAAGTTCTATCTCAGTAGTGTGCTTGGGGAAGGCCCTTGAAGTAACTGTCAGGTGACTGCTACCTCCCAAGAGTAGGTGAGCGCATGCATTGTTCTCTGCCTTTACAAATACACTAAGAGGGCTTCCCTGGTGGCGCAGTGGTTGAGAGTCCGCCTGCCGATGCAGGGGACACGGGTTCGTGCCCCGGTCTGGGAAGATCCCACGTGCCGCGGAGCGGCCGGGCCCGTGAGCCGTGGCCGCTGAGCCTGCATGTCCGGAGCCTGCGCTCTGCAACGGGAGAGCCCACGGCGGTGAGAGGCCCGCGTACCGCAAAAAAAAAAAAAAAAAAACAAAAAAAAAAACACTAAGAGGGACTTCCCTGGTGGTGCAGTGGTTAAGACTCCGCGCTCCCAATGCAGGGGGCCCGTGTTCGATCCCTGGTGAACTAGATCCCACATGCATGCCACAACTAAGGAAGCCCACGTGCCACAACTAAGGAGCCCACCTGCTGCAACTAAGACCCCGTGCAACCAAATAAATAAATATTTTTTAAAAGATACACTAAGAATCACATTGGACTTGGAGTCATCTAGCCCCTAAAGATACCAGCAGGACGTCTAGTGATGTCTTTCTATAGAAGGCAAGCTGACCTGAATCCCCTTGGGCAAAACATTCCCTGGAGTCGTGGGTTGGTGTTGGTTCAACCACGAAAACAAAGGGCTCCCTTATCCATGAGCTCATTTTGATCCTTGCAACAACCCAGGCACGTGCATAGGGCAGATGAGTAATGACCTACTTTTAGCAGATGAGAAAACAGAGGCTCAGAGTGGTGAAGCAATTCGCCAGAAGACACACAGCAAGTCAGTGTCTGAGAAATGACTTTGTTTTTCTTCCTAGCACTTAAATCACTCTCCAAACAATGCATTATAGAGCTACTGGATGATTTTGGGGGTCTTGCCTCATAGAACATAAGCGTGGTGAGGGCAGGGGCTTGGTCTCTTTACCGGTAGGCACTAGAGTGTGGTGGTCAAGAACTGCTGGACTCAGAAACCAGATTCTCTGCGTTTGCCCCTTATGAGCTCTCTGTGCCTCAGTTTTCTCGTCTTGAAAATGGGGAGAACAGTGGTACCTACCACATAGGCTTGTAATGAGAAGTAAGTGAGCTCATACAAATGCCTGACATCTATTAGACGGTCCATAAATATTCGCTGAATGAATGAAAGCCCGGGCCGTGTATGGGAACAGTGACACCAAGTGCAGTACTCTGTTCGGGGGGTTGTCAGGATGGAAGTTGTTCTTGTCATCTACGTCCAGATGTGTCAATCTCTGCCCCCGTCCCCCTTCTTTCCTTTCCCCAGTCCCTTGTGCTCTGTGCCAGGTTCTCTGCTACCCCAGCAAAGACAAACAGTTAACTAGACTCTTTCTCTGCCTCTGAGGAGTTTGCTCTGTTGACTCTGTGCCTCTGGTGGGGAGACACTGTGCTGAGCGCTATAGCGGGAGAATGCCTGGGGAGGGCAGACGAGATTGGGAGATAAACGCCGAAGAGCAGCGCCATGTTCGAGCCTTCTGCTGTTTTACAGCCTGAGGACCACACCCCCAACCCTGGCAGTGCCCCTGGAGGGCCCCCCAGTGCCAGGACCAGGGCCCAGAACCTCGGATGGAACAGACTTCTCACTCAAGGTAAGTCAAAGTAAATCGGGCCCCCGTTCAGATCCGCAGTCAGGACGCCAAAGCTGTAGATTCCCTGCCGTGTGCTAGGCCCTGGACAGGAGCCAGCTGCTCCTGGGACAGCACCTCGCCTTCCTATGAAGCAAAGCGCCAGCTCTGGAAGATCCACAGGGTGGGCTTTCCCAGCCTACGAGTGGCACGGCTGTTGGACATTCAGCGGTCACCCCCTCCACACATTTACTGTACACTCCTAAGGGCCTCCTGCTTATGAAGCAGGAGGTCTGTCCATCCAAGATGGTGGGGGTTTGTGGGTGGGTGTGGTCTTCTCTCCTTGTTTAAAAAGCAGTGTGCCCTTGTCCAATTGGATACAAAGTGTCGGCTTCTAGAACATTCTTAGAATGCAGAGACATCCCAAGTGGAAAGAGTTCCATCACTAGGAGTCTCAGTTTTGACCTTGAGTAAGTCTTTTAACCTCCATGAGCCTCCCAGTTCTTCACTATTAAATGGGAAAAATAATAACAACAACAGGACTTCCCTGGTGGTGCAGTGGTTAAGAATCTGCCTGCCAATGCAGGGGACACAGGTTTGAGCCCTGGCCCAGAAAGATCCCACATGCCATGGAGCAACTAAGCCCGCGTGTCACAACTATTGAGCTTGTGCTCTAGAGCCCACGAGCCACAACTACTGAAGCCCACGTGCCTAGAGCCCATGCTCCGCAACAAGAGAAGCCACCACAATGAGAAGCCCATGCACTGCAACAAAGAGTAGCCCCTGCTCGCAGCAACTAGAGAAAGCCAGTATGCAGCTACGAAAACCCAACGCAGCCAAAAAATAAATAAAAATTTTAAAAATTTATTAAAATAATATTAAAATAATAATTATAAAAAATAATATAATAATAATAACAACAACAACTACTAACTTCACAGAACTTGATGAAATGATCAAATGGATTGTGGGGCTTCCCTGGTGGCGCAGTGGTTGAGAATCCGCCTGCCGATGCAGGAAACACGGGTTTGTGCCCTGGTCCGGGAAGATCCCACATGCCGCGAAGCAACTAAGCCCGTGAGCTATGGCCGCTAGGCCTGCGCGTCCGGAGCCTGTGCTCCGCAACGGGAGAGGCCACAACAGTGAGAGGCCCGCATAACGCAAAAAAAAAAAAAAAAAAAAAAAAAATGGATTGTGGACTCGAAAATGCTTTTTAAAAATTTGTAACTAATCATCGTTAATGAATTATATTGAGCATCTTTTCACATACTTATCTTCCACCTACGTATCTTCTTTGGTGAGGTATCTGTTCAGATCTTTTGCTCATTTTTTTTTTTAATCATCAGGTAGTTTGTTTTCTTATTTTTGAATTTCGAGAGCTCTTTATATATTCTAGACACAAGGCCATTGTTGGATATGTGCTATGAAATTATTTTCTCCTGTGGCTCATCTTTAAATTGTGTTTAAGTGGTGATACGCTGCCTACATGTTAAGGATCTCCCCACGTGACTCAGAATGGAGACCCCAAGAAATTCCCCCTCCATCCACCTCTGTTTATCTCTGGGCAGCTTCCCTGGAGCGTGTTGGGCTCCTCTGAGCAAGGTCAGGTGTTGGAGCCGTGAGCTCTGAGAATTTGGCTCAGGGCTGGGGCTGCAGGGGTTGAGGTGGGGACAGAGTTGGAATATATTTGTCGCGCCTGGTAATCCTCAGCCGGTTTCTGCAGGTGTCGGCAGCCCGATCCCCACCCGCTCATGGGAGCATCTCGTTGCCGCCTCTCTGATCGTCCCAGCTCCACATTCCACACAGTTTGGATGTGTAGGCTGGACACATGCCTCTAGGGTATCCAGGTTCTGGAACCCTCCGATCTGAGGGAGGGCAGCTGAGTCACGCCTGAGGCTTCTGGCCCCAACTTCCCACCTTGGGCCTGGAGCAGCCCCTCACCAGGCACTGGCCACCCAGGCTCTCGTCTCAGCGCCTCAGGGGAACCTCTTTAGAAGCCCGAATGCTGTTATTCTGTCCTCTCCTCCTCCTTTTTTCTCTTCTCTCTCTCCTTCCCTCCTTCAGGCATCTCTGAGCTAGCTTTGCACAGAAGGGAGCAGAGGGGACATTCTGCAGGAGAGTGCTATTGGGCTGGTCAAACAAACTGTGAGGAGGAAAAGTTGGAAACAACCCAAATGTCCATCCATAGGGGATTAGTTCATAATCTAACTAGTGATGAACTATAAATAAGGTGAAATAAAGGCACAATGGATGCTTTTTAAGCTGATGATGTAAATTCACATTTATTGGCATGGAACAAGGCTCACAGCGGACTGTTGGGTTTTTGTTTTGTTTTGTTTTTTAAGCACGGTTATAGAACAGCTTGAGCCCTTTTTTGCAAAATGGCACCTGTGTAAACAGAGGCACCGAGAGCTTATCTGAAAGGATCCTTAGCCAGGTCGGCAGACCCATTAGCTCTGGGCGGCAGAATTTCAGGTGATTTTTGTTAAACCTTCTTCAAACTTATCAGTGTTGCCTCAAGTTTTTCTCAATGAGAAGGACTGTTTTCGGGGTCTGAGATTATTTTTTAGCATCAAAAAGGGAACAAATACCCGTCAGAGATATATCTCAAGATCTTCCCTTTGGTTTTTTTGTCCCAGGGTGGTGGTTGGAGGGTACTTCCTGGCAGCTCCTGGAGCTGCATTCCCAGCTGCTGTTTGATTCCTTGGAGGAAGGGGTGGGGGTGGGGGTGGGGGGATCAGTGCCCTCCCAGGAGGGTTGCCGGATGAAACCTTGGCAGGTGCAGGGAAGTTCACAGTGTGCTCCTTGAAGGCCAAACATGGACACGGAGCCTGGGCCCAGAAATAGCCCCTCGCCCCTGAGACCCTTGGAATTCTGCAGGGTCATCTCAGGGAGGGGAGAGCCCGAGCAGGCCGCTGCTGGAAACTTCCTTGCAGACTCTGAAATGGAAGATGAGGCCTAAGACAGGCTCCTCTAACACAAGCTGGACCCGGGCAAGGAGTTCTCCAAAGTCAGCCCAGCTGGACAAGTCTCTGATTCCAAGCCAACCGGAGATTTCCTAATTAATCGTGAATTCTGTGGAATCCCAGAAATATGGTGGTCAAGCCTGCTGCAGATAGATTTCTCCAGCTGTGTTTCTTTCTCTTTCATAGTGCATTTAGACCTAGATCTCAATTTGATTTTATTTGGCACTATTGTGCCATTTTCATTTCATTTCATTATCTCAAAATATCTAAAAATTGTTTTCACTTTTTATCCCCACCCCCCGGCATCTTTCCTCTTTGTCAAGAAGTATTTATTCTTATTCTTCCGAAGGAGAGAATCTCTGCTTTCTCTGGATCCCCCAAGGTCAAATAACTGGTGAATTCAAACCTCAGCTCAGCTGAATAATCTCTCACCCATCCATCCATCAATCCACTCATGCATCCATCCAACATCCATCCATCCACTTGTCCACTTTCATTATCATCCACCCATCTATTCATCCATCCATCCGTTCAACACGTATTTATGTCACAACTCCCTTTGGGGCCCCAGACTGGGGTGGCGTGAACCTTGGCCTTATTGTCCTGTACTCTGTGAGGACAGCATGTCCCCCACAGAGCCATCACAGGGAGTGGGAGTGCGGTGCTGGACACACAGTGCTGTCTTTGAATACCTCCCTCCCTCCTTTATCTGGGATGACGATAATATCCATCTCACCCAGCCAGTTGTCACATGGTGAGGTGACGATGGTGGCCCAAAGACCCTATGTGATCGTGAGAGCCTCAGCGCTCGAGCGGTGACAGCTGTGATTCTTAGTTTCTCGGCAGCAGAGACCCCGTCAGGTTCACTCCTGCACCTCGCAGAGGCCAGCACAGAGTAGGCACCCAGGGGCTGCTCCCAAAGGAGCCGTGTCCACAGCCCAGCTCCTGAGGTCACGTGGTGTCAGGGGAAAGCCACACACAACCCTGGACCCTGGGTGCGACTTGTGCCTTTGCGGTTCAGCGGCCCCAATGAGGAGAAAATTCACCCCCAGAAAACCAAATGCTTAGGGCAATCAGGTGGGTGAGAAACTTGGGAGGGGTGGTGCCGGACGGCCCGGAAAATAGAAATGCTTTGAGGAAATAACGGCTGTGTGGAAGGATTCAGGCCTGATTTTACCGGCGAGCCTCAGACTTGATAAATAATCAATGTGGATTCCTTTTTCTGTCTTCCTTAATATCCCCTTTCCTCCTTTTCTCCTGGTTCTGGGCCAAATAGCATTTCCCAAGAATCTGAAATGAACTCCTTAAGCGTCAGCATCCTGGGAAGTTAGAGTCCCCCCAGGATCTGGGGACATTCTCACACGTGTGTGCACACACACAGACACACAGGGACACACACAGACACATGGACACAGAGACACAGAGACACAACACAGACATACACAGATGCACACAGAGACACACGGGCATACCCACACGGACACAGACGCAGACATCTACACACAGACACACAAGCTCACATGTGCAGAGGCCAAGGACGGTGACAGCTGCATTTGTCAGGAGCCATGGATTCCCACGGAGCCGTGGATTCTCAAAGACTGACCTCAAGGAAAAAAACCTTCCCTGGATCCCCTGAGGAATTGTGACATCAACTCTCCAATTCTGGGGTTCTTTTTTTAACCCCTTTTACATTATTAATATAAATGAACGGGCATTTATAAATAACCAGTGATGCCCGGAGTTGGGGAGATGATGGAGCAGGTGGCCGGGGACATGGGTCACAAGGAGGGGCCCTGACTGCAGAGGATTTAAAGACAATGAAAACCGAATAGAAATCAGTCCGCGTTTACTAGAGCCCTGCGCTGGCCGGTATAAACCGTGTCAGCGGTAAATACTCCTCCCCCTCCCGCACCACTCGGGAGTCCACTTGTAAATAACAGTATTAATGATGCTACGTGAACATGAGAAACATGTTCTTGTTTTAAAGACAGAAATCAGAAGGAAAGAAACTCTGACCCCTGCTACAACATGATGGACCTTGAGGACGTCATGCTGAGTGAAGTAAGACAGTCCCAGAAGGACAACTGCTGTGTGATTCCACTTATATGAGGCCCCCAGAGTCATGACATTCACACAGACAGAAAGTAGAAGGGTGGGTGCCAGGGGCTGGGGAGTCAGTGTTTAATGAGGACAGAGTTTCAGTTTGGAAAGATGAAAAGAGTTCCAGAGATGGACAAGGGTGACGGCTGCACAACAGCGTGAATGTATTTAATGCAACTCTGTACACGCAAAAATGGTTAAAATAGTCAATTTTATGTCATGGTATTTTACTACGACAAAAACAGAAAGAGAGAGAGAAGGGAGGGGGGAAAGGAGGGAGGGAGGGAGGAAGGGAAACAGATGCGACCCTGGCACAGGCAGTAGCCCACTGAGGCAAAGGTGGGGGCCACGCAGACCTGGTCTCCCCATCATGTAACCTCAGGTAATTCACATCGAGGTCGGCGGCCTCAGTTTCCCACTCTGTGAAACGCGATTGGTAACTCCTACTGCATCGAAGGAGTCAAGGCAGGTTAAACAAACCAGGTAGACAAACCCATCCGGGTCATTCAGTCTCGAGAAGTTAACGTAAGAGTTTGTTGGCAAGGTGTGGGAACCTGCCGTCAGACCAGTGGGCGAGGGGTCCCCAGGGCTCAGCCCCGAGCAGAGGTCGGGAGGGTCGAGGAAAGGGGCTCAGTGGAGGGTGGGGCTGATGGAGGAAGGAGATGGAAGCGGGGAGCTGAGGTCATGCTCCCAGCCTGGGTGGACGGTGTGGCCCTTGCCAGTGATCGGGGCTTAGGAGTCGGAGGGGATGAAGTGACCTCCACTTGAGGACTCGGATTCCATCTGAAGGGATCTTCCTGCTGCTTTTCTGAGTCCTCTGGGGGGCGACCGTGGTCTCTGTGTGGCGAGCTGATTCGATTTACTCAAAGGGCGCCCGCTCAATGCTTGGCTCGGGAAGGGTATTGAGCGCGCCCACCGTACACCCTGGGTACCTCCTGGGTGATGGAGGGGGGACGCCCGGAACAGTGGGGGCAGGGGGAGAGCCTGGCTCTGGGGCCAGCACGCGCCCACTTAGGCGTTCCACAAATATAATGAGCAATGACTCTTCCTGGCCGTGGGGATAAAGCATCGAGTCAAACAGACAATGTCCCTACCCTCGTAGAGCTTATGTTCTATTTCGGGGGTGGGGATGGGAAATAAACAAGCAAGTGAATGCATTGCATTTCAGATGTTAGCAAGTGCTGCCTGGGAGAACATCAGAATGAAGTGAGTCAGGTGGGGATGCAAGGATGGGGTGAGGTTCGATTTTAGACAGGGTGACCAGGAATGGTCTCTCAAAACTGACACCTGGAGGAAGTGAGGGAGGCACAGGGAACAGCAGGTGCAAAGGCCCTGAGGCCGGCACGGTCCTGATGTGTTTGCAGGACCGAGAGGAGGCCGGGGTGGCTGAAGCCAGAGTGGAGGGAGTAAGGTCAGAGGACAAGGATGGGAGGCAAGGCAGAGCATGAAGGGCCTGATAGGCATTTGTAGGGGTGTTGGGAGCACTGGCGCGTTTGAGCAGCAAAGTGGTATAACTTGACTTAAATGTTTAAAGGATCTGTGCGTGTGTGTGTGTGTGTGTGTGTGTGTGTGTGTGTGTGTGTGTGTGTCTTTAAAAGCCCAAAGGGGCACAGGGCAAAGCAGTGACAGCTGTGATGAGGTGAGAGGGTCGCCGTCGGGCCTGGGTCCCTAGTGGAGGTGGAGAGAAGTGGGTTGTCTCAAATGGCTTGGGCAGAACAGGGAGGCCTGGGGCAACCTCTGTGCTGGCCTTGGATCCTGTGGGAATCAGGCCTCCTGTAAGTCGTCCTGAATCCCCCTTTCCTGACACCATTCCTTACCAGCCACCTCAGCTTGAAACCACAGCTTTAACTTATATCTCTGTGTCATTATCACCCACTGCTGCCTCGAGCGGGTCACCGGGTCCCACCCCAGTTCTGAGCCGACTGGCCTTTGCTGTATCCCCGCCTCGATATTCTCCAGGCACCTGGATGTGCGGGTCCGACCCTGAACCCCACGCTTCACCAACTCAGAACCCCGACTTCTCCGCCCCCATTTCCTGCCGTAACCAGGGTGTCCTGGGGTCAGACACCTCCTCTTTCTAGCCCCTCCTGGGAAAGAATCCTCCTCTTAACCCTTCCCTCCAGGTCAGCCTAAATATTCTAAAATGACCCACTAAGAATGTTGCTTTTGGTAGGTGTGATCATGGTATTTTGGTTTGGTTTTTAAGTCTATCTGTTAGAGATTCATTCTGAAACTTTATGGATGAAATCATATGCCTGCGATTTCCTTTATAACACACCAACCAAAATCAATAAGTACATAATAAAAAAGATGGGGGGAGAAGAAAGGTGGAGTTGGTAACTGTTGAACCTCGGTGTCCCTCAAGGATTCATTTGTACTCTTCTCTCCACTTTTACAAATTTGGAACTTTCCATAATAAAAGAAAAAAGTAAAAATAAGGCAAGTAGGGACCCAACCCTGCTGGGACATTCAGGGGCTGCCTGCTGCTCTCCGGACAAAGTCCAGACACCTTCAAAGAGTGAGTAACAGGTGGGTGCAGCCCCCTGACACTCTTCGGAATTCCTACGTAATTGGTTTTATCGTTGATTTAAAATCCCTTACAGGGCTTCCCTGGTGGCTCAGTGGTTAAGAATCCGCCTGCCAATGCAAGGGACACGGGTTCGAGACCTGGCCTGGGAAGATCCCATGTGCTGTGGAGCAACTGAGCCCGTGTGCCACAGCTACTGAGCCTGTGCTCTAGAGCCCACGAGCCATAACTACTGAGCCCATGAGCCACAACTACTGAAGCCCATGTGCCTAGAGCTCATGCTCCGCAACAAGAGAAGCCACCGCAATGAGAAGCCTGCGCCCTGCAACGAAGAGTAGCCCCCGCTCACTACAACTAGGGAAAGCCCATGCACAGCAACAGAGACCCAAAAGCCAAAAATAAATAAATGAGATAAATTTATTTTTAAAAATTAAAAAAAAAAATCAAATCCCCTACACACAGTACAACTCCCTGCTGCCTGGACCAGAGTGGATGGTTCCCTCTACCCCTCCCCTGTGCACCAGGCCATCTTTGACCTGGCACCTGACCCCATCGTCCCTCTAACACTCCTGAACGGCCTCTGTTCCCAGGTGAACCATGGCTGGGTTTTCTTGCCTCGGTGCCTTTTCCTATGCTGTCCCCTCTGCCTGGAGCACTTTTCTCACAATTTTTCACCTGCTGACTCCTTTTCCTACAGATGTGGCTCTAGCATCACCTCTTCCAGGAAGCCCTCCCTGACCTCCCCTGCCCTGTGTTGTTGCAATTACTCTCCTGTTCCCACTCTAGGCCCATCTCCGCTCCTGATGGGAGGGCGGGAACCAGGTCATCTTGTTCACTGTTGCACGCCAGGGCCTGAAACACAGTGGGGACAATAAATATTTGTTGAAGAAATACATGAAATTTTGTTCCCATTTCCATTTCAATACGAGGCAGACCCATTCTCGCCACCACCCAATCTTTCTCCTGCCTTGGGAAGAAACATTTGTTAACTGTTCGACAGCAGCTTTAAGCCTAATCCTTCAATTTTAGGAAGAGGCCACTCAATCTAGCTGAATCCCAGAAGCCTTAAACACCCAGAACACAAACCCTTCCCTGGAGGTAAATGCGGCCGCCCCTCGCCTCTTGAACATCCATCCGAGGGCCTCCAAGGCTGCAGCTGCAGAGCCTGAAGGTCTGCGGTGCCTCTGTGGCTCCCATCTGTACCTTGTCGGTGCATGAGAGCCACCTGGAGACCTAGGCCTGCCTCCTCGCACCGCGAAGACCAGCTCAATCAGTCTCTGGGGTGGGGCCCTGGCGGCAGGGTGGGCGGAGCTCCCCACGTGATTCCAAGAACCGTTGACATTGGTCAGAAACCAACCCCGTGGGGATGGGCCAAATGCCTGCAAAGACATTCCACCTGCTGAGGGCATTTAAGGCCAACCAGGGGGCTGGAGACTGCGGCTTCCTGCCAGGTGAGTGATGGGTGGGTGGAGGGTGCCGGGGACCTTAGAAGCTGTTTGGGGGCTCCAGAGAGGTTGCTGCGGTCATGCCGTCCCCGCAGCTGGTGGCCTACCTGGAGCAGTGGCTCCCAGGAGGCCCAGGCTGGGCCTTTCCCTGTTGAATTTCAGTCTTGGTCGACAGAAGCTGTCCTAAGGGGCGCTTGGCTTGTTTTCAGGATGGGTGAGGAGTGGGTGGTAGTTGGTGGGGACCCTTCACCCTCCAGAGCCCAGGCGGGGTGTGGGGGGGGGATGGCAGGGGGCCTGGGGCTGCGTCACCCACACGGCAGCCGGCAGCCTGTAGATCCGTGTGCCCTGCGTCTTTGCTGGTGTCCTACTCCCTGAAATATCCCTCGGGACGTTCTCACCTGGGGAACAAAGCCTTTCCAAGCCTTGGAGGTGGATCACGGGAAGAAGGCCTGGTTGCTTGCTTCCTTCTTGCTTTGACACGTGCCTCTCATCTTGGCCAGCATGGGCCGGGGAGGGAGGCATGGCTGTGTGTCTCCCTGCCTCCAAGGTGGTGTCAGGACACGTCTATTTGGTAAAGCCGTGCAGGGAGCCGAAGAATGCCGGTGGAGGGGGCGGGGGCCCTGGAACTGGAGACCAGCCCCCTTCCCGGGGGCCCACTCCAGCCCCAGCGGTGTCTGCTTGCTGACCTTGGAGCTGAGGTCGGCTCAGTCCTTCTGAATAAGCCTCACTCCAACCCAATGTGTGGTTTTAGCTTCAAACAAATCCCACTTTGTTTGAACAAGGGGCTGTTAGTGATGTAGATCTGAACACGCATCGAAAGATGTCCCCAGTACAGGCGAAGTGGAGAAGCGCGCTGCCAAACCCTGTCTGTGATCGGCTCCCCCCGCTGCAATCAGCACCTCGGGCCACGTGCAGAGCGGCTGGGGCGTGTAGAGGGTGGTGTGCGTTTTCAGAGGTTAACTTGGAGGAGGAGTGGGGTTATAGGGAGTTATAGGGAGTTAATGCTCAGTACGCTTCTGAAGTATTTCATTTTCTTAAGCCGCGAGCATGTGTTAAAATCAGAAAAATCCTGCTTTATAGAAGCCAACTCCGGGGTGATGAGACATATCTTAATTTAAAACTGTTTGGGGTTCATGAAAGATGCTCACAGTCAAAGTTTGGCTAGACCTAGGGAAGGACAGAAAAAAACAAATGGCCTGTAATGCTCCCACCAGAGAAAGTGACCCAGTGCCATTAATAAGGCATGGCCAGGGAGGGTCCCTTGGGTGGGCTTCTGCCACCTGACACCCAGAGCAGGGGGTCTCGTAGTATAGGGAGCAGCAGAGCTGGCCTGAGGCTGCGGGGGTGGCGTCAGCCCCTACGTTGATGATGTTTGCCTAGGTAACTGGTCTGGCTTTCTCTGGATCTCAAATTTAGAGAATCAGTGAAGAAAGGTACTGACTTTGCTTTGGGTGCATAACTCAAAGCCTCCAAATTAGCGTTCTCATTATACTACTGGTAAAGGATGACTGGGTAGCCAGCTCTCCTGGGGCTAGAAATAGCCATGTGAGGGGAAGGAATCACATTTGAGCTGTGAGGAGAGAAGCCTGGGAAAGCCAGAACGATCTGCTTTGCAGCTGGCTTTGCAGGATGTCCCCAGATGAAGTGGTGTGGCCAAATCTGTGACTTTCAAACTGCTTTCAGGGACAAGGGGGGACTCTGATCTGAAGTCAGGCTTTCTCTGCTTATGCCACCTGATAAAGGCCTTCCACTTGATTTTCGGTTTTTGGTTTTTGGCTGCACCGCGCAGCTTGCGGGATCCTAGTTCCCCGACCAGTGATTGAACCCCAGGCCCGTGGCAGTGAAAGCACCGAGTCCTAACCACTGGACCTCCAGGGAATTCCCATTGGTTTTTTTTTTTTTTTTTCCCCTGCGGTACGCGGGCCTCTCACTGCTGTGGTCTCTCCCGTTGCGGAGCACAGGCTCCGGACGCGCAGGCCCAGCGGCCACGGCTCACGGGCCCAGCCGCCCCGCGGCACGTGGGATCTTCCCGGACCGGGGCACGAACCCGCGCCCCCTGCATCGGCAGGCGGACTCTCAACCACTGCGCCACCAGGGAAGCCCTCCCATTGATATTTGATTTGAAGGAAAGTGGCGGCCATCTGAACCCCTGGATCCACTTCCCAGCTTCCTTATATCCACACCATCGAGATGTGACAGAAGCATGCATGGTTCCCATGGCAACAGTCCTAGAACGAGGCCCTGCCCTGGGTCTCTCAAGGAGCAAAAAGCATTTCATCCCCGTGTACCAAACCGGCCTCTGTGCACATTCAGACGGTCTCATGGGCTGAGTTGGTTGGGCCCCTAACAGTGAGTGAGACGTAGCAATGAGGTGGCAACAGAGTGTTTCCAAAGCGGCCTCTGTTGTTTCCTTTGTCTAAAACGGTGCACTTCCCTGTTTTCCAACATCTCACCCATGTGTTAAGTGCCACCCACGGTGGAGACTCGGTGTTTCCTCATCTGACCTTGTTACAGATTATCGGCTGCAAAGTTTAGTGATCCAGAGCGTGACGCAGGAGTCAGACGTAGGCTGATTCCTGGCTCTGCGGCTTAACAGCTGTGGGAACTTTGGCAAATGGCATCTGCAAAGGTTTCCTCACTTGCAAAATGGGGCTCTCTCTCCCTTACTGTTAACGTTGCTTCATGTTTTTTGAGTTTTTTACTAATTTATTTAAAAAAATGTTCTCGGAGTGTAATTGATTTACAATGTTGTGTTAGTTTCAGGTGTACAGGAAAGTGAATCAGTTATATATATACATATATTCATTCTTTTTCAGATTCTTTTCTCATATCGGTTATCACAGAATATTGAGTAGAGTTCCCTGTGCTCTACAGTAGGTCCCTGGCGGTTATCTATCTTATATATAGTCATGTGTGTATGTTCATCCCAAGCTCCTGATTTATCCCTCCCCTTCACGTTTCTCCTTTAGTAACCATACGTTTGTCTTTGATATCTGTAAGTCTGTTTCTGTTTCGTAAATAAGTTCATTTGTATCATTTTGAAAAATTAGATTCCACGTATGAGTGATATCATATGATATTTGTCTTTCTCTGCCTGACTTCACTTAGCGTGACGTGAATTTCTAGGTCCATCCATGTTGCTGCAAATGGTATTATTTCGTGTTTTTTTTTAAATGACTGAGTAATACTCCATTGTGTATATATACCACATCTTCTTTATCCATTCCTCTGTTGATGGACATTTAGGTTGCTTCCATGTCTTGGCTATCGTAAATAGTGTTGCAATGAACTTTGGGGTGCGTGTAGCTTTTTGAATTACAGTTTTGTCCAGATATATGCCCGGTAGTGGGATTGCTGATTCATACGGTAGTTCTATTTTCAGTTCTTTAAGGAGCCTCCATACTGTTCTCCATAGTGGCTGTATCAATTTACATTCCCACCAACAGCATAGCAGGGTTCCCTTTTCTCCACACCCTCTCTAGCATTTATTGTTTGTAGACTTTTGATCATGGCCATTCTGACTGGTGTGGGGTGATACCTCATAATGTTGCTTCATTTAATCCTAAGTGTCCAATATTCCTGGTATGTAATAAACACATTTTGGCCATTGCTGCCTGAAATAGGCCCATAATACTATCCTGCTCCTAATTTATATTGCCATATGTCTTACCTCTCGGAGATGTAGCATATAGCTCCTTATTTAAACCCAAATCTCGGGTTGCCACGGATCATCCTGTTGACCTTGGCTATTACAGCAGCTGGAAAACTCTTTTGTGATGGTGCTTTCAAGGGTGTCATGATGAATAGCAATGATTTACCTGTGGGTCACTGGGTCATAAAAAGCAACTCTTTCTTTCCTGATGGGGCAGGATTGGAGACGACTTTAAAGGAGGTGAAGGGATGGGACATGGCTACTCTCTGGCCTGAGCCTCCAGGGCTGAGATTGTCCTGCGGCATCATTCTCTCCTCTTCCTGATGTGCTGGCTTCTGGTGTATTGTCGGAGGTCAATCTACCTCCAGGTTGAACTTTTAACCTAATTAATCTAAAGCCTGAGATTGTCTCAAGCCAACTTATACATGGTGCTTCTCCTGGTAAATACACAGCAATGGAAGGCCTATGGATGTCACGTTGGCTCCTTGACTCTCTGGGGGTTGGGGTGGTGGAGGTGACCAGTGTGACTTCGTTAACAGAATGTTTAGAGCTTCGCAAATGTTCCTGTGACCCATTGTGTCACTCTCCACCTCTCCAGATGAGATGTGCTGGGGGGGGGGGGAGCAACTGGTCAATTCTGGGAAGTAATTTGCATTTCCCACTCTCAGATTTGCACACATTGTCAGCTATTCTTGCCCGAGCTCCTAAAGAGACTAATGCCTTAGCACAAGCAAAGTCACGGCAGTGAAGCCTCAGCTCTGAGGCTCAGCTGACATGCTCTCTTATCTGTCTGGGGCTGGTGGTGCTTCTTTTTAGGGATTTGTCCCTGGCTGGTAGCAGCTGTTAACTGGTAGTGCCTCTGAGGCTGCGCTTCTGTTCTTCTGTCTCAGATTCCCTCCTTTCCCCGGTCCCTTGCTGGCTCTTTGTTTTCTTGGACCCTAATACGCAGGTCACCAAGACTCAATTCTTGTTCTGTTCTCAGATAGAGTTCCTCTTCTGTCTCCTTGGCTCTCTCCTCACTTACAGAATTCTCCTTGTTGTCTACACCGTCCCATCCAAATTGATACGTCTAAATTAGTCTCTCCTACCAAAATTATTCCCAGATGTTCTACTCTCAAGGAGAGAGTCTGTTGGTCATCTTTATGCAGTTTTCTCTGTGGTATAATGTAGTCTGGCCTATCCTGTATACTTAGAAACAGACGAGTATTCATTGCATGCTTCTAAGAAAGGTTATTTATTCCCTGCTGCCCTGTGGGAAGTCCAAACTTGCCCTGATCTGAATAACCCTCCTCTAACGGAGGGCTAACTCCCTTTGTGAGCTTATCACTCACCACCCTCTTCTAACAAATATTTGAGTACCTACTTGCTACATGCCATGCATCGTGGAGGGCCTGAGGAATCGTAACTAAGACACGCGTGGTCCCATCGTCCTCGGGAGCGTGGAGGGGAAGGTGCACAAACAAGAAAATATTGAGCTGTGGTAAAAAGCTATGGAGAAAGTGAAACAGACAGCTTGGGAAGATACTTAGCTTCTTAGATAGGAAAGAATTGTTGGGTAAAAGTGGGCTGAGGCCAGCTCACGTAGGGTGGACATCATGGTGAACTTGACTTTTCTTCTAAGATCAACCAGCCAGTAGAGGGCGGGGAAAAAGTGGGGGACATTACACGGTCAGTTTCTTTTTAAAAGATCACATGGCTTTGTGTAGAGAACAGATTGGGATGAGGCAGTGGTAGAAGCAGGGAGTAGAGTTTGGAGGCAGTTGCCATAGTGTGGGTGAAAGATGATGGGAGGCTAGCCCAGGGTGGAGGAGGTCCTCCAAACAATTAGGAGTGGGGGCTTCCCTGGTGGCTCGGTGGTTGAGGGTCCGCCTGCCGATGCAGGGGACGCGGGTTCGTGCCCCGGTCCGGGAGGATCCCACGTGCCGCGGAGCGGCTGGGCCCGTGAGCCGTGGCCGCTGAGCCTGCGCATCCGGAGCCTGTGCTCCTCAACGGGAGAGGCCGCAACAGTGAGAGGCCCGCGTACCGCAAAACAACAAAAAAAAATTAGGAGTGGAACGTGCTTGAGACAGCCCTGTACTAATGTGCTGGTGGATCGGATGTAGGAGAAGAGGACCATCTTCCTATCATAGCCTGGTTGGGCTCCTCAGCATCCTGTACATATGCTCTGTACAGAGCTCCTTGGACCCAGCCGCATGGAAGGGTTCTGTGCTTTCCTTCCAGCCTACCCTAGCCACCAAAAGCCCAGTTCAAGCCAAACTGCCCCTAAAAAGATATCCCTTACTCCTGTAGCCCAGGGCTGGTCCCTTCTGAGTTCTCATGATGCTTGTTGCCTATTGAACTGGCATGTGATGCCTGTGGATGCTGCTGTCTGTTCCACTGTGGGTCCTTTAAGGGCTTACAGCCCGGATGGCTTTAACTTAGTAACCACATACTGAGCACTGAAAACCTCTTTGGAACTGTCCTACCTACAGGTGCTTTACCTCTTCTAGTCAATATGCCGACTTTGGAAGCTCCGGAAGAGAGGCTGAGAAAATTTAAGTATCGTGGCAGAGATGCATCTGTGAGTGTGAAGCAATACCTTACTCTCCCAAGGGTGGGTGCAGTAAAAAGCACGTGGTTGAAACGCATTAGCAATAGTGGCGAGTGGGCTAGATGGAGTCAACACGCGAGTATAGCAGAATGTTCATTGTGGGTAAGTGCACGGATGGTCACTGAATAATCCTTTGAACTTTTCTGTATGTCTGAAAATGTCATAGTAAAATATTGAAGGTGGGGAGAATCCAACCTCATGGACTTAGACAACTGTAGACTCAAATCAAGGTCTCCATGTGATCTTGAAACTACTGAACTTCAGAGCCTCAGTTTCTTCATCTATAAAATGGGGCTGATACCTACCTCTTAGGACCTGGGTAGCAGCATCAAGTGCCTGGCATGTAGATGCTTACCTGCAGCTCTGCATGTCCAGGGGGCTTACCAAGGGGCTAAGATGTTGGGAATACAGGTACCAACCAGCATGCCTTGAAGAGAAATAGGACTCAGAAGTGAAAAGTCCAGACGGCTCTCTCTACTGGGATGAGCGTGAGGGCTGGGCCAGGGAGGCTGTGCTGTGTGTGACTCTCTCATTCGGCTTCTCTGGTCTCCAGGTTTTCTGTCTAGCTCTGTGTCCTGTATCTATGTATCTTGACTGACAGATCAAGTTGGCTACGCCTTGGGAATCTGAAAGGCAGCTGAGGATAAGGAGAGCACAGGGGCATAGCCGCCCAGTTGAACACCATCCAAAGCCAAATCCCTCTTACTTACACCCTTTCCAGCAAGTTTGGCTGTCTGGCTTCCAAGACCGCCACGGATTAAAGGAAACCAATTAGAACAAAGAAATCAAACCCTCTATGGGGACAGCAGCAGGAAGGGCCAGGAGATGAGAAGGTAGAAGCCAAAGGTACCAAATTCTCTATGGGGAAGGGCCGCTTAGCGATGGGAACAGCACAACTGCCTCCATAGGCCCCCAGTGTGTCCCCGCCTTTCCAGATAATACCACAATGACCCTAGTTTCTTTTCTTTTCTTTTTGGCTGTGCCGCACGGCTTGCGGGATCTTAGTTCCCCGACCAGGGATTGAACCCCGGTCCCCAGCAGTGAAAACGCCAAGTCCTAACCACTGGACCGCCAGGGAATTCCCATTGACCCTAGTTTCAAGCAAGGCTCAAATAGCTTCTTAAAGGAACCAGAAGTATCTAATACACACTGACTTCCTTATAATTAATATGTTAAAGTCTTCAACCCCAAACTCATCTATCCATAAAGATTAGATCATTTCCCCAGGATTCTCAATACTGTAAGGTCTGAGTTTTGCCTGAGAAAAGAAGAAAAGGGGGTTTGTTTGTTTTTACAATTTCCATCTTCCTCAGTCTGGTGTCCAAGTAAAACTCTTGGGATTGGATCAAGGTTTGAATGACCTATAGGCTGATTCCCAACAGTGGAAAAGGTCAAGGACATCCGGAGCCGGGCTGCTCCCTCCGTCCCCTGCCCCACCTGGGTGCCCACAGCTAGAAGGCACAGCCCTGCTTCTCTGGACGTAATCAGCACCAATGAAGATGTGCTCAGATTCAGGGCAATGGGTGGCTTTGCTCAGAGGTCTCTACACCTGCGAATCCTGGCTGGCCAATGGGCGTGCATATGGTCTTCCTTCACTTTGGGAGGAAGATTGACGATCTCTCTAGAGGTGGTGGAGGAGGAGAAAGAAGCAGAGGAGGCTAACTGAGCTGGCTATTGACTAGCTGTGTGATCTGAACTCTTCCAGCCTGTGGCATCTGTAAAAGTGAAATTGGATGCTTTGATGTGTGCTCTAAAGGCTAAACAGGGTGACGACCTGACTTCCCTCCCAGCTCTAAGGGCTCCCATTCTTTTCCTCATTAGGTGAGGCGGCAGCAGAGGATAGCAGTCAGCCTGGAGCTCCGGAAAGCCAAGAAGGATGAGCAGACCTTGAAGAGGAGAAACATCACGGATGCCTCCCCTGACCCTTCCGAGCAGCAGACCAGAGGGGTACGTCGGGAGCGTGGCATGTAGAGCAGTTGGGTATAAAATACATCCTCAGTAAGTTTCTCTGCGTTGAAAATGTTTGAGTCAGAACTTGCAAGCTCTAATGGAGGCCCTTTAAGGAAAGGGGTAGAGAGATGGTGATTAGAACTAAACTGGTGTTTTCAGCAAGCTAAGTGTCATTAGCTTGGTGGCCGTGAGTCTGGGATCTATGTTCTAACCGGGGGTGGAGAAGATGCTGCGTCTCATCGAGAATTCACTTGCTGCCATTCAGCCAGAGAAACGGGAAGTGAGGGGTCACGGAGGTTCTCCCTCACTGGAGGCATATAGTCACTCGACCCGTCACGTCTTACCTAGGACTTGAGTGCTATCATCTAGCTTCCATTCTCCATCTGCCCCCAGCTCACTCAAGGCACATCCTGGGGTGCTTCCAGGCCAATATTGTTGTGCTTTTGCAGAACGCCCTGACTTAGCAGGGTTAGAACTCTGATGGGGTTGTGTCTTCATGGCTTTTATGATCTGTTATGTTAACTATCCGTGTGCATCCTTGCGTCCTGCTAGGATTCAGCCTCTTAGAGGGCAGAGATTGGTCCAATATGGGCGAGTGGGTCCCATGATGTCCTACTGTCCACCACGTGGCATGGCTGTGAGATCATCCTTTGAATTGCCGTAGGACTCTGAACCCTACTCTACCCAGCTTAATTCGTCTCGAGGAGTCCCTATAGGATTCCTGCCACCCAAGGAAGATGAAACTGTGAAACCAAACTATGAAAGAGTTTTCTTTTTTAGCCTATATTAGCATGTTCCTTTTAAAACTCGAATTCACATACCACAGAGTTCACCCTTTTAAAGAATATAGTCAGCGGTTTCTAGTATGTTCACAAGGTGCTGAGACCATCACCGCTCACTAATTTCAGAACATGCTCATCACCGCAGCAGAAACCCCACACCCACGAAGCAGTCACTCCTCACTCCTCCTTCCCCCAGCCTCTGGTGACCGTGAATCTACTTTGTCTCTGTGGAGTTACCTTTTCTGGATATTTCATATTAATGGAATCATATAATACGTAGCTTTTTGTGCCTGGCTTCTTTCCGTCAGCAAAACGTTTGCAGGGTTCATTGATGTTGTAGCATGTGTCAGGACTTTCCTTTTTGTGGGTGAATCACATTTCATTGTATACCACATTTTGTTTATTCATTCATTAGTTGATGGACATTTGGATTGTTTCCATTTTTGGGGTGTTATAAGTAATGCCACTATGAACTTTGTTTTTTTCCTCAAAAACATTTATGCTTATTTTTTAGTTTTTTAAATGTTCGGCTGCATCGGGTCTTAGTTGTGGCATGCGGGACCTTCCTTGAGGCATGCAGGATCTTTCGTTGTGGCACGCGGGCTCTTTGTTGCGGTGCACAGGCTTCTCTCTGGTTGTGGCGTGTGGGTTTTCTCTCTCTAGTTGTGGCGTGCAGGCTCCAGGGTGCATGGGCTCTGTAGTTTGTGGCACGCGGGCTCTCTTGTTGGGGTGCGCCAGCTTAGTAGTTGTGGCTCGTGGGCTTAGTTGCCCCGTGGCATGTTGGGTCTTAGTTCCCTGACCAGGGATGGAAGCCTCGTCCCCTGCGTTGGAAGGTGGATTCTTTACCACTGGACCACCAGGTCCCTGTTATGAATGTTTTGTGCACAGGTTTTTGTCTGGACCTATTTTCAGTTCTGTCAGGTATATGTAGCAGTAGAATTGCTGGGTCGTATGATAATTCTAAGTTTAACTCTTTCAGGCAGCGCTTGTGGTGAGCTGAATAATGTCCCCCCACCCCCAATATCTCCCTATCCTAATCCCCAGAACCTGTGAATGTTACCTTATATGACAAAAGGGATTTTGTAGATGTGGTTAGATTAAGGATCTTTCTTTCTTTTTTTTTTTTTTGGCTGCGTTGGGTCTTTGTTGCTGTGCGCAGGCTTTCTCTAGTTGTGGCGAGCGGGGGCTACTCTTTGTTGTGGTGAGTGGGCTTCTCATTGTGGTGGCTTCCCTTGTTGCGGAGCATAGGCTCTAGGTGCGCGGGCTTCAGTAGTTGTGGTGCGCGGGCTTCAGTAGTTGTGGCACATGGGCTCAGTAGTTGTGGCTCATGGGCTTAGTTGCTCTGCGGCATGTAGGATCTTCCCAGACCAGGGCTCGAACCCGTGTCCCCTGCATTGGCAGGCGGATTCTTAACCACTGCGCCACCAGGGAAGTCCTCAGATTAAGGATCTGGAGATGTGGAAATTATCCTGGATTATCTGGATGGGCCCAGTGTAATCCCATCTGTCTTTATAATAATAAGAAGGATGAAGGACAAGGCAGAGCAAAAGCAGAGATGAGCGTGTAGTGCCTTGAAGATGGGAGGGGCCAAGCAACACAGGAAGCCCCACTAGAGGCTGAAAAAGGCAAGAGGATAGACTCTTCTCTCAGAGCCTCCAGGAGGAAACAGCTCTGCCAACATCTTGACTTTAAAAGTCCAGTGAAACTGATCATGAACTTCTGACCCCTAGAACCGTAGGCTGTAACTTTGTTTTAAGCCACTAATTTCTGGTAATTTTTTACAGTACAAATAGGAAACAGATATGCTGCCAAACTTGTTTCCAAAGCAGCTGCATCACTGTACATTCTTACATCCTTACCAACACTTGTTATTGTCCATTTTTGGATTAGAGCCATTTTATGGGTGTGAAAGGTTGTATTGTTGTAATTTTGATGTTTTCCTAATGACTGATGATGACGAGCAGTTCTTCATGCGCTTACTGGCTATTTGTGTATCTCCTTTCGAGAAATGTCTATTCAAACGCTTTGACAATTTTTAAAATCAAGTAATTTGTCTTTTTATTGAGTTGAAAGAGCTCTTTATATATTCTGAACGTTAGACCCTTACCAGTTATGTGATTTGCAAATCTTTTCTCCCATTCTGTGGGCTGTCATTTTACTTTCTTGATAGACTCTTTGAAACACAGATTGTTTTAAATTTTGAAACAGTCCAATTTATCTATATTTTGTCTTTGGTTTGCTTGTGCTTTAGGTATCATATCTAAAAATCCATTGCCTAATCCAAAGTCACCAAGATTGATGCCTATGTTTCCTTCTAAGGGTTTTATAGTTTTAGCTCTTATGTTTAGGTCTTTCATCCATTTTGAGTTAATCTTTTTAAGTGGTATGAGTAGGGGTCCAACTTTATTCTTTTACATATAGATGTCTGTTGTCCCAGCACCATAAAGGCTATTCTTTCTCCATTGAATGGTCTTAGCAGTCTTGTCAAACATCAGTTGACCATAAATGTGAGAGTTCATTTGTGGACTATGAATTTTCTACCATTGATCTATATGTTTATCCTTATGCCAGCACAACAGACTTAATTACTTTAACTTTGTAGTAGGTTTTGAAATTGGAAAGTGTGGGTCCTCCAATTTTGTTCTTTTTTTCCCCCAAGATTATTTTGGCTCTTTGGGAATCCCTTGCATTTCTTCATGAATTTTAGAATTGGCTTGTCAATTTTTTCACTAAAGGAAGCTCAGATTTTGATGGAGATTGCATTGATCAGTTTGTGGAGTATTGCTATCTTAACAATGTTCAGTCTTCCAGTTTATGAACATAGGATATTTTTCAATGTGCTTAAGTCTTCTCTAATTTTTAAAAATAGTTTTCAGCATATAAGTGTTGTGCTTCTTTTGTTCAATTTACTCCTAAGTATTATTCTTTTTGATGCTACTGTAAATAAACTTATTTTCTTAATTTCAATTTGTATTGTTCATTGCTAGTGTACAAAAATACAACTGATCTTTGTATGTTATCCTGAAACCTAGTTGAATCTTGTCTATTAGCTCTAAATTTTGGTGTGTGGATTCCTTAAGATTTTCTATATTTAAGATCATGTCATTTGCACACAGAGAGAGTTTTACTACTTTCTTTCCAATCTAGATGCCTTTAATTTCTTTTTCTTGCTTAATTAACCTGTCTTGAACTTCAATACTGTGTTGAATAAAAGTGGCAATAGTGGATATCATATGCTGTTCCTGATCTTAGGGGGGAAGTTTTCATTCATTTACCATTGAGTATGACGCTAGCTGTGAGTTTTTTGTAGATGCCTTTGTTAGATTGAGGGAGTTCCCTTTTATTCCTAGTTTGTGTTGAATGCTTTTCTTTTTTTTTTTTTTTTTATCATGAAAGGGTGCTGAATCTTGTCAAATGCTTTTCCTGCAGTTGTGGAGATGATCGTGCTTTTTTCCCCCATATATTCTATTGATATGATGTACTACATTGATTTTCATAGGTTGAACCACCCTTGCATTCCTGGGTTAAATCCCAATTGATTATGATGTATAATCCTGTTCATGTGTTGATGCATTTTGTTTTCTAGAATTTGTTGAGGATTTTAAGATATATTCATGAGGGATACTGGTCTGTGCTTCTTGTAATATCTTTGTCCAGTTTGATGTTGGGGTAATACTGGACTCATAGAATGAGCTAGAAAGTTCCCTCTTCTATTTTTTGGAAGCATTTGTGAGGGATTGCTGTTATTTCTTCTTTAAATGTTTGTAAAGATTCACCAGTGGAGCATTTTGTATCTGGGCTTCTCTTTGTGGAATTTTTAAAAAATTAATAATTCAATCTCTTGTTATAGGTCTATTCAGATTTTCTATTTTTTAGCCACTTTTGATTTGTGTTTCTAGGAATTTGTCCCTTTCATCTAGACTATTTAATTTGTTTGTATACTTTTTTCATAGCATCTCTAATCTTGTTTATTTCTGTTAATTCAGTAGTAATGTTCCCAATTTTATTCCTGGTTTTAGTAACTTGAGTCTCATCTGTTTTTCTCTTGGTCAGTCTAGCTAAAGATTTGTCATTTATGTTCTTTTGAGCCAACTTTTGGTTTCATTGATTATTTTTTTCCTCTCTATTTTTTTCATTCTCTTTCTTTTATTTCCACTGTAGTATTTAATATTTCCTGTCTTCTGATTTTGGGGGGGTTTAATTTTCTTTCATTTCTAATATTTTAAAGTAGGAAGTTAGGTCATGGATTTGAGAGCTTTCTACTTTTTCAATACTTGCATTTATGGCTACATATTTCCCTCTGCGCTCTGCTTTATTTACATCTCATTGGTTTTGATATATTGTATGGTTTTTTTCCATTCATCTCAAAGTATTTTCTAAGTTCCCTGGATTTTTCTTCTTTTTATCCATTGGTTATTTAGGTTGGAGCAATACCATTTTAATTTCAATAGTATATAAAACAAGACTCCTATATAACTTTATTCCCTCCCTGCTTTTGCTCTCATTATCATCCAAGTTACCTCTCTACACATCATGTGCCCATTAATATAGGTTTATAATTATTGCGTCATGCAGTTGTCTTTTAAGTCAGAAGAAAGACTTACATTAAAAAATACATTTATACTGTCATATTTATTTATTTTTTATTTTTATTTTATTTTATTTTTTTGGCTCCAAGCTGTGTGTTGGGTCAGGTCTGTTCTATGCATTTCCTCATTTTTCTTTTTTTTGAATTTTTGAATTTTATTTTATTTATTTTTTTATACAGCAGGCTCTTATTAGTCATCAATTTTATCCACATCAGTGTATACATGTCAATCCCCCAATTCATCACACCACCCCCGCCCCCTGCCGCTTTCCCCTCTTGGTGTCCATACATTTGTTCTCTACATCTGAGTCTCAATTTCTGCCCTGCAAACCAGTTCATCTGTACCATTTTTCTAGGTTCCACATATACACGTTAGTATACGATATTTGCTTTTCTCTTTCTGACTTACTTCATGCTGTATGACACTCTCTAGATCCATCCACATCTCTACAAATGACCCAGTTTTGTTCCTCTTTATGGCTGAGTAATATTCCATTGTATGTATGTACCACATCTTCTTTATCCATTTGTCTGTCGATGGGCATTTAGGTTGCTTCCATGACCTGGCTATTGTAAATAGTGCTGCAATGAACATTGGGGTGTATGTGTCTTTTAGAATTATAGTTTTCTCTGGGTATATGGCCAGTAGTGGGATTGCTGGGTCATATGGTAATTCTATTTTTAGTTTTTTAAGGAATGTCCATGCTGTTCTCCATAGTGGCTGTATCAATTTACATCCCCACCAACAGTGCAAGAGGGTTCCCTTTTCTCCACAACCTCTCCAGCATTTGTTGTTTGTAGATTTTCTGATGATGGCCATTCTGACTGGTGTGAGGTGATACCTCATTGTAGTTTTGATTTGCATTTCTCTAATGATTAGTGATGTTGAGCATTCTTTCACGTGTTTGTTGGCAATCTGTATATCTTCTTTGGAGAAATGTCTGTTTCTCCAAAATATGGTCTTCTGCCCATTTTTGGATTGGGTTGTTTGTTTTTTTTGATATTGAGCTACATGAGCTGCTGGTAAATTTTGGAGATTAATCCTTTGTCAGTTGCTTCACTTGCAAATATTTTCTCCCATTCTGAGGGTTGTCTTTTTGTCTTGTTTATGGTTTCCTTTGCTGTGCAAAAGCTTTTAAGTTTCATTAGGTCCCATTTGTTTATTTTTGTTTTTACTTCCATTTCTCTAGGAGGTGGGTCAAAAAGGATCTTGCTGTGATTTATGTCATAGAGTGTTCTGCCTATGTTTTCCTCTAATAGTTTTATAGTGTCTGGCCTTACATTTAGGTCTTTAATCCATTTTGAGTTTATTTTTGTGTATGGTGTTAGGGAGTGTTCTAATTTCATTCTTTTACATGTAGCTGTCCAGTTTTCCCAGCACCACTTATTGAAGAGACTGTCTTTTCTCCATTGTATATCATTTCCTCCTTTGTCATAGATTAGTTGACCATAGGTGCGTGGGTTTATCTCTGGGCTTTCTATCTTGTTCCATTGATCTATATTTCTGTTTCTATGCCAGTACCATATTGTCTTGATTACTGCAGCTTTGTAGTATAGTCTGAAGTCAGGGAGTCTGATTCCTCCAACTCTGCTTTTTTCCCTCAAGACTGCTTTGGCGGGCTTCCCTGGTGGCGCAGTGGTTGAGAGTCTGCCTGCCGATGCAGGGGATATGGGTTCGTGCCCCGGTCTGGGAAGATGCCACATGCCGTGGAGCGGCTAGGCCTGTGAGCCATGGCTGCTGAGCCTGCGCGTCTGGAACGTGTGCTCCGCAACGGGAGAGGCCACAACAGAGAGAGGCCCACGTACTGCAAAAAAAAAAAAAAAAAAAAAGACTGCTTTGGCTATTTGGGGTCTTTTGTGTCTCCATACAAATTTTAAGATTTTTTGTTTAGTTCTGTAAAAACTGCCATTGGTAATTTGATAGGGAGTGCATTGAATCTGTAGATTGCTTTGGGTAGTATAGTCATTTCCATAATATTGATTCTTCCAATCCAAGAACATGGTATATCTCTCCATCTGTTGGTATCATCTTTAATTTCTTTCATCAGTGTCTTATAGTTTTCTGCATACAGGTCTTTTGTCTCCCTAGGTAGGTTTATTCCTGGGTATTTTATTCTTTTTGTTGCAATGGTAAATGGGAGTGTTTCCTTAATTTCTCTTTCAGATTTTTCATCATTAGTGTATAGGAATGCAAGAGATTTCTGTGCATTAATTTTGTATCCTGCAACTTTACCAGATTCATTGATTAGCTCTAGTAGTTTTCTGGTGGCATCTTTAGGATTCTCTATGTATAGTATCATGTCACCTGCAAACAGTGACAGTTTTACTTCTTTTCCAATTTGTATTCTTTTTATTTCTTTTTCTTCTCTGATTGCCGTGGGTAGGACTTCCAAAACTCCGTTGAATAATAGTGGTGAGAGTGGACATCTTTGTCTTGATCCGGATCTTAGAGGAAGTGCTTTCAGTTTTTCACCATTGAGAATGATGTTTGCTATGGGTTTGTTGTATATGGCCTTTATTATGTTGAGCTAGGTTCCCCTCTATGCCAACTTTCTGGAGAGTTTTTAACATAAATGGGTGTTGAATTTTGTCAAAAGCTTTTTCTGCTTTTATTGAGATGATCATATGGTTTTTATTCTTCAATTTGTTAGTATGGTGTATCACATTGATTGATTTGCATATATTGAAGAATCCTTGCTTGATCATGGTGTATGATTCTTTTAATGTGCTGTTGGATTCTGTTTGCTAGTATTTTGTTGAGGATTTTTGCATCTATATTCATCAGTGATATTGGTCTGCAATTTTCTTTTTTTGTAGTATCTTTGTCTGATTTTGGTATCAGGGGGATGGTGGCCTCATAGAATGAGTTTGGGAGTGTTCCTTCCTCTGCAATTTTTTGGAAGAGTTTGAGAAGGATGGGTGTTAGCTCTTCTCTAAATGTTTGATAGAATTCACCTGTGAAGCCATCTGGTCCTGGACTTTTGTTTGTTGGAAATTTTTTTTTTCTTTTTTTTTTTTTTGTGGTACGCGGGCCTCTCACTGTTGCTCACTCTCCCGTTGCAGAGCACAGGCTCTGGACGTACAGGCTCAGCAGCCATGGCTCACGGGCCCAGCTGCTCCGCGGCATGTGGGATCTTCCCAGACCAGGGCACGAACCCGTGTCCCCTGCATTGGCAGCTGGATTCTCAACCACTGCGCCACCAGGGAAGCCCTGTTGGAAGATTTTAAATCACAGTTTCAATTTCATTACTTGTGATTGGTCTGTTCATATTTTCTATTTCTTCCTGGTTCAGTCTTGGAAGGTTATACCTTTCTAAGAATTTGTCCATTTTTCCAGGTTGTCCATTTTATTGGCATAGAGTTACTTGTAGTAGTCTCTTAGGATGCTTTGTATTTCTGTGGTGTCTGTTGTAACTTCTCCTTTTTCATTTCTAATTTTATTGATTTGAGTCCTCTCCCTCTTTTTCTTCATGAGTCTGGCTAATGGTTTATCAATTTTGTTTATCTTCTCAAAGAACCAGCTTTTAGTTTTATTGATCTTTGCTATTGTTTTCTTTGTTTCTATTTCATTTATTTCTTATCTCATCTTTATGATTTCTTTCCTTCTGCTAACTTTGGATTTTGTTTGTTCTTTCTCTAGTTCCTTCAGGTATAAGGTTAGATTGTTTATTTGAGATTTTTCTTGTTTTTTGAGGTAGACTTGTATAGCTATAAACTTCCCTCTTAGAGCTGCTTTTGCTGCATCCCATAGGTTTTGGATCATCATGTTTTCATTGTCATTTGTCTCTAGGTATTTTTTGATTTCCTCTGATTTCTTCATGATCTTTTGGTTATTTAGTAACGTGTTGTTTAACCTCCATGTGTTTGTGTTTTTTTACGTTTTTTTCCTTGTAATTCATTTCTAATCTCATAGTGTTGTGGTCAGAAAAGATGCTTGATATGATTTCAATTTTATTAAATTTACTGAGGCTTGATTTGTGACCCAAGATGTGATCTATCCTGGAGAATGTTCCATGTGCACTTGAGAAGAAAGCGTAATCTGCTTTTTTTCGATGGAATGTCCTATAAATATCAATTAAATCTATCTGGTCTATTGTGTCATTTAAAGCTTGTCTTTCCTGGGGCTTCCCTGGTGGCGCAGTGGTTGAGAGTCCACCTGCTGATGCAGGGGACACGGGTTCATGCCCCGGTCCGGGAAGATCCCACATGCCGCGGGGCAGCTGGGCCCGTGAACCATGGCCACTGAGCCTGCGCATCCAGAGCCTGTGCTCCGCAGTGGGAGAGGCCACAACAGTGAGAGGCCTGCGAAAAAAAAGAAAAAGAATAAAGCTTGTGTTTCCTTATTAATTTTCTGTTTGGATGATCTGTCCATTGGTGTCAGTGAGGTGTTAAAGTCCCCCACTATTATTGTGTTACTGTCGATTTCCTCTTTTATAGCTGTTAGCAGTTGCCTTATGTATTGAGGTGCTCCTATGTTGGGTGCATATATTTATAATTGTTATATCTTCTTGGATTGATCCCTTGATCATTATGTAGGGTCCTTCCTTGTCTCTTGTAACATTCTTTATTTTAAAGTCTATTTTATCTGATATGAGTATTGCTACTCCAGCTTTCTTTTGATTTCCATTTGCATGGAATATCTTTTTCCATCCCCTCACTTTCAGTCTGTATGTGTCCCTAGGTCTGAAGTGGGTCTCTTGTAGTCAGCATACATATGGGTCTTGTTTTTGTATCCATTCAGCAAGCCTGTGTCTTTTGGTTGGAGTATTTAATCCATTCACATTTAAGGTAATTATCGATATGTTTGTTCCTATTACCATTTTCTTAATTGTTTTGGGGTTTTTTTGTAGGTCCTTTTCTTCTCTTGTGTTTCCCACTTAGAGAAATTCCTTTAGCATTTGCTGTAGAGCTGGTTTGGTGGTGCTGAATTCTCTTAGCTTTTGCTTGTCTGTAAAGCTTTTGATTTCTCCATCCAATCTGAATGAGATCCTTGCTGGGTAGAGTAATCTTGGTTGTAGTTTCTTCCCTTTCATCACTTTAAGTATATCATGCCACTCCCTTCTGGCTTGTAGAGTTGAGAAATCAGCTGTTAACCTTATGGGAGTTCCCTTGTATGTTATTTGTCGTTTTTCCCTTGCTGCTTTCAATAATTTTTCTTTGTCTTTAATTTTTGCCAGTTTGATTACTATGTGTCTGAGCATGTTTCTCCTTGGGTTTATCCTGTATAGATCTCTCTGCACTTCCTGGACTTGGGTGGCTATTTCCTTTCCCATGTTAGGGAAGTTTTCAACTATAATCTCTTCAGATATTTTCTTGGGTCCTTTCTCTCTCTCTTCTCCTTCTGGGACCCCTATAATGCGAATGTTGTTGTGTTTAACGTTGTCCCAGAGGTCTGTCTCTTAGGCTGTCTTCATTTCTTTTCATTCTTTTTTCTTTATTCTGTTCTGCGGCAGTGAATTCCACCATTCTGTCTTCCAGGTCACTTTATCCATTCTTCTGCCTCAGTTATTCTGCTATTGATTCCTTCTAGTGTAGTTTTCATTTCATTTATTATATTGTTCATCTCTGTTTGTTTGTTCTTTAATTCTTCTAGGTCTTTGCTAAACATTTCGTGCATCTACTCAATCTTTGCCTCCATTCTTTTCCCAAGGTCCTGGATCATCTTCACTATCATTATTCTGAATTCTTTTTCTGGAAGGTTGCCTATCTCCACTTCACTTAGTTGTTTTTCTGGGGTTTTATCTTGTTCCTTCATCTGGTACATAGCCTTCTGCCTTTTCATCTTGTCTATCTTTCTGTGAATGTGGTTTTTGTTCCACAGGCTGCAGGATTGTAGTTCTTCTTGCTTCTGCTGTCTGCTTGCTGGTGGATGAGGCTATCTACTGTACTGTCTTTTATTTTTACCATTATATTTGCCTTTCTGGTATTGTTGATTTCTTCATGTCTTTGGTTATTATCTAGTTTCTAGTACCTGAAGAGCTCTCTTCTTGTAGAGTGAGTTTGCTGACAATGGATTCTCTCAGGTTTTGTTTATCTGAGAATGTCTTAATTTCTCCATTTTATTATAATTTGCCATGTATAGAATTCTAGCTTGACAAACTTGCTATCAGCATTTTAAATATGTCATTTATGCTTTCTGGGGATAAATCAGCCCTTGATCTTGTTGAGGACTTGTGTATGGTGAGTTACTTCTCTTTTCCTGATTTCAAGATTCTCTTTTTGGTTTTGGCTTCCAACATTTTATGATGTGTCTAAGTGTGGATCTCTTGGAGTTTTTCCTGTTTGAAGTTCATTAAGCTTCTCAGAGGTGTAGGTTAATTTCTTCATCAAATTTGTGATGTTTTTGGAAGTCATTTCTTCAGATGTACTTTCTGCCCCTTTCTCTCTCTTTTCCACTCTATTATGCATATATTGTTGATCTGTAAGGCTCTGTTAAGTTTAATCTTCATTTTTTTTTGCTTTAAAAAAAACCCACAGTCTTTATTTCCCTCAAAGGGGGTGCACTATTCCTGGAAGTACAGTAATACCTGGTTCAATGCACGGAGTGGATGAAGCAAGTTCTATTCCATCTCCTAGTTACAAAAATCCATTTAATATATTGTCCTTGGATAGAGGATGTGTCAGATATTAAACTGATAGGAATAGCTACTATGCTTGCTTCTTGGCCTTTTGGCTAAGATCTATTCATTCTCTTTTTCCCTCATGCTGGTTAATCTCAATGGACCCATCTTTAAGTTCACTGATGATTTGTTCTGTGTCTAAGACATCATTCTTATGTCTCTAAGACATCATTCTTAGACTTTCCTTTAATTCTTTAGACATGCTTTCCTTTAGTTCTTTGAACATATTTAAAGTCTTTATCTAGTAAGTCCAATGTCTGGGCGCCTCAGGGACAGTTTCTATTAATTGCCTTGTTTTTTGCTTGTGCTATACGTGCTATACTTTCAATGTCTTGTAATTTCTTTAACAACTAGTCATTTAAAATAATGTGGCAACTTTGGATATAAGATCTGCCCCCCCACCCCTTGCCCAGGGTTTGTTGCTGTTGCTCATTGTTTGTCCATTCGGTGACTTTTGAGTTGATTTTGTAAAGTTTGTATTCTTTGTCATGTGTAGGCACTGAATTCTCTGCTCAGTTAGCTTAGCGGTCAGCTAATGATTGGACAGAGATTTCCTTACACACTTGGAAGCAAAAATTCACCCAGTCTTTGCCAAAGCATTCTGTGTGCATGTTCAACGTTCAACCAGGAAGTTGACAGTGCTGCCTTAAACCTTCACTTCCTGCTTACACAGAGCCTCGAAGTCAGCCAGAAGTGAGACCTCAGGGTCTTCTCCATTTTCTGTGAGCATGTGCAACAGTTCTATAGAGGCCTGTGACCTTCTAGATTTTCAGGAACATGTGGGAGTTCTCAAAGCCCCAATGAATATCTATTCCCAGCTTTGCCTTTTAAGTTTTTTGGTTAGTCTATTGTTTGCCCCCAACTGTTATCTAACCCTCACACCCCCCACCCCAAACAGCTGTGAAGTTGAACCACTTCCCTAACTGTTTTTAACAAATACTTCCAGGGAAAAGACTTTTTGCATTGTGTGAGCTCTGAGTCAAATAAAATAGAATCTTACAAATGGGATCTCTCAGGAAACCACGAGAATCATCGAATAATAATAATTCTCTGGGAATGAGGCTTTAAGGGAGCACCAACCTGTTCTGCCTCCTCCAGTGGCTGCTGGGCTGTTGGTTTTCAAAGCTACCACGGAGCTGGGGGAGGAGAAGTGGGAATGAGGCAAGGCAAAATGCCATAAGCCTTGCTGTTCTTACTGAGATTTAG
The DNA here is from genome assembly GCF_026419965.1 of Kogia breviceps. Taxonomy (NCBI): domain Eukaryota; kingdom Metazoa; phylum Chordata; class Mammalia; order Artiodactyla; family Physeteridae; genus Kogia; species Kogia breviceps. Next base: position 85,269,907 of record NC_081323.1, read on the forward strand.
ACATTTTTCTTGAATAAACCCTTTTCAGCTTGAATAAAACAAGTTGCTGCAAACCTTTGGTCAGTTTCCAGAGTTCTAAAAAAGCTGATTCTATTTTTCAGGTTTCTTGTTGCTTTTATGGAGGAGAGAATTTTGAGGTCCTTGTTCTCCCATTTTTGCTGCCACCCACTAGCATGTCCTTACTGCATGGGATAAAAAGGTGCTGGGGATCCAAGTGATGATAGGAATTACCTATCCCCCAGAGCATGGGGAGTGTCCCACAAATCAGTGAGACCACCAAATGTTCTTCCTTCCCCTAATACAGACCAGCATACACATTGAGACATAGTGTTCAAGCCAGCTTCTTCTAATCAGATAGATGGCTAGACTAGATGACCTATGGTTCCTTTTGGCAGAGACTCTGACTTGAATGTATGTCTCCTTTCAGGTCAGCCTCACCCTGCAAGAAATAATCAATGGTGTCAATGCCTCAGATCCAGAACTATGTTTCCAGGCCACCCAGGCAGCCAGGTATCGCCAAACAGACTTGTATTGTTGACAGATGCATAGCTAGAAATGGGTTCCAGCAGCCTATTTGGTTTCTTGGCATTGGCAAAATGCCCACACAACATAAGAAAAGGCCAGTCCATCCAGAAGTGAGATGAAATTGCTCCTCTACACTGTCCTTGAGAACAACTTAAGATATGCAAGTGTGGTCAGAGATGAATGGCTTAATTTAAATTGGCCTCAACGAGAATGGCGGCTCATAGATAATAACTAAAGGGAAAAATATTGCTTCATCACTGCAGAGTGCTACAGGCTGAACTCTAGGATATGAAGGAGCTCTGGCCCAGCGGTTTGTTTCATTTGATAGTTAGGAATGCCAAGAACATCCATAAAGGAGGTTCTTCTTACCTGCCTCACAGGACATGTTCTTGTCTTTTCTCTTACACTGCGAAGGAAAATGCTGTCCCGGGAAAAGAACCCTCCTCTGAAGCTGATTGTTGATGCAGGGCTCATTCCCAGGCTGGTGGACTTCCTGAAGTCATCGCTTCATCCCCGCTTGCAGCTCGAGGCAGCCTGGGCTCTGACCAATATTGCCTCCGGTACTTCGGAGCTGACTCGTGCTGTTGTGGACGGAGGGGCCATCCAGCCCTTGGTTGAGCTCCTGTCTTCCCCTCATATGACTGTGTGTGAACAGGCAGTGTGGGCCCTTGGTAATATAGCAGGTGAGCCTCTCCCCTCGGTGGGGGGCCGGGGGCAAAGAAATGGTGGGCCTTGTGAGTGACATGCGATGGGAATTCTTTGGGTAGATTGTAGATCAGACACTTTAAGTATAAATACCTAGCGATGCTGGGAAGAGTAGAACGGGCCTTTCAGAAATTCAGAGTCGAGTTCAGAGGCCAAAAATTGAAGCTGAAGCTAGAAGACATGGTATGTTCTGAAGCTTCCAGGCTGCCTAGGGACACCTGCCAAGACTGGGGTCCTACAGCCTCAAGGCTTAGTGGCTTGAGGAACAAAAGACAAGTCTTTGGCTCATGCATTGTGGGGATTTTATGACAGACCCTTACCTCACCCAGTGCCCTAAAAGAATTCTACCTTCAGTGAAAGTTGCCCAGGGAATACACATAAAAATGTCTGCTTAGTTTAGGATAAAAGTCTCCCCTGAAAACACAATCCTAAGACTGGCCTCATGGATTTGGGACTGGATGCTGTATTCCCTGCGTGGTCCGGGAAAACACAAGCCGGGGAGTGAGTGCTGTCAGGTTAGGAACTCCAGGATCCCTGGCTGAATATAAATGTGACACTCTCTGGGGGAAACAAACTCATTCGGGCCCCTCAGGATTTTGACAAATTAAGATCAGCCAAATATTAGCAATTTCAAGTTCAGAAAGTCAACAATCCACTATGACTGAGTCAGCAGAAGCACACAATGTGATTAGAATCCCAAGGACTTCAGAGGATGGAATTAGCAAACACAGAATATAAAATAAGCCTACTTTTTCAAAGCTTGCAGAAATAAAGCAACTATTACAGAGATTACGTCTCTCATTTTGCTTAGTGCAGTAAGGAACAGGCAAAATCGGGTGGTGTAGTATAACAGATACCTTGCCTGATGATTGAAGAATTACAGGCTGAGACGTCTAGGGTCTAAAATTGGTATTCTAGCCGAAATAGCAGACAACTGATGGCTAGAATCTATCCATCTCCCAGACTTTGTTCTGAGTAGCATTTGGAAGTTACTGCCCCATGTCAAAGCCTTCTGGGAAGACAATTTGGTCCATAGTGGCCTTTGTCTCCTGAGAACCATGCTGTGAAATGCCACCACCATTTAGAGCATGCTGCCTGGGCCCAGTTGGCTGGCTCCTTGATGGGTCCAGAGACTCTGCTTATAGCAATCCCTGCTGTGTGGTGCCTGATTTCCACGTCAGGCCATCTACTCAACCAGCATGTCAGAGACCCAGGGTCTAGTTCATGGCTATACTATCTACTTGCCCAACCCAGGAATGAGTTTTGGCCTCTCCCCCTTTTCAGAGACTTGTGAAGAATTACTCACCCACCCCAGGACTCTCTCTGTGCCCTTTTTGAGTGTCATGTTCTTGTCTATTTGTAGGTGATGGACCAAAATTCAGAGACGACGTTATCTTGAGTGATGCCATTCCACATCTGCTGACCCTGGTTTCATCAAGTATACCAGTGAATGTCTTTTTAAAATTAATTTTATTTATTCATTTATTTATTTGGCTGCATCGGGTCTTAGTTGCAGCACACGGGCTCTTCGTTGCAGTGCGCAGGCGTCTCTCTAGTTGTGGTGCATGGGCTCAGTAGGTGCAGCGTGCAGCTTAGTTGCCCCACGGCATGTGAGATCTTAGTTCCCTGACCAGGGATTGAACCCGTGTCCCCTGCATTGGAAGGCAGATTCTTAACCACTGGACCACCAGGGAGGTCCCCAGTGAGTGTCTTCTTAATGAGGTATCCTAGTTAGGTAACAGGTTCCCAAAGTTGGGAAATGGGGGATGTAATTGCAAACCAATGCTAGGCCATGTGGTTGCTGCCCGGCCCCCTAACGATAGCAATGATGAACACGGCCTAGGACTGCATATTACTCTGGGTAGAAGTTGATCCAAATTTGTCCTCAAGGGCAGTAGTGCTCATCTTTCTTTGTGGGGGGCATTGGGGATTAGAAGAGATCCATTCAAATTTTTCTAAGCTTACAATCCTGCAAAAGTAGATGACTGAGCTCTCTGTTCCAGGGACACAGACAGAGTCAGTGGCTCACCAGTTCTGTTCCTGGGTAATAAGTAGGGTCTAGGTTGGAAGCTTAGGGTCCAAGTTGATTGCTGTGGCGACACTAGGGGACTCCCTGGGTTAGGAATGAAATGTGGGTTCTAGATTTGCCTCAAACAAAAATGAAGAGAAGGTAGCTTCCAAAAGTCAAGGGAATACATGCCCTGCCTTCAAGGTGAGAGAGAGCCTGATATGGTTGAACCGGAAAAAGGCTGACATGATCAAGGGAGCTTGCAAGGAGAGAGCAATATTAGATGACAAGTAGGGCGAGGGACTTAGACGTCATCTTGGTGGCAAAAGGAAGGCTTTGGAGGATTTCAAGGCAGGAAGTAAAGTGGCCTGATTTTCCAGAAAGACCATTCTGGCTGCTTGCTGTAGGAACATAGCAGAGGGAGATGGCGAAGTAGATGGACCTGGGTTACTGCTGTGATGGCCATAGAAGGGGGAGACAGAAAGAAGCGAGGATGCCCTCGGGTGTCAGGTAAGTTTGTTTAGAGCACTGCCCTCCCAGAGATGTGGGGAGGATAGAGGAAAGAAGGAATCGGAGCCTTAATTGTACGTATTAAGTTGAAGCCAGTGAGAGGCACCATTGCAGCAACGACAGATAGATAGATATGCAGGTCAATCTCGATGGTTGTGCATGTATGTGTTATCCAGCTGGGAAAGGTCCGCCGGAGCAGGGATCAGCCAATCGAACCTGGCCAACTGCTTGTTTTTTTAAATAAAGTTTTATTTATTTGAAATAAACAGCCACGCCCATTAATTTACATACACATTGTCTGTGGCTTTTGCAGTGTTAGGAGGGCAGAATGGATAAGTTGCAACAGAGACCACCTGGCCTGCAAAGTTGAAAAACTTTACTATCTGGCCTTTTACAGAAAAAGGTGGCTGACCTCTGCTCTAGAGTGTGAGGAAACCCAGGACCAAGTCCTGAGGGCTCTGAAATTCAGAACTCGGTAGAACCTGCCAAGAAGAATGAGAAGAAACAGCCCACTTGGCAATGCAAAACCAGGCTTGGTGTCACAGATGGCAAAAAGAGCTCTTTCAAAAAGCTTGGATTTGGTGACTCGGAAGGAGCTGATTTCATCGCTAACTCCAAAGAAGTAGGGGAAGAAACCAGACTAGAAGGGGTAGAAGAAGAAGATAGACAGTGAATACGCATGCCTCCTTGAGGATTGATTCTGAAAAACAGAAGTGGGGCGGTGGCTGGAGAGGCGCCAAGGGTAGGGGTTGAATGTCGCAGAGTGTGTTTCTATACTGGTGGGACTGATGCAGAGGAGAGAGGTGATTCTGGGGACGGATGGGAAGACTGATCTTCAAACAGAAGGTCAAAATCGTGGTTAGGACATGTTGGTAGAGTTCATAGGCTGGTGGGAAGACCAAGTAACTCCTGCTTGATCTTTGTTTCCTCAGAGAGGAATGAAATTAGGTCATCAATCGAGTCAAGCGGGGAAGGACATTTTGAAGAATATAAGGAAACCTCCATCTGACGTCTGCATATAAAACAAAGCTCATTCTCTGCGTTCCTCCTCTACTCACTACCTAGAATAAATTCCTGTTTGAAGCTCAAAGGCTTGGGTTCATGCGGGTCAATCCTATTGATCAAAGATGCTCAGATGGACTTGAGGATATGGGGAGGGGGAAGGGTAAGCTGTGACGATGTGAGAGAGTGGCAGGGACATATATACACTATCAAATGTAAATTAGATCGCTAGTGGGAAGCTGCCGCATAGCACAGGGAGTTCACCTCTGTGCTTTGTGACCACCTAGAGGGGTGGGATAGGGAGGTTGGGAGAGAGGGTGACGCAAGAGGGAAGAGATATGGGAACATATGTATATGTATAACTGATTCACTTTGTTGTAAAGGAGATACTAACACACTATTGTAAAACAGTTATACTCCAATAAAGATGTTTTAAAAAACAAAACAAAAAAACGAAACAAAATGATGCTCAGGACACATTGCCATTGGTGTCTTCCTTCTTTGCACCCCTTGCTGGAGACGGTCTCCTCGTTACAGGTCACATTCCTGCGGAACATCGCGTGGACCTTGTCCAACCTGTGCCGGAACAAGAACCCATACCCTTCTGATCGCGCAGTGAAGCAGATGTTGCCCGCCCTCTTGCACCTCCTGTGGCACCCAGACGGAGAGGTTCTCTCGGACACCTGCTGGGCTCTGTCCTACCTCACCGACGGCTGTGATACGCGCATCGGCCAAGTGGTGGACACGGGGGTCCTGCCAAGGCTGGTTGAGCTTATGAGCAGCTCAGAGCTCAACGTCTTGGTAAGTGTCCTGGGTCGTGTCGGTCTCTGTAGGGGCCTTCAGATTAGAGTCTGTGGGTCATCAGTACTCGAGCGGGTTCTGTTCTCTCCCACCCCCGAGCCCTCCCCAGCTGACTTTGATCCTTTACCTGGAACAAAGCTGTTCATCTGCATTTCCCTGGTCTCTGCTACTCTGTAGCCAAAGACTTGAATCGACTTTGATCCAAAATCCTAGTGGGTATTCAGTGACTTACATTTTCTTGGTCTGAGAACTAGAAAAGATAGAAGAGCACCAATTAAAATTGCTTATAATCCCTCCACCCAGTGAGCTATTCTTTTGTGGCCTTTCATTCTACTGGTCTACGCATGTAGATGTTAACAAGTTGGTATGCATGTTTGTGAGTCTGTGTGTTTTAACGTGAAGCTCGTAACATTTGAATTTCTTACTCACATATAAAAGATAATTCCCCCTTATCCTCTCCCCAGCTGGTTCTCGTAGACTACTTCAGATATAGGTGAAAAAGTAAGTAAAACCAAGGTCAATACTTGACTCTGAGACATATGTCACTTACATAATATACTTCTTGAAAATGTAGTGTGAAGCATGGGTACCCCTTTTGATTTCTATGCCTAATATTATGCAGTCTTAGCAATCATCTGTTCTGAGATGAGGGTAGCATTCCTCAGAAGTCAAGGTTAGTTTGGGGGTAATGCTGGGGGCATGGAAGGTATAAAGACAACATCTTCAAGATGTTGTTTATTGTGGGGCTTGGGGCCCAACTGCGGCAGTCCTGGCAAGGCTGTGATTGGCCTATGGCACTTCTAACATCTCTCACTCGAGTAGCATATACCTAGCATGATAGGCTAGGAAAACTCTAGAACTGTTGATGGGCTGTGCTGGGGCTGCCACTGCCATGCAGAGAAACCAAAATAAATCCACGGTCAGCCCTCCTAGGACAGTTGTCTTAAGCCCAATCATAGACCCATCCTGGGGACCTTCAAAGTTATTGAGAGAAGCTTTATGAATAAATAAATAAACAAAAATGCCACTGAGATTTCACTAGCTCTAATAACATATACAACAGAAACTTTTTTTTTTGCGGTACGCGGGCCTCTCACTGTTGTGGCCTCTCCCGCTGCGGAGCACAGGCTCCGGACGCACAGCCTCAGTGGCCACGGCTCACGGGCCCAGCCGCTCCGCGGCATGTGGGATCCTCCCGGACCGGGGCACAAACCCGTGTCCCCCGCATTGGCAGGCGGACTCTCAACCACTGCGCCACCAGGGAAGCCCAGAAACTTTTTTTTTTTAATGAGGTTAATTATAGGGACCAGCCTCATTCCCAAAGTGTTTTGTGGTTGTTGACTATTTATTTATTTTAATAAATTATTAATTTATATTTTATTTTTGGCTGCATTACGTCTTCGTTGCTTCACGCGAGCTTTCTCTAGTTGCGGCGAGCGGGGGCTACTCTTCGTTGCGGTGCGCGGGTGTCTCACTGCGGTGGCTTCTCTTGTTGCAGAGCACGGGCTCTAGGCGCCGGGCTTCAGTAGTTGTGGCCCGCGGGCTTAGTTGCTCCGCGGCACGTGGGATCTTCCCACACTAGGGCTGGAACCCGTGTCCCCTGCGTTGGCAGGTGGATTCTTAACCACTGCGCCACCAGGGAAGCCCTGATAATACATCTCTTGATCTCTATCCCACTTGAGCTGGAACTACTGGGAGGCTGGCGAGTACCTTTAAACGGTGTAAACAGCCACGGATGCACAGAATTAATAAGGATCGTGGATATAATCATTGTTCACAGGCTTCCAGAAAACCGTCAGCACAGCACGCTAGATGTCTGGGAGGGCACGGAGCTTGGAGCAGTGGTCACCTTCCACGGTGATGAATTCACGGTCCTTGGTGACACTCTCTCACCTTGCTCTTCCAGACCCCCTCTCTGCGCGCTGTGGGGAACATTGTCACCGGGACGGACCACCAGACCCAGCTGGCCCTGGACGCGGGCGTCCTGGCTGTGCTGCCCCAGCTCCTCACGCACCCCCGCTCCTCCATCCAGAAGGAGGCGGCCTGGGCCCTAAGCAACGTGGCCGCGGGGCCCCGCCAGCACCTCCAGCAGCTGATCGCTTGCGGTGTGCTGCCTCTCTTGGTGGCTGTTCTAGAAAACGTAAGTGGCCCACGTGACAAAAGGTTACCCTCCAGCAGGTCCTGTGTTGAACTCCTTTAGCTCTTCAGGGGCGGGCCGAGAAGCAAAACGAATTGAGATCATGACGAACCTATGAAATATTAAGTTTCCTAACTCTCCCTGAAAAAAAAGAAAGGGACATCCCATTTTGGACAATCCAATAAAAATTTAGAAGGCTCAGCGAGCATTGGCCAGTGAAAAGGTGATCCCACAGCTCGCATATCCAGAAGAATCTTGAGCTGGTAAATACCGGCTTATCTCTAGCGTTAAAAGAATGTGCCATCTACTCTCTCCTTGGCAAAAAGGGGTGAGGTTTGGTTTGGTTTTGTTTTAGGAGGAAAAACGTGTCGGGTTACGGTGATATTATACACTGAAGAAAGGTGGCCTTTGCGGTGTAAAAATCCCACTGATGAAAGGGGTAATATATATAGAAAATCCAGATATAACAGTAGAAATACAACAAAGCTTCCTTCTTCCTCCTGATTCCCACTTCCTTTTCGCAGGACAATTACGACTCTCAGCATTTCTTTTTGTCACCTTTTAGTGGATGAGCTATGTGTAAACCATCAACCTGTGAAACGAGTCAGGAGTGGCGACCTGGGGTTGCGGACAGAGGTTACTGAGTAAGATGGGGAAAAGGAGGCACTGGCCGTGCCCTGCTCTCAGGTTGGCTGGTGGGTTCCCAGGTGTGCATTAGGTACGAAAAGCTATAGCCCAGGTTTGCTACCCAAATCATGGCGTCTTCCAGTCTATCGGACACGTCCTATCCTGCTGGGAGTCTGTACATATTCTAATCAGAAACATCTAGTCAGAATCAAGGAGTAATCGTTTTTCAAACCGTGCCTTTTGAACTATAGCTTGCTTGGAGCCATATGGGTTTTTTTTTTGTTTTTTGGTTTTTTTTGGTGTGTTTTTTTAAACTTTGTTTTAAACTGAGTCAGTTTCCCCCAGCCATAAAATGGGAACAACTCCTCCTGCAAAGAGATAGAAGGATCTGTGATAAATGACTCCCTTCTCTCTAGGCCAAGTGCTTTTTATAAACGTAAGGGATGCATTGAGTGATATTTCAGTGGCTTTCCTCTGTCCCCTCCAGACTGTGTGCTCAACTTTGTAGCTCTGGAGCTTCTTGTCCAAAGTTTTACTGGAGCAGAAAGACTAGAAATGTAGACATGGGTCACTGTAACCTAAAATCCCTAATTTGTATTGATTGGGTGATGTTGGTTCTCTTTTTCCGATAACGTGACTTAAGAAAGTGAGTCTGTTTGAACTTAGAACCTCCCTCTAAGACCCCACGTGAGTCTGCCTTTCCTCCTCCTTGGCTTCTCAAAGATGCTGTCTTCTGCTCAAAAACTGAAGGCAGGGTTGCCAAGGGGTTCTGTGTAAATTGCACATATAGTCCTGGGAATTAGGTAGCCCAGCCTACCTAGAAGTTGAACCATGTTTGCACTATATTTAAATTCTTCAGGATTTGTCAAGAATGGAAATGTCCTTTCTCTGCAGGGAGAATTTAAAGTCCAGAAAGAGGCTGTCTGGACAGTGGCTAACTTCACAACTGGGGGTACCGTGGACCAGTTGATCCAGCTTGTCCAGGCTGGAGTCCTGGAGCCACTAATAAATCTTCTCACCACCCCAGACACCAAAATTGTTCTCATCATTCTCGACATCCTCTTTTTTATCCTCCAGGTGAGCTGTTCTGAACAGGTGGGTTTCTAAATAGCAGTCTCTAAAGTCAGATGTTTAATTTGGTCCTTAAAACCTAACTAGGATTCTCTTTTCCTCTCCACTTCCTCACCCCCTCCCTTTGTCCACACATCCTGTGGATGACGAGACAAGAGGCCTTTCAAAGAGGGTCCACCATCTTCATTTTCTCGGATAAGTGTTTGTGTGCCCAGCACTGTTTTAGATGCTCAGGAAATGACGTAGCAAAGTCCTTGTTCTATAGAGCTTATGTATTAGGGGGGAGGGGACCAGACGCATCAGATAGAGGGTTACGGGTAAAATGTATCTGATAGAGGGGTAGTTACTGATGGTCCAGAGTGGAGAGGGGATGGTGATCTCTTATATGTAGCAGTTAGGAGAAACTTCACTGAGGAAGGACGTTTGAGCAAAGACCTGAAAGAAGTGAGTGAATCCTGTGGATACCTGGGAAAGAGCACTCTAGGTGAAGGAAACCTTAAAAAGCAAGGAGGGGGGTGTGGCCAGAGCAGAACAAAGGGCTGAAAGGTGGTGGGAAACAGGCTCAAGGGACCCAGGGGCCGGATCACTGAAGGTCTGTGAGGACGGGGACTTGCTCTGAGTGAGATGGAGAAACCAACCAAAGGTCTGAAGCGAGGAAAACAATAGTCAGTGAGCCACGTGGCTGGCTCTTTTGGAAGACTGAAGCATAGGATATACTTGAAGGAAGCAGCAGGACGTTAGCGATGATAGATCTCGAGGGACCATACTAGAGTTCCTTTTCCATTCGGCTATGTAGCTGGGAAAATGGACTACAAAGCCTTGAATTAGAATTCTAGAAAAGTCTTACTTCTGAAAGGTAAGTTAAGCCAATATTTACATACTATTTGTGTCGGCTGTACACTGAACAACAAATTACTCCTTGGTGGCTTAAAACAAACATTTATTATCTCACATGGTTTCTGGGGTTAGGAATCTGGAGGCAGCATAGTCGGATGGTTCTGGCTCAGGGTCTTTCATGAAGTTCAAGATGGAAACTGGGGCTGCAGTTTCATCTGAAGGCTTGGTGGAGGCTGGAGGATCAGCTTGCAAGATGACTCACTCACATGCCTAGAAAGTTATTCTTACCACGTGGACTCCCTGGGACTGCTTGAGTGCCCTCACGTTATGGCAACTGGCTTCCCCTGAAGCAAGTGACCTTAGAAAGCAAAGTGGAAGCCCCAATGTCTTTTATGACCTGTGAAGGAGGTTATTTCAACAGCATCCTATTACACAGATCAGTCCATTTCAACATGGGAGGGGGCTACACAGGGGCATAAATACCCAGAGGCTGGGATCATCTCAGGCCATCGTGGAGGCTGGCAATATTCATTTGGTTAAGGTCTTTTTATATGTGACTAAGCCATTTGAAAAGTTTCAAAGTAACACCGGAGGACTCCTTTTATTTATTTTTGGCTGTGCTGGGTCTTCATTGCTGCATGCAGGCTTTCTCTAGTTGCGGCTACTCTTTGTTGTGGTGCACGGGCTTCTCATTGCAGTGGCTTCTCTTGTTGCAGAGCACGGGCTCTAGGTGTGAGAGCTTCAGTAGTTGCATCACGTGGGCTCAGTAGTTGCGGCACATGGGCCCCAGAGCATGCGGGCTTCAGTGGTTGTGGCTTGGGGGCTCAGTAGTTGCGGCTTGGGGGCTCTAGAGCACTGGCTCAATAGTTGTGGTACATGGGCTTAGTTGCTCTGTGGCACGTGGGACCTTCCCGGACCCGGGCTCGATCCTGTGTCTCCTGCATTGGCAGGCAGATGCTTAACCACTGGACCACCAGGGAAGTCCCCAGAGGACTCCTTTTAAAAGCTCACTTAAAGCATCCTTTTCATGTAACTGTCCTGGAAAGAACTGACCTGAGTCAAGAACAGATTGGAAACAGCCCAATTAGACGCTTAGACTGAGCAAATCACAGACACAGAGTACCCACTTGGCAGCCAGAGGCAAAGTTGGACATACAAAATGTGTGAAAGCACACTTGGGGGGGCCATAGAAATTTAAGTTCATCTCATTCATTTGAATTAAACACTTGGGATTTTTTTTCTTGGGAGAGTCTGGGCAAATCCCATCTGATGGACCAGTGAAGCCCCTATATCAGATAGTGGCACATGGGACACTGAGAAAAATCAAGATGAAATAGAAAACAGTTTCAGGTGGGCAGCAGAGTGCAGTTGTGGTTCTCTGAAGTAACTTGGGGGCCATCTGCTGTGCTGTCAAAGTCCAGAATCCTTCTCCAGGGATCCTACTGCCCTGGGGCACCCCCAACTTCCCCATTTTCTTGGAGGCTCACCTAGCACATTGGTTCTTACCTCCATTTTTTTCACTGAAAGCCAAGAGCTCATTCTGGATGTACGGATAGGACTAGAAGGTATCAAGGCTTAGGTAAAAGTACAAACTCTCATCATATAAATTATGGCCTAAACGATATTTAATTTGATCCATAGGAAGGTTTGGGTTTTTTTTGTTCATTTGTTTGTTTTTGTTACTGTTCACAGAATAGTCATCAGAACCCTATCGGATGCCAAAGTTGTTTCTCTCTCTCTCTCCACTTCCCCCAAATATTCTGTTTAGCCGGACCACTCCCTTTTCTATAAATATGCAGCACGTCTTCCCTCACAACTTTGTCCTTGCCATTCCTTCTCTTGGGGATGCTGTTACCCTGTGATGGACCCTGGCACCGTACTATCCGTTAAGAACTTGATACTTTCCAAGCCTCTTGTGCACATCTTCTTGCTATAAATTCAAACTCTGATCATTTATTATACTTTCTTTTTTCAATTAATTTTTTTATTGAAGTATAGATGATTTACAATGTGTCAATTTCTGCTGAACAGCAAAGTGATTCAGTTATACAAATATGTATGTTTTTATATTCTTTTCCAATATGGTTTATCCCAGGATATTATACTTTCTATACTATAGCACTTATTATCTCCCCTGATAGTGTGAGTTATGAAAAGGCTTTCTCTAAATCCTACCTTTATTTCTAGTTTTGTGTGCCTTGCTCATAGTATATGTACAAATGTTGAGTGAGTGAATACCCAAGGATGAGAAATCCAATGATCAGCATTGGATTAAATCAAATCACATCATTTGTTTCCAGGGACCTCGTTAGTTGCCATGGTGTGGCTTCTGTCACCCAGGGTCTCCTGCCCGACCCCTCAAGGCTTTCCAGGGAGTGCAGGGCCAGAACATCTGCATTTACATAGCATCACTAGAACATTCTTTTCTCTGTTTTTGAAACAGTCTCCATTAATTAGAAGGGAGATACCTACCAAATAGTGTTTAGTGATGGATATACAGATGATGGCATACTCAGCAAAAAAAAATAAATAAATACTGTATTTTGTACAGTGAAGATAAACCTCCATAGACAGATGACAAATATCCAAACTGAGAGGAAAACAATGCAATTTTAAATCAGTCTGGGACAGTAACACTGCAACTGCCCATTCTGCAATGGGTGGCTTTCGTCCAGTTCTGCTGAGGTGAGGCCCCACGTCCTAAGGGCTTTGGGGCAGAGTCTCACTCTTCTACGGCCCACAGGCAGCAGAGAAGATTTCTCAGAAGGAAAACATGTGTCTGCTGATAGAAGGACTCGGTGGGATCGATAGAATTGAGGCTTTGCAACTTCACGAGAACCGTCAGATTGCCCTGACTGCTCTGAACATTACTGAGAGACACTTCTCTGAGGTAAGTGCCTAGACCACCTGGCAGGTACCTGAGCTGTCCCTGGGAGGTGGGTGATGGTCAGGCGGGCTTCTCTCATGACTTGGCCCTGAGTTTCTCCCCCTCCGTGTTATCCAGGCCACCTCTGAGTGGTAGCTTCCTGCCTCCTGGAAGCTGTTCTAGACCCACTAATCTCACAGAAGTTTGTCCTGCTGCTTCTGGTATAGAATTTCACTCTTGTTTTTGTTTTTGTTTTCCCCTACTCTCGCCTCTCTTGGGGGAGGGAGAGGGGGAAGAAAGGAGTATGATGCGAAAGTGACTTTGTACTGAGAAATACAAACAATGAAGGCAGGCCCAGCTTTTGGACAAACATTTTGCTACTTACTGCCTTTTGTCTCTTTGCAGAATATGTTGATTGGGAATGAACTCAACAAGAGGCTCCCCAAATTCCTGCAGGAGCAGGGAGTAATGATCAGAGAGCATTAGATACTTTTAAAAAGCTTTTTATTAGAGTAAAACATATGTAACTTAAAATTTACCATGTAAATCTTTTTTTTTTTTTAAATTTTTGGCCACACCCCACAGCATGTGGGGTCTTACTTCCCTGACCAGGGATCACACCGCAGCCCCTGCACTGGAAGGCAGATACTTAATCACCAGACCGCTGGGGAAGTCCCGACCATGTAAATCATTTCTAAGTGTACAGTTCACTGGCATTAGGTACATTTCACACTGTTGTGCAACCGTTACCACCGTCCCTCCCCAGAACTTTTCCAAGTGAGAACTCTGTCCCCGTTAAACAGTGCCCCGTTTCCCACCCCCCCACTCCCCGCCAGGCCCTGGTAACCACCAGATTACTTTCTGTCTCTGTGAATTTGACTACTGAGTGCCTCATAAGAGGAATTGTATGGTATTTGTCCGTTCGTGACTGGCTTTTTTCACTTAGCATAATGTCTTCAAGTTTCGTCTGTGCTGTAGCGTTTGTCAAAATTTCCCCCCTTAAGCCTAAATAATACTCTATTGAATGGATATACTACATTTTGTTCATCTCTTCATTGATGGACACTTGGGTTGTCCTTTTGGCTATTATGAATAATGCTGCTATGAGTATGGGAGTACAGATATGTTCGAATTCCTCCTTTTCTCTCTTTGGGGTAGATACCCAGAAGCGGGATTGTTGGATCATATGGTAATTTTGTTTTTCATCTTTGAGGAAACGCCGTATTGTTATCCATAGTGTATGTGGATACGTTTTACATCAACACACAAAGGTTCCCATTTTTCAGCATCTTCACCAGCGCTTGTTTTCTGTTTCTTGTTGTTGTTATTGTTTTGTTTGTTTTCTTGTGTTCTGTTTTTTGATAGTAGCCATTTCAATGGGTATGAAGTGGTATCCCATTGTGGTTTTTCTCTCCCAGTTTTATTGAGATATAATTGACATAGAGCACTGCATAAGTTTGAGGTGTACAGCATAATGATTTGATGTACATACATCATGAAATGATTAGCACAGTTAGTTTAGTGAACGTCCATCGTATCATAGGTATAAAATAAAAGAATAGAAGAAAAAATGTTTTCCTTGTGATGAGAACTCTTAAGATTTACTCTAACAACTTTCGTATATAACATACAGCAGTGTATGTAAATTAATTAATTAATTTATTTATGGCTGCGTTGGGTCTGTTGCTGCGCACGGGCTTTCTCTAGTTGCGGCGAGCGGGGGCTACTCTTTGTTGCGGTGCGAGGGCTTCTCATTGCGGTGGCTTCTCTTGCTGCGGAGCACGGGCTGTAGGCGCGCGGGCTTCAGTAGTTGTGGCTCGCGGGCTCTAGAGCGCAGGCTCAGTAGTTGTGGCGCACGGGCTTAGTTGCTCTGCGGCATGTGGGATCTTCCTGGACCAGGGCTCGAACCCGTGTCCCTTGCATTGGCAGGCCGATTCTTAACCACTGCGCCACCCGGGAAGTCCCAGCAGTGTGAATTATATTACTCACGTTGCACATTACATCCCTAATAACTATTTATCTTATAACTAGAAGTTTTTACCCTTTGACCACCTTCATCCAATTTGCCTTCCCCTCCCACCCACCCCCACCTCTGGTTACCACAAATCTGATCTCTTTTTCTATGAGTCTGCTTGTTTTTGAAGTATAATTAACCTATAACACTACGTTAGTTCCTGATACACAGTATAGTGATTTGATATTTCTATACCTTTTTAAATGTATAGGAAATGATCAAGATAAGTCTAGTTACCATATGTTGCCATACAAAGATATTATATATTACTATATTCCCCGTACTGTATATTTCATACCCATGACTCATTTATATTATAACTAGAGGTTTGTACCTCTTACTCTCCCTCACCTATTTCTTTCTCCCCGCTTCCCTCTGGCATCCACCTGTTTGCTCTCTCTACCTAGGACTCTGTTTCTGCTGTGTTTGTTTTGCTTTTCACTTTTTTTTTTTTTTTTTTGCCGTACGCGGGCCTCTCACTGTCGCGGCCTCTCCCGTTGCGGAGCACAGGCTCCGGACGCGCAGGCTCAGTAGCCATGGCTCACGGGCCCAGCCGCTCCACAACACGTGGGATCTTCCCGGACCGGGGCACGAACCTGTGTCCCCCGCATCGGCAGGCGGACTCTCAACCACTGCGCCACCCGGGAAGCCCTGTTTTGCTTTTTAGATTCCATATATAAGTGAAATCAAACAGTATTTGTGTTTGTCCGACTTACTTCACTTAGCACAGTGCCCTCTAGGTCCATCTATGTTGTTGCAAATGGCAAGATTTCATTCTTTTTGTGGCTGAGTAATGTTCGTGTGTGTGTGTGTGTGTGTGTGTGTGTGTGTGTGTGTGTGTGTGTGTATAATATCTTATTTATCCATTCATCTATCAGTGGGCACTTAGGTTGCTTCCATATTTTGGCTATTGTAAATAATGCTGCTATAAACATTGGGATGCATGTATCTTTTCATATCAGTGTCTTCATTTTCTTTGGGTATATACCCAGGAGTGGAATTACTGTATCATATGGTAGTTCTGTTTTTAATTTTTTTGAGGAACCTCCATACTCTTTTCCACAGTGGCTGCACCATCCTACATTCCCACCAGCAGTGCACGAGGGTTCCCTTTTCTCCACACCCTCGTCAGCACTTTTTATTTGTTGTATTTTTAATAAAAGTCACTGTGACAGGTGTGAGGTGGTATCTCATTGTGGTTTTGATTTGCGTTTCCTTGATGATCGGTGATGTTGAGCATCTTTTCATGTGCCTGGTGCCCATCTGTGTGTCTTCTTTGGGAAAATATCTATTCAGTTCCTCTGCCCATTTTTTTTTTTTTTTTTGGTACGCGGGCCTCTCACTGTTGTGGCCTCTCCCGCCATGGCTCCCGGGCCCAGCCGCTCTGCGGCACGTGGGATCTTCCCGGACCGGGGCACGAACCCGTGTCCCCTGCATCGGCAGGCGGACTCTCAAGCACTGCGCCACCAGGGAAGGCCCCTCTGCCCATTTTTAAGCAGGTTTTTTTTTTTTTGATGCTGAGTTGTATGAGTTCTTTGTATATTTTGAATATTAACCCCATATCAGATATATCATTTGCAAATATCTTTTCCCATCCAGTAGGCAGCCCTTTTCATTTTGTTGGTAGTTTTCTTTGCTATGCAAAAAGCTTTTTCATTTTCTATGGTACCATTTGTTTGTTTTTGCTTTTGTTTCCCTTGCCTGAGGAGACCTCTCCAAAAAAAAAATATTACTAAGACTGGTGTCTGTGTTTTCTTCCAGAGGCTTTATGGTTTCAGGTTTTATATTTAAGTCTTTAATCCATTTTGAGTTTATTTTTGTATATGGTTTGAGAAAGTAGTACAGTTTGATTCTTTTGTATGTAAACTGTCCAGTTTTCCCAACGCCATTTATTGAAGAGGCTGTCTTTCCCCCATTGTATAGTCTCGCCTCCTTTGTTGTAGATTCATTGACTCTTTGTTTGTAGTTTTCCATTAGGTATTTTTCGTATCAGGAAGGTGAGATCAAAGTTCCTAAGTGGCCAGGTAAACATGGGACTAGGGGTTTACACTGTTAGGTACTTGAATCATTAGCGAAATCCAGAGCCATACAGTAAATATGACTAGATTGGGTAGCTCTCCCTAATGAGTGGCAGCTAATCTTAGTTTGGGACCAAGAGGATGCTCTCAAAGCAGAGAAGACCCAGAACGGTGATTAGCGTCTTCTGGGTTAAAGCCTCCTAAGAAAACCTTGTAATTGGGAAACTCATCCCTTAAAGGGGAGACGGCTTCTGAGGACTCCTCCAAGGGCTCCAAGTTAAAGACTTCTGATCTAGAAGCAATTGCTACACCTATCATACCCTTAACTCAATGTAAGGTTAATGTTCTTTATAGAGAAACTGCTTTTAAAAATAAGCCAGACACAGGGGACTTTCCTGGAGTGGTTAAGACTCTGCCCTTCCAATGCAGGGGGTGCAGGTTCGATCCCTGGTTGGGGGAAATGGATCCCACATGCCACGGCGGTGCGGCCAAAAAAAAAAAAAAAAAAAAAGCCAGACACAAAAGGACAAATACTGTATGATTCCACTTACATGAGGGACCTTGAGTGGTCACATTCATAGAGACAGGAAGTAAAAGGGTGGTTGCCAGAGGCTGGGAGGGAGATGGGAACGGAGAGTTGTTTAATGGGTACAGAGTTTTGGTTTGAAAGGATGATAAAGCTCTGGAGACAGTTGGTGGTGGTGGCGAAGTAACGCCACTGAATTGTCTACTTCGTGGTGAAAAAGGGTAAATTTTACGGGATGTATGTTTCACCACACACACAAACAGCATTTAAGGTCCATCCTGAGCAATAGTTCAGTGCTTCTGTCCTTTGATCTCTCCTCTGAGGGAGCCTCAAGTCTGACAGAGCCAATTCTAATCCACAGAAGACGTGAAGGAGTCAATTGTGCAGCAGTGTGCTGAGAGCCTGGAGGTATAACGGTGTCTCTTCTCCCCTGAAGGAAGAAGAAACTGGCACAACTTTACCAGCCCAGGGACCAAGATCATGAATTCTTAAAGCACTTAACGAACACGTACCAAAGCTCCACAACTCCTAAACCAGGGACCAGACCCAAAGAGTCACTCCTTTAAGAACCCCTTCCCCTTGGTGTACCACAGGTATAAAGCTTTTAAAACTTGAATGATAATAAAATCTTCCACACTTTCACCTCCATCTGTCAAAAATGCAGTTAAAACCACTTGTACCTCAAAGCCACGTGGAATCCATCTCCTAAGAACATGTGGTTTAGTGGTTACCTTTCAGGATCTTCAAGGAAGATCTTCAGAGTGGGATGGTCTATAGCTGCCTAGACAAACTTTGAGTTGCAGTTTTGCCAGTATTTCTTATATTTATTTGACTGTGGGCCCCCTTCCCTTTTCCTTGTCATGTAATGCCTGTTAATATAGAACGTTCTTCAAGGAGAGCTGGGTGGGCAGTGGTCCAAGGGAGAGACTGACTGGGGTGAGAAAGACCTAGAAACACAGTACTAGGTGCTGTGGGAATGGAGGTGGGAATGGAGGTGGGGTATGTTTAAAGGAGGATTGGACTCGATTGGTATGATGTGAGTGTAGAGATTAAATCAAGTTATATTTGGCTCTGAAGCGTCGTATGGAAATGTCATGCCCAAAGCACGGTCTTTGCTGGTCCTTGACAGGTGAGGAGGAAAGATGCGTGGGTGTCCATCCAAAATATGGCTGGAAGGCAGTTCGTGGTCTCACAAGCTTCTCATCCAGTGGTGAGAACAAATCTATGATTCAGTGGACACTGGGCTCTCCAGTCAGTATCCTCATCTCCTTTTGGGGTGACTCCGCCAGCTGCTGAGGGCTGTGTTGGGGGGATGGGATCCTCTAAGGGTTCTGCTCTCCCACATGGAAATGGAGGGGACCTGGGAGATGCCTCTCAACTCCCTCTTTTGTTCATTAGCTCAGAACCTCCTAGATGGGCACGTCTTTGGCTAAGCAGAATCTCACTCTCTGAGGACCTTGGATCTGAGACCCAGGCATTGAGCCCAGAAGAAACAGAGAACTGGGAAGTGTTTGCTCCAGTGGCAAGGCTTTACACTCAGTGGAGTGGATGTCCTCAGTGGTTGCCTGCTTACTGCTTCTCCAAGGCTGCCCTTTGGTCCTGTACATTCTCCCATATTCCTCTCATAGATTGTCTTATATATAGAGAGAGATATATATCTTGGCTGTGCCACGCGGCTTTCAGGGTCTTAGTTCCCTGACCAGGGATAGAACCCCGGCCACGGCAGTGAAAAACTATGAGTCCTAACCACTGGATCACCAGGGAATTCCCTAGATTGTCTTATTTTTTTTTTTTTTGTACGCGGGCCTCTCACTGTTGTGGCCTCTCCCGTTGCGGAGCACAGGCTCCGGACGTGCAGGCCCAGCGGCCATGGCTCACGGGCCCAGCCGCTCCGCGGCACGTGGGATCCTCCCGGACAGGGGCACGAACTCGTGTCCCCTGCATCAGCAGGTGGACTCTCAACCACTGTGCCACTAGGGAAGCCCTAGATTGTCTTTTTAAAAGTAGCTATAGTTAGTTTCTGTTGCTTGCAACTGAAAGAATCTTAACTGACACACATGAAGAGTGAAAAACTAAACCATAACTAGTTATTATTTAAATCCAAAAGCTCTATTACATCTCATTCTGTCAAGATAGTGTCTAAAATTTGAATTTTTAAGTTAAAAATATGCAAAAAAATATATAAATTATATATCAAATATATTACTAGTGTATATATAATGTCTTATCTATTATATATAAATATATTTTTAAAAATGAAAGACAAAACTAAGAATGGGAAAAAAGATAATCCTTCCACTCCAGCACAACTTTTTTTTTTTTTTTGCCACACCACTTGGCATGTGGGATCTTAGTTCCCCGACCAGGGTCCCCAGCACAACTAGTTTTATGTTTGCAGTTTCCCTTCCAATTTGAGTCAACATACCCCTCCACCCCCTTTTTTTTTTTTTTAACCTGATTCGGATCAGATTTTTTCAACATTTTAAAACATCACTTTTTCCCCCCTATCAGAGGGGAAGGCAGAAGGTGAGGTGGCTTGCAAAAATACTTCTTTGAGGGCTTCCCTGGTAGCGCAGTGGTTGAGAGTCCGCCTGCCGATGCAGGGGACGCGGGTTCGTGCCGCGGAGCGGCTGGGCCCGTGAGCCATGGCCGCCGAGCCTGTGCGTCCGGAGCCTGTGCTCCCCAATGGGAGGGGCCACAACAGTGAGAGGCCCGCGTACCGCAAAAAATAAATAAATAAAAATACTTCTTTGAGAGAAAAAAATTTTAATTAAAAAAAGTTTGAAGCCCTGTCAAGGTTAGTCACTGTTGCCCAAGTGGTCTGGCCTTGCTGGCTCTTAACTGTTAGCCTCTTTTCTCTCAGCTATTCTTTACTAAAATTACACAGCAAAGGAGTATTTATGGTTTAAAGATTCTGACACCAACTTGTCTAGCAGGGTTGTGGTTTTTTGGGTTTTTTATTTGCGGTACGCGGGCCTCTCACTGTCGCGGCCTCTCCCATTGCGGGGCACAGGCTCCGGATGCGCAGGCGCAGCGGCCACGGCTCACGGGCCCAGCCGCTCCGCGGCATGTGGGATCTTCCCGGACCGGGGCACGAACCCGCGTCCCCCGCATCGGCAGGCGGACTCTCAATCACTGCGCCACCAGGGAAGCCCGTCTAGAAGCGTTTTAAATACAGGAGTTATTTGCCTATTGTGTACATGGTTTGGGTGCAAAGAGATGGTGTTAGTCCCCTTCTGGCTGGATGCCCGCGTGCTTGGACTAGGCATGTTGCGTGACTGGCAGAGAGACAGACAGGAAGGAATGAATAACTGACTCTGTCAATTTCACGATGTAAAAGCTAAACGGAAAAACTCTGACCCTCGTGCATTTTTCCCCCATTTGTTATATACTGTAGAAGAAATGTCAGTCTCTTGGTTAACCACGTACGATCCATAATTCATCTGCTGTTTTTCTGAAACGTGGAGTGACTGTTTAACCATAATAGCACGTGACCCTTTAGGGTCACGTAGAGCAGAGAAGATAACTGGACTTGAAGTCGCAAGTTCTGGACTCCAGACAGACCTAGCTCCTTTTCTAAATCCTCTGCTCTCTTTGTGTCTCACCGGTCAGTTCTTCTCGTTCCTTTGGTCTTTAGGTTTTCATCTGTGAAATAAGGATTTGATAAGTTAATAGTCATATAATGTTTGCATGTATTTTATTTTACATGAGACTCATGACCTGAGAAGTAGGTGAGGCAAAAATGATCAATTTCCAAGTGAAGGAGCTGGAGCTCACAATGTTATCTAATTTGTCTTGCATCTTTCAGTAAAGGGGCAGAGCAGGGCCTCGAGTACCACCTGACCACAGGGCAGCTTGCTTCTTGCAGAACAGGTGATCTGAGGGTGTGTGCACGGGAGAGAAAAAGAGAGAGTGCCCAAGACAGAAGCCACAGACCTTTATAACCTAATCTCAGAAGGGATATAGCATCCCTCCTGCCATCTGCTATTAGTTGTACAAACAAACCCTCATAGAAAGTGGGAGGGCTACACAGGTGTGGGCCACCAGGAGACAGGGATCACTGGATGCCACCTTGGAGGTTGGCTACCATGCTCTCACGCTACCGTGTGTTCGCATTTTAAAAGACCTCATTTAGGTGATAGCCTAGAGCCCGTGAAGTCTCAGCAAAGAAATAGAAGAGATGAAGAAGAACCAAATGGAAATTTTAGAACTGAAAAATACGATAACTGAAACTAAAACTTTACGGGATGGGCTCAACAGCAGAATGGAAGAGACAGAGGAAAGAACCGGTGGACTTGAAGAGAGAACATTAGAAAGAAGCACCTAGTTCCAACTACCAATTTACAGGAAATCCAGAGGACAGAGGAAAGCGTGAAGCTGCACTCCAGATATGCCATTGGCAAAATCCAGACTGGAAGAAACTCTGCAGGACAGACAACTCAGTTTCCTCATTTAATAAATTTCAAATAAAAAATTGCACATTGAGGGAACCTATAAGAGACATATTGACTAGCTGGAATGGGTATTTGTATTATTTGTATTCTGATTACAACAAAGGTAAAAATAAAACACATTGGACATTTGAGACATTGGAAACTTGAACATTGAATTGAGGTTTGATATTAAATAATTGTTATTTTTTTAGGTTTAATATTAGGGTTATGTTAATTTAAAATGTCATTTTAAAGAGATATGTACTGAATGATTACAGATGCAATGATGTTTGGAATTTGTTTCAAAGTAATATGGGATAGGGCTTCCCTGGTGGCGCAGTGGTTGAGAATCCGCCTGCCGATGCAGGGGACACGGGTTCGTGCCCCGGTCTGGGAAGATCCCACATGCCGCGGAGCCGCTGGGCCCGTGAGCCATGGCCGCTGAGCCTGCGCGTCCGGAGCCTGTGCTCCGCAAGGGAGAGGCCACAACAGTGAGGCCCGCCACACAAAAATAAAAAAAAAAATAAAAAAAAAAATTAAAAAAAAAATAAAAAAAAAGTAATATGGGATAAGGGAAGTAGAAAAGAAATATATTTTGTACATCTGACAATGTGGTAATGGCTGGTGATGGGTCCATGGGAGGGGTAGTTATTAAACTATTCTGGGTTTTTTTTTACCCTGTGTAGATATTTGAAGTTCTCCATAATTAAAAGTTAAAAAGAAACCATTATGTCCTCTTTCTCCAGGGGGCTGATCATCTGGCCCTTCCCCTGGCAGTAAATTGGAAGTTTTTTCAATTGGGTAAAAAAGGTCTTTGTATTAGAGTACATTGGGTAATGTTGAAAGCAGATGTATCATGCTGAATGCAGGGGAATTAAATAAATCACATAGGGAACAGTGAGCACCCCCTCATCCCCACACCCCACTGGGTAAATGGAATGCTCTCAGCCAGGTGTAGATCCTCCAGGTAGGAGACTAGAAGATCCTTCTCTGGGAAATCTGACCACCCCAAGAGAAAAGACCTAAAGACACTGATGTTGTGGGCTCCACAAGGAAACAACCAGGGTCTCAGAGATTCCGATCAGCTTTTTAGTACCTCACTCTTAAATGAACAGGCCAAGGGCCACCAGGAATCATCAAACATTTGAGGAAGGTCTTTGACAAAATAGTCAAAACAAATAGCACTGGTGGGCGATTTGGAAGAAAAGTCATACAAAGAAAAAGAATTAAACAATCCTGGTATCATTAGTATACTCAAGAGATTAGCTGTTGCTTCCAAGAAGCAAAAATAGGATGCTATTTTTAAAAACCCAAGAACAAAAAGTACTCTTAGAAATTAAAAATACATAGTAGAAATGAAAAACTCAACAGTAGGATTGGAAGATGAAGTTGAGGAAATCTCTCATAAAGTAGGGCAAAATGATGAAGATAAAATTAAAAAGGTTTTATAAATCTTGGAATCCAGGAGGTCCAAAATCTGAATAGAGCTATTCCAGAAGTAGAGAATGAAAAAATAGAGGAAAGAAAATTATCACAGAAATAATTCGAGTATTTCCCAAAGCAGAAGAAAACATTTCCAAACTTGAGGGGTCCAGAAAAATGCATGAAAATTAACCTATGCCTAAAGCACATCACTGTGAAATTTCAAAACTCTGGTAAAAGAAAAGATCCTACAAATTTCCAGAGAGTAAAAATAAATCATGTACAAAAGATCAAGAATCAGAATGACTTTCTTCTTACTCACCTGCTGGTCATGAAACCATTTATCACAGCCAGTCAGCTAATCTATTCATGGGTGAATCCTAATGGGAACACATAGATGTGTATATATATAAGAAATCTGAACCAACTGTTCAGAAAAATTAACCCAGGCTCCTGTTGTTAAATTTGCATGATCAAGCACAAGAAGAAAATCAGCATGATGAAAGAGAAAGGCCAAGATGAATGAAACAACTTTTGCTAGAAGACATATAATTCAGAGAAGGTAGGGGGAATTAAATCTCTAATTTATATTCTCAACAGATTGGAGAAGCTAGATATTTCAGCCATAAATAAGAAGATGCTATGAACCAGGAACAATCTGAGAAATTGAATGATTGCCAGGAAAAAAAATTCAAGAGAATGGTTTGAAGATAAAGATAAGGAAATCTTTCAGAATACTGACCAGAAAGTTACAGAGAGATGAAAAAGTTGGGAGAAAAATAAGAGACAGGATCAATTCAGGAGGCCCATCATCTGAATACCTGGAGTTCCCAAAACAAAAACAAAGGAGAAAACACAGGGAAAGACATTACCAGAGATATCCTAAAAGAAAACTTATCAGAATTGAAGGAATCTCTAGGTTGAAGGGCTCACTGGATGCCAAGCAGAATAAATAAGAAAAAGACCAATACCTACATTCAATGCTGTGAAATTTCAGAACGCCAAGAATAAACAGAAGATCCTAAAAATTTCCAGAAAGAAAAACTGTTACCTTCAAAAGAATGAGAATCAGACTAACATCAGATTTCTCTCTGGGAACACAGAATGCTAGAAGATTATGGAAAAATGCCTTCAAAGTTCTGAGGGAAAATTACTTAGAATCGAGAATTCTGTAGCCATATAAAGCATAATCATATTTTCAGATATAAACTCAGAGGGATTACCTTTCAAATACTAACAAAGCTGTTTGAGAATGTACTCTTTCAGAGAAGGATGAAAATCTATCTCCAACCCCCACCAGAAAAAGAGCAAGACATAAGATACAAAAAATGGTGGAACCAACCCAGAATTCCAGTTAAAAGGAATCCCAGGATAAGAGTTATGGAGTGAAGCTGGAAAGTTCTTTGTGCCATATTAGAACAGAAAGGCAGAGACCTTCAGGTAGAATGGCTTCAACAAGAGGAATGAAATAGATCCACGTAATAGACAGGATGACTAAGAAGCCAGATGATGTTAATGACATGATGAAGAAAATATGTCTGTTTCTCATCAATAGGAAGAAAGTAAGTAAGGCAATTAGAAACAACAGGGGAAAAATTGTGTAAGAAACTCATGACCAAATGTGAAGCAAACAAGATGTGGTGTGATTTTGATCTCGATTCTGAAACAACTCATGCAACCAACAGACAAAACAGTCAAGTAACTCTGCGTGCAGAAGAGATGGTGAATGTTGTCCTTGACACTGTCAAAGTTCAGCAGACAAAATATGCAGTTGGGCAACTTCCCTGGTGGTCCAGTGGTTAAGACTTTGTGCTTCCACTGCAGGGGACAGGGGTTCGATCCCTTGTTGTGGGAAGTTCCGCATGCTGCGGGGTGTGGCCAAAAATAAATAAATAAATAATTTTTTTAAAAAAGATGCAGGTGGGGACATAGAGGAGTGGAGCAGAAAGTAGAGTACCAATATCTTCCTTCATCTAACTTGGAGGGGGTCACGTGTTTCAGGCTGACTGATTGAAAAGCAAAGACAGGTTCAAAATATTTAAAAGGACAAATAGAAGAACTGAAAACAGTAACTACAAAAGTGGGAGCAGGAGGAGGGAAGTGCTAGCTACCTAACTCCTCATCTTTCATGATTGGGAGTCAACAGATGAAGTCTTTAAAAAAATTTTTTTTAATTTTTTATACAGTTTTTAAAGGTTATACTCCATTTACAGTTATTACAAAATATTGGCTCTATTCCCCATGTTGTACGACACATCCTTGAAGCCTATCTTACACCCAGTAGTTTATACCTCCGACTCCCCAGTTTGTTCTCTGTATCTGTGAGCCTGCTTCTTTTTTGTTATATTCACTAGTTTGTTGTATTTTTTAGATTCTACATATAAGTGATGTCGTACAGTATTTTTCTTTCTCTGGCTGACTTATTTCACTTAGCATAATGCCCTCCAAGTCCATCTGTGTTTCTGCAAATGGTAAAATTTCATTTTTTATGGCTGAGTAGTATTCCATTGCGAGCACAGACGCGCGCTCACACGTGTGTGTACTACATCTTCTTTATCCATTCATCTGTTGATGGACAAGATGAAGTCTTAAACTGGTGGTGAATCAAGAAATCCCAGTATATATATATATATGTTATTATTTGTAAGAATATTATATATCTGGTAGCATATGTATAGAAAAAAATTCTGGGAGACTAGTCACCAAACTGCTAACCTCTGGTGGGAGATAGACAGGAGTCCCAATTTTGTCATGGGTGGTTTTTTTTAGTAATAATTAAAAATGTAAAAACCTCAAAGACATTAGAATTGTGTGATCTCCTGGTGTGTCGCATGAATATGGATCTGAGTCCTAGATTCCTGAGGCACAGCTACATACAATGAAAGTCTGGTGAACAAGTTGCGAGTTACCAGGAATAAAAAGGCACTGTAGAGTGTAAGCGTCTCTCCTCCAAAGTAAACACCCTTTCACTCAGTTTGGCTGAATCATAATTGGGAAAGTATTCCGAATCCATGATTTGCTTGTCTTTGAAAAATGTGATTGTTTGGAAAACCTTTAAAGTGGTTTTCTTTGTGTGTGGTGGGGGGAGGGGGCAGAGCATCATAACATTTAACAATTATTAAAAATTAGGGGAATTTTTATTGTTTATAAAGTCCTGGTCATTACCTGCACATTCAGTTAAATAAATACACTTAGGAAACCAAAATCCCTCTCTGGAAGCTTGCAGGTTTAGACACAGACGCCCCTGGATTAAGAACAATCACAGGACACCTTAGCAGAGTATTATTATTATTTTTTTTTGTGCGGTACGCGGGCCTCTCACTGTTGTGGCCTCTCCCGTTGCAGAGCACAGGCTCCGGATGTGCAGGCTCAGCGGCCACGGCTCACGGGCCCAGCCGCTCCGCGGCATGTGGGATCCTCCCGGACCGGGGCACGAACCCGTGTCCCCTGCATTAGCAGGCGGACTCTCAACCACTGCGCCACCAGGGAAGCCCCAGCAGAGTATTTTTATAGACATCTTCCATACCGGTAATGCTGATAATAACAGTATGATATTCATATTATATCTATTTTATAGGTGAAGAAGTTGAAGCTCAGAGATTTAAGGGAATCACCCAGGATCCCACAGCCAGCAAACGGGGTAATATTTAAACCCACTCTGCTGATACCAACTGTGATCCAGCTCATCTGCCTAGCGTGGCGATTGCCAGGGACTTAATTGCTCTGGGGTTTATCCTCGCTCCTATGTGCCTTGGGTTTTTAGTTCTGCACGCATTTTGAGGGAAGGAAACTCTGATGATTGTTAAACAATTCATGGCAAGTCTCTAGTTTTGAGGAAAGGTGGGGAAAGAAATGTTGGGGTGATCAAGAAATTCGGGGCTTCCCTGGTGGCGCAGTGGTTGAGAATCCGCCTGCCGATGCAGGGGACACGGGTTCGTGCCCCAGTCCGGGAAGATCCCACATGCCGCGGAGCGGCGGGGCCCGTGAGCCATGGCCGCTGAGCCTGCGCGTCCGGAGCCTGTGCTCCGCAACGGGAGAGGCCACAACAGTGAGAGGCCCGCGTACCACAAAAAAAAATAAAAATTAAAAAAAAAAAAAAAAGAAATTCGAATCCGAAGGAGGCTAGAAAGTGATTTTCATGGGACTTCTCTAGAAGGATTTCTGAGGAGCATAGCCACCCTAATAAAACCTGGTAGACTGTAGACATGGGCTTTCTCTTTGCCCATGGCCATAAATCTGGCTTCTGAACTAAAAGTACTCTTCTATCAAAACCTGAGGAGTGGGAATTCCCTGGCGATCCAGTGGTTAAAACTTGGCTATTTCACTGCTGAGGGCCCGGGTTCAACACCTGGTCAGGGAACTAAGATCCCACAAGCTGTGTGCAGCAAAACGAACAAACAAAAAACCAAAACAGCAGCAACAACAACAACAACAACAAAAAAAACACAGGAGTTTTCTCATCTGAGTGATCAGAGGCCAAAGCAGCAACTCTTTCTTTGAACTTCCAGACCAGGTCTTCCCAGTAGAAGAGAAATAGCTCTTCGGCAAAATAATCTAGTGCTACCCAAATACCATATTCCAGGCCAATGGCGGGTTCATAGCTTTCCTAAGTCATTGACTGTTGGCACTGATCCCCTCTCATCCTCTTATGCCACCCACTTAGGTACGAAGTATTCTGCAAAGGAGTGCATTCAGGGAATGGAAACTCCTTCAGGGAAAGGATGTGTCAGCCAGATGGGTTCCATGAAACATCTCTAATGATACTTAGCCTCACCCTTTTTCCAACACAAGCTTCCCCTAAGACCAGCCCATTATTATCAAAACATTCCATCTGGATGCAATGTGGTTCATTTAGGATAACATTCAAGTCTCTTAATTTTCATCCATGAGTTGAGAATCTAACCAGAATCCATAAATTCAACTGCAGTAAGGGCAGTCTGTTTTCTTTGCAGTGAGTACTTTCCAGAGCGAAAATCAAACTGTTTTCCCACTTGATTCCAAGGACTCTCACTTCTAAAAGAGAAGTATGACAGCCTTGTCCTGTGCTCAGTTAAGACATCACAGACTTTGCTCTCTGAGCAAATTGCAGCGTCTACATTGATTATACCTCTGAGTGACAACCTGAGATGAAAATTCACAACAGAAGTAGACGTGGCTTGTTGAGAAAGCTGCTCAAGCCTTTTACAAAGAAGCAAATGTTGGGGGGCTGCCTTATGAGAAATAAAGTTACCAACCATACCTCCCAAGTATCTTTAAATTGATGATGTTCCTGAATTAATCACTGACAATTTTTGAGCCTCTTTAGAAACTTGCTACTTAAGATACGAGGTAAAAACAAACAAGTCACCCTCCACATGCATCCAGGTGAAGCAGCTGACCTTTCCCTTTGTTCACTGAAAACCGCAGCATACTGGTGTCCTCGAGAAAGGGAAGCCTTCAGCCTGGCTCTTTTGTCTCGTTTATACATTGTTTGAATGATTTGCTTCTGTGATGGTCTCCACTACTAGATGTGAGCCACAAAATGCAGGGACCATAGCTAATGGACCTTTTAAAATCCCTTGCCAAACAACTGGATTCAAAAACAGACAAAGGGGCTTCCCTGGTGGCGCAGTGGTTGAGAGTCCGCCTGCCGATGCAGGGGACACGGGTTCGTGCCCCGGTCCGGGAAGATCCCACATGCCGCGGAGCGGCTGGGCCCGTGAGCCGTGGCCGCTGAGCCTGCGCGTCCGGAGCCTGTGCTCCGCAATGGGAGAGGCCACAACAGTGAGAGGCCCGCGTATCGCAAAAAAAAAAAAAAAAAAAAAACAGACAAAGGACTTGAATAGACATTTCTCCAAAGAAGACATACAAATGGTCAACAAGCACGTGGAAAGATGCTAAATGTCATGAGTCCCCAGGGAAATGCAAATCAAAGCCACACTGAGATACCACATCACACCCACTAGGATGGCTCCTATCAAAAACCCAGAGAGTAACAAGTGATGGCCAGGATGTAGAGAAATTGAAACTCTTGGGCTCTGTTGGTGGTAAGGAAAAAGGTACAGCTGCTACGGAAAACAGTATGGTGGTTCCTCAAAAATTAAAAATAGGATTACCATATGATCCAGCAATTCCACTTCTGGGTATCTACCCAAAAGAATTGAAAAAAGGATCTTGAAGAGAGATTTGTACACCCATGTTCATAGCGGCATTATTCACAGTAGCTAAAACGTGGAAGCAACCCAAGTGTCCACGGACAGATGAATGGATAAGCAAAGTGTGGTCTATCCATACAATGGAATATGATTCAACCTTAAAAAGGAAGGAAATTCCGACACATGCTACCACATCGATGAATTTTTTTGGTTTTTTGATTGATTGATTGATTGAAGTATAGTTGATTTACAATGTATTAACTACAGGTGTACAGCAAAGTGATTCAGTTATTTATAGATATATATGTTATTACAAAATATTGAGTATAGTTCCCTGTGCTATACAGTAGGTCCTTGTTTATCTATTTTATATATAGTAGTGTGTATATGTTACTCCCACATTCCTAGTTTATCTCTCTCCCCTCCCCACTTTTCCCCTTTGGTAACCATACGTTTGTTTACTATGTGAGTCTGTTTCCGTTTTGTAAATAAGTTCATTTGTATCATTTTTTTAGATTCCACATATAAGTGATATCATGATATTTGTCTTTCTCTGTCTGACTTACTATCCATGTTGCTGCAAATGGCATTATTTCATTCTTTTTTTATGGCTGAGCAATGTTCCATTGTATGTATGTATATATATACCACATCTTCTTTATCCATTCCTCTGTTGATGGACATTTAGTTTACTTCCATGTCTTGGCTATTGTCAGTAGTGCTGCTATGAACCTTGGGATGCATGTATCTTTTCCAATTGTGGTTTCCTCCAGATATATGCCCAGGAGTGAGATTGCGGGATCATATGGTAGCTCTATTTTTAGTTTTTTGAGGAACCTCCAGACTGTTCTCCTTCTTGAGGACATTAAGTGAAATAGGCTAAATACAGAAAGACAAATATTGTATGATTCCACTTAAATGAGGTAACGAGAATAGTCAAATTCGCAGAGACAGAAAGTAGAATGGTGGGTGCCGTGCTGGGGGAGGGGGGGGAAACAAGGACTTACTGTTTAATGGATACAGTTTCAGTTTTCCAAGATGAAAAGATCCCCAGAGATGGAGAATGTAACACATTATTCCGACTTTACACTTAAAAGTGGTGAAGATGGTACATCTTGTATTATGTGTATTTTGCCACAACAAAAAGATTGGAAGAAAGAAAACTGACAGAGAACTCATATCCAAATAACATAAAGAATGCCTATAAATCAGTAAGAAAGACAGAAAATCCCAAAGAAAAATGGACAAACGCCCCCAATGCCCCGCAACCTTGAATATGCCCGTCACTAAAGGGATTCCAAGCCAAAGAAATACCTATTAGTAATCAGGAAGTGCAATTTAATAGAATGTTCATATTAGTCAAAATGCAATTTAACATAATGTTCATCTTAGCCCCAAATTAGAACAATCCGAATGTCCATGAATGGATAAATTGAGATATAGTCATCTAACAAAATACTATACAAACAATAAAGATAAATGAACTATAGCCATAACACAAGATGCATGAATCTCAAACCATGATGTTGGGGCTTCCCCGGTGGCGCAGTGGTTGAGAGTCCGCCTGCCGATGCGGGGGACGCGGGTTCGTGCCCCGGTCCGGGAGGATCCCACGTGCCGCGGAGCGGCTGGGCCCGTGAGCCATGGCCGCTGCGCCTGCGCGTCCGGAGCCTGTGCTCCGCAACGGGAGAGGCCACAAAGGTGAGAGGCCCGTGTACCAAAAAAAAACAAACAAACCCAAAAACCATGATGTTGAATTAAAAAAACAGATACAAAATAGTACATATTGGATGGTTCCATTTACAGAAAGGCCAAAAAGAGGCAAAAGAAAACTATATGCTGAGGGATTCATACTTAATTGATAAAACTGTGAATTAAAAAAAAAAAAAGAAATGATTACACGAAGTCGTGAGAGTGGTTAGCTGGGGAGAGACTGGGATTACGAGGGAGAATTCTGGTGTCTTCTGGGGCCTGGCAATGTTCTATTTCTTCATTTAGTGGTGACGACATAGGAGTTTCACTTTTCCATAAATGTGTCATATTTCACAGCAGAAATGTTTTTAACAGCAAAGAAAAAAAAGAAATTCCTTGCATATCACCACATTTCCTAGTACACTGAGGGGCTTAATAAATGTTTGCTTAAACTGTAAGATATAGAATGGATAAACAAGGGCCTGCTGTATAGCACAGGTACCTATATTCAATATCCTGTGCTAAACCATAATCGAAAAGAATATGAAAAAGAATATATATATTTATAATGGAATCACTTTGCTGTACAGTAGAAATCAACACATTATAAAAAATAATAAATAATTTAAAAAATGCTTACAATTCTGCAGTACAATAAAGAGGAAAAGTGGGGCTTCCCTGGTGGCGCAGTGGTTGAGAGTCCGCCTGCCGATGCAGGGGACGTGGGTTCGTGCCCCGGTCCGGGAGGATCCCACGTGCCGCGGAGCGGCTGGGCCCGTGAGCCATGGCCGCTGAGCCTGTGTGTCCGGAGCCTGTGCTCTGCAATGGGAGAGGCCGCAACAGTGAGAGGCCCGCGTACCGGAAAAAAAATAAAAATAAAAAAATAAAGAGGAAAAGTGAACTAATATTATAAATTGATGCATACAAATGACAAAAGTGTTTTTAAAATATAGTTCCGGGGAAGGCAAAATGGAAGTCTTACAACTATTATGAGGGCTAAGCGCCGTTCATCCAGGGAGATCTTAGGCGGATAGAGGACTGATGTAGGCTTGAGGGTCGGGTGGATGGATTAAGTACTGGTTTGCAGCATATACTACAGTGCCGTGACAGGCACCCGGAAAAGGGTGAAGCTGGGTTTGAAACAGCGATCCTTGAAAATCTGTATCACGTTCGCTAAGCAGGAATAGAATCTAGTAATTATATAGCATCCCTCTCTCACACAAACCAGAACCCCAAATTAACTTAATTTGTTTATATTAATGTCTAAATAATGAGACAGAGCTCCCACCCCTTTCTTGGTACTCAGGGAATCTTTCTCACATTCATCTGCACTTGTTTCTATTTTTGCCCAATCAGGGTAACATTAGAGGCTCGCCAGATCTCACGATGAGTTTCATTTAAACACCGTGTAGAATGGACACAGCAATGATCTGGTGACTGGTCAAGCACATCTGTAGGACTGGGGAATTGGGTCACCTCCTTGCCAGCAGAAAATGTGGTTAGTATTTGCCACAGAAGGACACCGCTGTAGCTCTTTTTTTGATAATTAGCGCAAGAGTCTGATTCGTGAGTTTTCCAGTTTTTTTAAAAAAATAAATGTATTTATTTTTGGTTGCATTGAGTTTTTGTTGCTGCACGCAGGCTTTCTCTAGTTGCAGCGAGTCGGGGCTACTCTTCGTTGCGGTGCGCGGGCTTTTCATTGCGGTGGCTTCTCGTTGCGGACGGAGCACGGGCTCTAGGCGCGCGGGCTTCAATTGTTGTGGCTCGCGGGCTCAGTAGTTGTGGCGCACAGGCTTAGTTGCCCTGCAGCATGTGGGATCTTCCCGGACCAGGGCTCAAACCCGTGTCCCCTGTATTGGCAGGGAGATTCTTAACCACTGTGCCACCAGGGAAGCCCTCCAGTTCGTTTTAAATCACAGACTTCCTTTCTTCTTGTTAGGCTGTCTCCTCTTCCCATGAGTCAGTGTGTGCTTGGGGAATCAAAAAGCGAACTCGAAATTACTGGAATCCGTTTAATCAAATAAGAGGGAACGTTAATCTGTAGCTCTCCTTCCCCCTAGTGTTCCTGAGGCAGACATTAGGCTTTGGGGAGCTGTTCAGTTCTTTTCCTATTAGGGAGAAAAAACCTACTGTGTATAGTTTGGGCAGGAGGCAGCACTCGAGTTCCCACTATGCAGGTAAAAGGGGCTTCGTTTTTCCTTCTCACTGTCCCCAGACAGCCAGGGCAGGGGGCCTGCTTTAAACCCAACCAGTTGGGAACTCCTTCTAGAGCTTATAATCTTAAAAAAAAAAATTTTATTGGAGTATGGTTGATTTACAATGTTATGTTAGTTTCAGGTGTACAGCAAAGTGAATCAATTATACACATACATATATCTACTCTTTTTAAGATTCTTTTCCCATATAGGCCATTATGGAGTAATGAGTAGAGTTCCCTGTGCTCTACAGTAGGTCCTTATTAGTTATCTATTTTACATAGAGTAGTGCGTATATTTCAATCCTAATCTCCCAATGTATCCCTCCCCCCTGGTAACCATACGTTTGTTTTCTGCATCTGTTACTCTCTTAGAGCTTATATTCTTGAGAGATAAGGACAGATGGCATTAATTCCTAGGGGAGCAGGGGTGGCATCCTGGCCACACTGTTTCTGATAAAAGAATCTGCTCCTTGGCTGTTCAGATGTGTTGATCATGGTCCATTGTTTAATCACAAAATCTAGCAAGGCTTTTATGACCCCCGGAAGTTTTTGTAATACGTCTCATTTTTACTTATGTTACGTAGCATTGTTTTGGACATTCTGTCCAACATACCTCTGTTTTGGACTTTTGCACCTCACTTCCTCAACCGGCAGTTAGGACGATAGAAAGTAAACGGATGCCTTTCACAGCGGTTCTCAAACAAGAGCTTGCATCAGAATCACCTGGAGAACTTGTTCAAACACAGACTGTTGGGCTCACCTCCTGAGTTTGATGCCATTTAAGGCGGGTGGTGCCTGAGAATTTGCATTTCTAACAGTCCCCAGGTGACGCTGCTGCTCTGGTGACCACACTTTTGAGAACCACTGGCCTAGAATGTAGTAGAGCTTCCTCCAAGCTTGTTATAAGACAGACAAAAATATTTAGCCAATAAACAACGATTCAGGGTCTTACGTGGGATTGCCTTTGGTTTGCTGATTTCTCTGGTTATTGTTGCCTGTATATTATAGATGAGATACAACAAATTTAGAGAATTTTTAATCTTATTTTTCTGGACCAATAGAAATCATAAAATCTTGAAGGAGTAGTAGACCAGAACCTTGGACATCTCTTTTATTTCTAATAAAATTGTCATGTCTGAATTTTTTTAGTTGAGCTTATATCTTAATAGTGTCTTAATTACTTTTATTTGGATAATCAATTTAATTGATTGGAACATTGCTCAGCTAAGTGGGAGCTTCTCTATAAACAAAATTACCTTTTTAAATGAATAATAGCAGTTCAATTATTGTCTCATTTTCAGCCATGACCTTACCTGTTTCTGAACATGGACTGTGAGGTTCAGCTATGATCTTTAAAGAAAGACTTTGGAATTATTTTTCTGCCGTTGCCCCTAATTATTTGGCTGCATCTATTTGAAGAAATAATCTATATCTCAAATAATTCCACAGCCATAAAACAACTACACACCTATCAGGATGGCTAAAAGGAAAAATAACACCACCAAATGCTGGCAAGAATGCTGAGGAGCATTGCTGGCAGGTAAGTGAAATGCTACAGCCCCTCTGGAAAAGTTTCTTCTAAAACTGAACATGTAATTTCTTTATCACTCAGCAGTTATACTCTAAGGTAGCTATCCCAGAGAAATGAAAACTTCTGTTCACATAAATACTTGTACACAAATGTTCATAGTAGTTTATTTGTAATAGCCAAAAATTGGAGTTAGCTCAGGTGTCCTTCAAAGGATGATTGGTTAAAAAAACTGTGACACATCCATACTGTAGGACACTACATAGTAATAAAAAGGAGGGAACTATTGATACATGTAACTACCTGAATGACTCTCCAGGGAATTATGCTGCATGAAAAAAAATTATCCCTGAAGCTTACATTCTATATGATTCCATTTATGTAACGTTCTAAAATTGACAACATTTAAAAATGGAGGACAGATTACTGGTTACCAGGTGTTGAGAGTGGGACAAAAGGTGTGGGTATAAAAGGGCAACATGAGGGATCCATGTGCCATTGGAACTGTTCAGTATTTTGACCATGGTGGTGGATACTTGAACCTACACATGTTAAAACTGTATAAAATTTAATACACACACACACACACACACACACACACACACACACACACACCGGTATAAGTAAAACTGGGAAAATCTAAATATCACTGGATTGTATCAATGTCAGTACCCTGGTTGTGATATTATATTGAATACTATGATTTTGCAAAATGTTACCATCAGGGGAAACTGGCAAAGTGTCCAAAGGATCTCTCTGTATTATTTCTTACAACGGCATGTGAATCTACAATTATCTCAATAAAAATTTCAATTAGAAAAAACAAGTAAAAAACCTTACCAATGATAATAATGTACTAAGACTTGCATCAAGTTTAGGTTGTAATTTAGAGAAAGATCCTAAAGGCTCCTGGGCATAAAAGAATAAATAAATGTGCTAATTAAACATGATTTTATACACCCATTTGTTTTAAAACTCTGATGTTTAGGTGAAAAGTAAAAGAATACTAGATGCCAGATCTATGAAAGACCTTAAAGTCTAGTCTGATCTAGCCACTGGCCTCAGAGGCAACAGCTCAGGTCCAGACGTGTCCTCGAGAGGCATTTTTTTATAGCTGTCTCTACTCCCACAAGGGATCCCCTGCACAGTATTCCAAACAGATTTCCCTAGGGTAATAGAACATGCAGGTTTTAGAGCAAAGACTAGTACATGCATTTTACATGTACCAATAAGAACTACCATTTACCGAGTGCCTGCTCTATTAGACTGCTAAATCTACACCCAAGATTTAATTTAAGCCTCATGATAACTTTGAGTGAGAGGTATTTTTATCTCCATTTTACAGATGAGCAAAGTGAGACTTGGAGGATTTAATTAACTTGCTCTGGCACCAGCTGGTAATAGGATGAAGCTAGGGTAAATTGTAGGTCTGTGTGGATTATAGCTGCCCTCTTTTCAGCACACCCACTGCCTTCAAAAGGAGCTACTGCTCTGCAGAACACACACATATTGGATATTCCCAATGCTGTTTGCTTGGTCGTTGCCTTTAGGTTAGGAGTTCTTAATCTAGGGGCGATGGGACCTTACAGGATCCACAAATTGGCTTCAGGAGATCATGAACCCGCTGAAATGGGATGCAAAATTTGGTGTGTATTTGCCCATATGAAATTTTCTGGGGAAAGGCTCCATTGCTGCCATCAGATTCCCAAAGAGGTTTGGGACTCAAAAAGAGGTTAAGAACTACTGCAGCCAGATCCAAAGAGATTTTTTTCCCCCACCGGAAAACCTTTCAAATGCCCAAGAACACTGACTCAGGAAAGTGACACATCTGGGGGCAATAAAATCAGCTACTAAATCCTACGCAGAAAGCAGGGTCAAAACTACATTTTGTAAAGTCATTGCAAAGAGGGTACTTGCAGAGACACTGAATTTCGTCTCTGCCTCAGCAGAATTGTTTGACATTTCCCATCCATTTGTTCCAGATGCCTTTAGTGTAGTCATCCGTCCCTATCTGTGGGTGACTGGTTCCAGGACCTCCTGCAGATACCAAAATTTTCAGATGCTCAAGTCCCTTATATAAAATGACCTAGTATTTGCATATAACCTACGCATATCCTCCCGTATACGTTATTTTTTAACATCTTTATTGGAGTATAATTGCTTTACAATGGTGTGTTAGTTTCTGCTTTATAACAAAGTGAATCAGCTATACATATACATATATCCCCATACCTCCTTCCTCTTGCGTCTCCCTCCCACCCTCCCTATCCCACCCCTCTGGGTGGTCACAAAGCACCGAGCCGATCTCCCTGGGCTATGCGGCTGCTTCCCACTAGCTATCTATTTTACATTTGGTAGTGTATATATGTCCATGCCACTCTCTCACTTTGTCCCAGCTTACCCTTCCCCCTCCCCATGTCCTCAAGTCCATTCTCTATGTCTGCGTCTTTATTCCTGTCCTGCCCCTTGGTTCTTCAGAACCATTTTTTTTTTTAAGATTCCATATATATGTGTTAGCATACGGTATTTGTTTTTCCCTTTCTGACTTACTTCACTCTGTATGACAGACTCTAGATCCATCCACCTCCCTACAAATAACTCAATTTCGTTTCTTTTTATGGCTGAGTAATATTCCATTGTGTATATGTGCCATATCTTCTTTATCCATTCATCTGTCTATGGACACTGAGGTTGCTTCCATGTCCTGGCTATTGTAAACAGTGCTGCAATGAACATTGTGGTACGTGACTCTTTTTGAATTATGGTTTTCTCAAGGTATAGGCCCAGTAGTGGGATTGCTGGGTCGTACGGTAGCTTTATTTTTAGTTTTTTAAGGAAGCTCCATACTGTTCTCCATAGTGGCTGTATCAGTTTTCATTCTCACCAACAGTGCAAGAGGGTTCCCTTCTCTGCACAACCTCTCCAGCATTTATTGTTTGTAGAATTTTTGATGATGGCCATTCTGACTGGTGTGAGGTGATACCTCATTGTACTTCTGTATATTTAAAATCATCTCTAGATTACTTATAATGCCAAATACAACGTAAATGCTATGTAAATAGTTGCTGGTGCAGAGGGCAAATTCAAGTTTTGGTTTAGGGAACTTTCTGGAATTTTTCTTTCCGAGTATTTTCGATCAGAGATTGGTTGAATCCACAGATGCAGAACCCGTGGATACAGAGGGCTGACAGAATTTTTGACACATCTGATACAGAATGAAATGGTATCAAGGTACATCTTAAATTCAATATAAGGGCTTGCCTACAGCCTTAGCACAAAGTTGTGGTTGATGATTTTTAAGTGGGCAAATATCTTTTATCATCTCTATCAACTTTTAATGGAGTAGGGTGTAAGGAGAGAAGATCCAGCAGCTACGAGACTGCATTTACACTGAAAACTGTGCTGGGAAATGCATTCACTTTCCTGCCTTTGCACATGCTGTTCCCTCTGTCTACAACGCCCTTCCCCACCTCTATGCCCAACAAACTTGAACTTAAACTTGCCTCTAAAGCCCTAGATCAAGATCTTCTGTGACTCTTCTAAGCTCTTCCCATCTCTCTCCTCCCAGGTAGAATGGTCCTATTCCTAGCCTCTGTGCACATCTCCATCACTGTATCATTCTCAGTTCTTGTCTGCATCCAACCAACAGAGCCTCGGAAGTGCTGGAGCTTCTGACTTATTTATGTTCTTTGTCCCTAGCCATGTATTACTTGTTAATGATAAATGAAATGCAATCCAGTAACCTCCAGAAGTGGCCTGACTCAGGTGTTGAGGAAACAAGAAAAGGCCCAGACGTCTAGGAAGGTAAGAAAACAATGAGGTTAAGAAATGAAAGGTTTTCAGGTAAGAAACAGCTGAAGTAAGAACAGGGGCCGGCACTCAGGTAAGCAGAGAAAGAAAGACGTTTAGTCTGGTCTACAGAGAAGAGACTTCTTGAATATGGGAAAGCAGCAGAGGGAGAAATACTGACCCTCCTGAAAGAAGAATGGGGGTTACTTGAGGCATTGCAGGATCTAAATGGATTGATTCCGATCCAGGAACTCAGTGACGATTGCCTCAAAGAGAAACAGAGCTGGATTCTGGATCTACTGCTCTGTTGACTCAACATAGTTTGTATTCTTGGCTATTTCACTAGAATCAAAGTCTGAGCTGCAAGGGGCCATAGAAACGATCTAGGCCTGTCCTTTTATGTCACTGACTGAGGCTGAGAGGCAGCCTTGAATCCAGCCCAGGAGAGAGTCTTGAGCTCAGCCTGAGTAGGTAGACATG
Organism: Kogia breviceps; assembly: GCF_026419965.1. Lineage (NCBI taxonomy): Eukaryota > Metazoa > Chordata > Mammalia > Artiodactyla > Physeteridae > Kogia > Kogia breviceps. Next base: position 85,309,229 of record NC_081323.1, read on the forward strand.
TCAAGGGGCTCCAGGAAGAGGGATCTATTCTGAAGACTGTGACCCCAAGAAAAGGCTCTGGCTGCAAGGGATGGCTGCTAGGGCTCAGAGCCTGGTTTCCTTAGGACAAAAGCCAAAAAAGGCATTCAAAGAATCAGGTAGTGGGTCAAAAACAAGTCTGATGAACAAACCCAGCTTTTCCTCTCTATCAACACAGCATTTCCTCTCTGTAACGGGTTAACAAACAGAGGACTTTGTTTGCTGGAGAAAGCATAATGAGCTTTTAGTTCTATCCTGCGACTGTGGGAGAAGTGTTAACAGAAGGCACGGAAACACAGGCCGTAAAGCTCCCTTTTTGTTTGGCTACACTGTATGCAGATTGGATACTGACAAACATCTTATCTACCTCTCTATCCGTCTCTCGCACCTTGTTTACCTTGTCCATATATGGCACTTCCTGCGATTCTGGCAACTTTGTTACGGGTCAATACAGCGCACTAGTTGCCCAGAACACACCTAGGGGACTTTGTCTCTTTGAGAAGTCCCTCCCTTGAAATTGCGTTGTCTAGACGCTCTTTACTAAAAGTAAATAAACTGGGATTGCATGCCTATTCGTGCAAGTGCTTGGTGTAGTAACAGGCCACGGTTTCCTGGAAGCCCCCCTTCAACAGCTCTCAGGAGCTCAGAGCCTTGAGTGAGAGACCTGGAAAATCGATTCCGTTCTCTGAACCTCAACGTTCGCATCGGCAAACCGGTTCCCTTCGAGAATGTGGCGAAGATCGAAGGCGACCACGCGCTGGCCCAGCCGTCCCGCCCGCCTAGGTGTGTGCCCGGCGCTCGCTCCCGGCCCCGCGGCTCTGCACACCGCGCCGGGTACCGCGGGCCTCCGAAGCGCTCGGCCCCAGCCCCCGATCTCCTCGTCCCGCCTCCCGGTCCGACGGGTGCAGGGAGCCCGGCCACCGACTCCGGACCCTTAGCGCCCTGGGCTGAGCGGGCGACGCAGCCGCGCGGCGCGGCGCGGCGCGCCCCGCCCAGCCATCCCCGCGGGCGCGCGCACGCACGCACGCAGGCGTGGGGCTGCACGACCCGGGCGCGCGCAGGGCCGGGCCGGCACGACGGCGGGAGCGCGCGCGGCTCCGGGAGGCGGTGGCGGCGGAAGCGGCGAGGGCGGCGGGCGTCCGGCTCTGAGGTGGTGGTGGTGGTGGTGGTGGTGGTGGCGGCGGCGGCGGCGGCTCCGGCTCCGGACTGGGCTCGGCTGGGAGCGAGAGACGGTCGGGGGCGCCGGGTCGAGCGCCGATCCCCCGGCTCCACCATCCGCCAACCGCCCGGACGCCTGGGCCGCGGAGTTTGTGTCCCGGCTCGGACCCCGGCGCCCAGCCCGGAGCCGTAACCTTGAGGCGGCGGCGGCGGGGCCGGGCCGGGCCGGGCCGGGGGGCGGCAGCGCTGGATCCGCGGCTGCCTGATCGTTGGCGGGAGATGTCGAACCCCGGGACGCGCAGGAACGGCTCCAGCATCAAGATCCGTCTGACAGGTACGGCCGGCGGGAGGCCACCGCCAACACCCGGCGCCCACTCGCACCCCGCACGGCCCCTCAAGCAGCTCCGGAATTTCCCGCAGGGCGCCCTGGGGAAGTGGCCCTCCCCCACGCCGGCCGTTGTCCCAGGACCTGGTCGCCCCCCTCGGCGAGTGCCCCTCGCTGCTCCCTCCCGGTCCCGCCCCCTCGCTTCTCCCCGGCCCCGCCCCCTAGCTTCTCACCCCCATCCGCCCTCTCGCTTCCCTCCTCTCCCCCACACCTGCCCCCTCCTCTCGATTTCCCCCTCCTGGCCCCGCCCCCTCACTTCTCCCCTCCTGGACCCCCTCCGTCTCCCTCCCCTCCATCCCCCTCGCTCCCTTCTCCCTCTATTCCCTCGCTTCTCCTCTCCTGGCCCCGCTCCCCTCTTCTCAACCCCTTCCTCCCCCAGGATTTCTTCCCTCTCCCCTCACCTGCCCCCTCTCTTTTCCCTCTCGGTCCCGCCCCTCGCTTCTCGCCACCTTCCCATTCTCTGGCTCTTCCCTATCTCTCCCCCCACCTGCCCCCTCGCTTCTCCCCTCCTGGCCTTGCCTCTCGCTTCTCCCTCCAGGTCTTCCCCCCCACCCACTGACTTCTCACCCCATCCCTCATCCGTTCTTTAGCTTTCCCCACCCCCCACTTGCCCCCTAGCTTCTCCCCTCCGGGCCCCGCCCCTTTCTTCTCTTCAACCCCGCCCCCTTCACTCCCCCCCCCAACTCCGCCCCCATTTTCCACCTAGTCCCGCCCCCGCTTATCTCCCAGCCCCGCCCCCTTGCTTCTGTCTGGCGGCCTCCACCCTTTCCTTCAGCCTCGAATTCCTGAATCCTATCTCGTAGCTTCTCCCGGTCCTGTTCTCACTTCCCCTCTGGTCCAGACCTCTTCAGTCTAGTCCACTTCCTTTCTCTCTCAGGCCAGGCCACTACCTACTCTTGACTGTGCTTCTTCAGTTCTTTCCTTTACCGTCACCCCTCTCCCACCCGCCAGCATCCTTGAAAAACCTCCCCCCCCCGCCCGCACCCCACGCACACTCTGGAGGCTTTGGCAGCTGCACTAACGCAGACTCCTTGATTCACTCTCACTGAGTCCTCAATGAAATGCCCGTGTCTCCTAGGTGGCTCATAGTGCAACCTTCAAGGGTGAGCGCGAAGCTCTGCTCTGGGCCTGCGACGTGGTGGTTCGGGTGTGTGTAGCTGCCAGCGGTGTCTGTCGGCTTGCCCCTCGCTAGCGGGCTCCAGAGATCCTGGACCAGTCTGCACCCTCATCTGCTCTTTCTCGCTCTCCCCACTCCTGTGGGTCTGCTGCCCCGTCTTCCGTTTAAATTCACACCTGAGGCCAGATTTTAGTGTTACAAATACGGTTCTGCTGGGGGACTTCCCAAGCGTGAATATTTCCCGCTCTGGAAAGGAAATAAAAAGTTCAGGCTAATCCCTGTTGGGGATTTTCCCCTGGATTTTTCTGTTCAGTGACTTAAAAGTCAGTCTGGTCAGATTCTTTGAAGAAGAGAATGATCATTTTGGACACTTTATGGCAAATGCATGGCCCTCAATTATTGGTGAAATCCCTGAAAACAACAATGGGTGATTTTTTTTTTTTCAAACGAAAATTTCCTCTGAGAGTTCTTAGCTGTTGCATGATACATTTTTTATTTCAAGGAAAGGGAGATAGTTTTTTTTGTATAAAGCTGTCAGATCAGGTTATGACCAGATAATACAGTCAGATCAGGTAATGATTTGGACCCAAACCCAGACCCTGGTTTTGTAAGTAACAGGTATATCCCAGGGATCTTTATTTCTGGAGAAACATAATTCTTTATTCCAGGGCTGGTAGGAAACTCTCACTCACTATGTAGATACAGTATATACATTCTTATTTTTATGGTTACATAAAAGCCACGTTTTGGACTTCGTAATGCTTGTAAAACTTGTAATTACTGACAACTTTCATTCGGTTCTCATTCACAGTGTAATCAGTAACCGACAGCAGATTAGTTTCAGTCTTCTTGTTAAAAGCAGAAGTAACTGATTTTGTGAGTTGCGGTAGAAATGTGATTAATGTTTTAGAAGGACTCTGTTTTAATTACGTTTGTGGCAGGTGTATTTATATATTAATCAAGCCTAGTTGGCAGGTCTGGATGTGAGCCTTTTCCTCCTGGAGTGGAGGTTTTGTCCTTCCTCCCAAATTACTTCTGGACTCAGAAATTTAGATGTCATGGATGCAGAAATGCTTTGAAGAGCTTTTGGATGGTGTTTGCTATCGCAGGATCAGGTGATGAGTGTTCTTTCCGAAACGCCTCTTCCCTTTTCCCCAGCTGACGTTATTCATGACCTGAGGGGCTTTGTGAGGGGGGTCCTCCCTGCAGCGCGGTTGAGAATTCCGCGTTGATTGCAGACGCCCTTGATGCCAGTTGTCTGATGGACATTAATTTACGCGGAAACGTCAGAACTAGGTATTTTGTTGGCGGTAGAATAGGTTTTGGCCTCGTCTTTGAGCTTGTCCGGGGGAGTTTGAAATCTCTGCACTTCTGACATCTTGGGAAGCCATCTTTCAAGAGGTGTGTACTTTTGTTACACGTTTCAGAGTTTATTTCCCTGTGTGATATGTGAAAAAATGGTTTTTTTTAAACGAGGGCTGTTCTAACCAGTCAGCGAATACCACGCAGGGCACAGTTCAATGGAAAGTATGAAGACATTGGATTATAAAAGAGTATTTAGAACTTTGGTGTCCACAGTTGTATTAGGCGGTTGGTGGGTTTAGAATTAGGAGACTCGATTCTTGTAAGATCAGCCATTAACCGCATGATATAGAACAAATTATTTAACCTTTCTGGGTTCTCAGTTTCCTAATATATAAAATGAGATTTCAACTGCGTTATAACGTTCTTTCCTTCTCGAGGATATGTCAATTTGTCTGCCTATTTATTCCAAATTACCGTTTGCTTATGCTTGCTTTTGTTAAGTCTCAGTCCTGATATTCAGAATTTGTGTTAAAACACAGCCCTCCTGTTTGATTTATGTCAAGCATTACTTTTGTGTGTTAGTTACATTGATGATTTCTTTTTTTCCCCTTCCTCTGGATCCCTTTTTGTTTTTGCAAACTATTGGGTTGTATGTTGCACTGCTTTGGAAAGCTGGCCTAAACTAGTAGAAGAATGTGTGAGTCTTTATATTGAAATGACTATGATTTTAATGAATGTCTTTGTGGTATTCTAACAGGAAAATCATTTTTAAGTGGTTTCAGTAGGTTTGGAGCATAATATGTACAAAATCAAGTGATCTTGGTTGAAGAGCATTATCTTGCAGACATTGTAGAGTCCCCTGGCACATCAAACACTTTGGAAACATTTTTATTTTAAATTCCAGCAGGACTTGCAAAAACTTTGTTCTTACATGGTACACATATGAATCCCAGATAACGCGTTATTTGGGCCACCTTGGTAAAAGAATGGGATTTTGAGCTCAGGGTTCCACAGGGCTCTTCAAACAAATTAAATTTTATTCTAATGTTAACCAGTTGAAATACCAAATGCCTAAGCTTTTTCTTTGGTGCTTTTATGCCTTGAAATACTCCCAGATCTCCTTGTGTTTTTATATTTTTTGGAGTGTGTGACTGTATATCAAGAAGGGAGAAAAATTCTAATTCCAAGTAGAGAAGGGGAACCCTTCTTGCTAGCCTATGGAGATAGAAACGATTTTTAGAGTTATAGCACATGTAATGTAAGGCTGACTTTCTTTTGGCATCCAGGTGATCCAACTTGGAGAGAAGTAGTCTGTAGTCATAGCTGTTTATAACATTAATTGGCCAATCACAGGTGACCTAATTGATTTGAAATAGGTTTTTCTTAAGAAAGATTAAGAAATCTGTGAAGACGTTGCCTGTGTCAATTTGTACCTGACTTATGTAAGGCGGGCAGAACTCTTGTTTTAACAACTGGAACTGTGATAAGAAGGAGTAAGTCATCACTAGTTACCCAACATTCACGCCCCGCCTGAGTTTGCCTAACATTTTCCTTGGAGTCGGCCTCAGGTTCACGCAGGTGCAGTCAAGGTGCTTGTTTGAGCCGAACCATCTAAGGATGTGGGATGGGCTGGATCAAATGCTGCTGCAAAACTTATACTTCACCCTCTGCCAAGTACCCGTTCTGGTATTGATTTTGGGGGGGAAATATTTATTTATTTGGCTGCTTGGGGCCTTAGTGGCAGCACACGCGGAATCGAGCACAGAGTCTTAACCACTGGACCACCAGGGAAGTCCCTCTCGTGTTGATTTTGCCGTTTGGTCACATCTGTGCTGTCTTAAGAACCGCCCCCCCCCCCCAATCCATTAAAAAAAGAATCTTCTTGACCCACCTAACTGGCTTGAGAAATGAACTATTTTTGTATGCTCTGTCTCTCTGTATCTTTATAGTAGTTGTGATTTATCAAACTAGCATTTTTTATTTCAATCCTATTTCTTTGTCAGTTCAAAACCTCCTATTTTTGCAAACATGAAAGTTGTGTCGGAACTTCAGGTTTTCCCTTCTCTTCTGCACATTTTCCTTTTCTGTTTGGTCACATTGGCCGGTTCTAATGTGGAACATTGGGTGACGAGGAGGGTCCTGGGGCCTGAGTCACTTGTGAAGAAGTATTTCCTCCTGAGTTAAAAAAGAAAGACTGACCCATAGTATTTCAACATCAGCTCACTGATCCAGTTCACTAGCCTGGCTGTTCTGTAACGTGTTTGTGGGCACCGGTTAAAAGTTAAAATAGCTGAATCGTGCATTTTATTGAGTACTCAGAGCAAAAAGGAAGTTCAAAAAACCTTCTGAAATGGATGAAATAATTTGGTGTCTGTGCCATGCTCTGATTTTCTGGGTGAGAAACCCTAACTTTTAGGATTCTCACTTAAATCAATTTTTGGTTATTTCACAACCATTTCAGTGGCTAAATGTTTTTAAACAGAGAGTTAGTAAAAAAAAAAAATATATACGTGGGTTTGTTATGTTTGTTTTTTGTTTTTTTGTCACGGAACAACTCAGACGACTAGTTTGCTTGCTGTTTTGTAAGTGAATTTTATCGAGAGAAAGCCCCTCGCTTAAGTTGGCTTGTCATCCGCCGCATCTAGTTGAGAGCTGTCGAGCTCTCTCAAAAAAATCCCCAGAGCTCGTAACGCTGTGAATCAGACATATCTTCTTTTTAAAATGTTAGAATTCCTGTTGTGTCTACAGATGAAATCGAATCCATTTAGATACTTAGACTAAGTGAAATGTTGTTTCCATATTTTTAGATTAAAGGGAAGAAAATCCTCTTATTGTCTTAAAACAAGGCTTAAATAATGTACAATCAGTGCGTCTGGTGATGGCCCCACTCTGTAATTCCAGCTGTGTTCACCTCCATCGCAGCTGAAAGGAATGTCAGCAGCATCATGTGTCACGGAGAACGGACCTATTATGCTGGCTGCTGGGTGATGCATTTCAGATGTTTTAGGCTCCTGAGTCTAACTTGGAGGTTGCTTACAGGGAGTCTGGAAGAGAATGTTGTGAAGCTGTAGCGGGGGTGAGGGGGTTGTAGAAGGCGGCCTGCTTTCTCCTTTGTACGCTGGGCATCTGCTCAATTCTCTAAAGGCTTTGGTGCTTTCTTGTGGCTTAACCACCGGATTGGGACTCAGAAGGTCTGATTTTATTTCTAACTCCCCAAAGTGCCACAGTGAAGAAAGGGGGTGGGTGGAGTTATAATCTATTTGGGACTCAGTCTTCCTATCTGTAATGGGAAGTCCCTGCCTTTTTATATCAGGCGAGGAATTGATACGGATTAAATATTTTGAGGAGTAACTACCCATCAAATTGAATTATTTCTAGAGTAGACAGTGTAAATCCAAAGTCATAGATTCCTGTTATTTCTTATTCCTAAATAATCACATAAGTGCTAAAGCTAGTGATGTATTTGACACTGAAGAAAATCAATGGAATCTATTGATAAACATGGAAAAATAATACTCAAGAATGAACTGTTAAATTCTCTATGCATTCAGAAATTTCCTTAGAGAAGTAGTGTGACGAGCCACAGCCAGCATCTTTTTTTTTTTTTTTTTTTTTTTTTTTTTTTTTTTTTTTGCGGTATGCGGGCCTCCCACTGTTGTGGCCTCTCCCGTTGCGGAGCACAGGCTCCGGACGCACAGGCCCAGCGGCCACGGCTCACGGGCCCAGCCGCTCCGCGGCACGTGGGATCCCCCCGGACCAGGGCACGAACCCGCGTCTCCCGCATCGGCAGGCGGACTCTCAACCACTGCGCCACCAGGGAAGCCCCAGCATCATTTTTAATTGTGAAACTTTGGAAGCATTCCCATTAAAAACAGGAGCAACGCAGGAATGTACACTGTTACAATCGTTATGAACTAGAGAAAGACATCAGAAAGCAACATTCCTATTATTTGCAGGCAGTATGATTTTATATCTTTTAAAATCCAAAAGGAGCAGCTGAAAAAGTTATAAACCATAAAAAAAACTTCAGTAGTTGGATAGAAAATTTCTCCATGGAAAAATTAAATGGATAAAAATCGATAGCCAAAGACAAACTAGGAAAAACAATTTGTAATCTATATATTATGAAAGTTAAGCTTGTTTAATATATAAAGAGCTTTCACAATCAATTAGAAAAAGGCCAATAACCTATCTGGCAAAGAATGTGGACAATTCACAGAAAAGAATGAAAATGGATTTCAAGCATGTGAAAAGACACTCATCCCTATTCATTCCAAACAAAACACCAATTAAAACTAAGGGTGAGGGACTTCCCTGTTGGCCCAGCGGTTAAGAATCCACTTGCCGGTGCAGGGGACACAGGTTCGAGCCCTGGTCCGGGAAGATCCCACATGTCGCGGGGCAACTAAGCCCGTGCGCCGCAACTACTGAGCCTGAGCACCTAGAGCTCGTGCTCCGCAACAAGAGAAGCCGCCGCAATGAGAAGCTCGTGCTCCGCAACAAGAGAAGCCGCCGCAATGAGAAGCTCGTGTTCCGCAACAAGAGAAGCCGCCGCAATGAGAAGCTCGTGCTCCGCAACAAGAGAAGCCGCCGCAATGAGAAGCTCGTGCTCTGCAACAAGAGAAGCCGCCGCAATGAGAAGCTCGTGCACCGCAACTAGAGAAGAGCCCACGAGCAGCAGCGAAGACCCAACACTGCCAAAAAAAACCCCCAAACAAACAAAAAACTAAGGGTGAAACAGTTTGTCATCTAGCAGATTGGCAAAGACTAGAGTTTGAAAATATGTCATGATGACAAAGGTGTGGAAAAGCAGAAACTTTTACACTGTTGGTTGAGAATATAAATTGGTACAATATAGTAAGAAGGGCAGTCTGGTATCAGATAATAAATGTATACATCCTGTGATCTGACAGTTCTGCCCTTAGGAATTTTTCTTACAGATATATTCACACATTTATGTAAAGGCTTATGTGCAAAGTCATTGTAGCACTGTTTGAAATTGTAAAAGACTGAAAACAAATACGCATTAATAGAGAACTAGTTAAATCAATTATGATATATCCCCAGGAAGGCATAGCTGTTTAAAAGAATAAGATAGTGCTTTGTATTTTGATATGGAATATTCTCCAAGATATGTTATTGAGTGGGGAAAAGCATGATTCAGAAGAGTGGAAATTGTACATACTATTTGAGTAATAAAACAAAATAAAGATAAAAGGGAAATTTATAGATCTATCTGCATAGATATCACTGGAAGGATTCTGTCAAAATATTGATTCTGATTTCCTCTGGGGAGGAAAATGGCTTGAAGGTCCAGATGAGGGAGAGAGACTTGGTTTTATTGTATTCCTTTTACTATTTCATCTCCCCTCCTGCCCCCTTTCTCCCCCCACCCCTTGAGCATGTATTGCTTTTCAACAATTAAAAATGTTAAAAACAAACAAAAAAAGAGTCTACAACTCTTAAGAAGAAAAGTTTCTTAGAGCAACTAGTATATTAATTGCTAATTGTAATTGTTTTCAAATGTAGGTGTTCTGAAAATGCAAATTGTGCCAAATGTATTTTAAAGGGCTAAAATAGCATCTAAGGGTATATATCCATGTTTATATGTATTTGCTCACTAGAGAGTAAAATACATTGCAGGTCTGAACAGGCATTTTCCCAGAGAATATGTTCATTCTGATACTGAGAATACTCCCCCAAAACAAATGCCCTTGTTCTAGCGTATTAAAAACTTATTCCGGCCTGAATGATTCTTTCCAGATTCAGGAATCTAATCCTACTTAGACCTACTTTTTATAGCGAGCCTTTTGAAAGACTGGGGTCTTGATTCTGAATAATAGTGCTGGTTTATATCATTTATTTGGAATGTCACTTGGGGTTATCTCTGACCTGTTTTTGTAAAATAACCTCCTCCCTAAAGTGGGATAAAAGTGTTAACTTGCATAAGCCAGCAATAATAATTTTGTATATTTCCCAAGTATTTATAATCAATAGGTTTATTTTGAACCTTTAAAGAGGCCTGTTTGTTAATTTTAGTGGTGCCTAAAAAAGAAATATTGATATCTGACTCTGTAGAAGCAGACAAAGTTATAGCTACATATAATTTGTTGCCTTTTTATTCTCTTAGATCTTTGGGATCAAAATCTTAGTTTTACTGTATTGTATTTCTACATATATTACCTACAAATCATAGGTCTGATGATTGCTTGATGGGTGTTTGTACTTTGAGTAGTTGTAATGCCTTATATTGTACAGTGTTTCATAGTTTCCAGAGAGTTCTCATAAACATTTCCTCACCTGAGGCAAGATACAAGCCAGCCTCAAAAAGTTTTTGTTTTTTTTTTGGTTTGTTGTTTTTTAAGTGTGTTTTTGTTTCTAGGTTAAAAAAATAGCATGCAATTTGTTTTAGTCTTTAAAAACACATTTTACAGGAGAGAAAGGATAGTTTCTCTCATCCTAAATGGATAATCGTTTCATGGGCCGATACAAAAATTCTCAGAAGCACGCTTAATCCAACTATAATAAATTCGTATGCTTTACAATAATCAATACTCGTGCAGAAGGCCTGCATATACTCATGGGATGTTGATTTAACTTTTCTTAGTCTTTACTGAGGATAATCCACACTCACAAAATTAGAAAAGTTTTTTTTGGGGGTGCGGTAAGGTAGCATGTTTTTCTCCACAATTATTTGAGGTTGGAAACATGACCTTCTTCTTCTCCCCCAAACACGCCTAGTAGACTAAGCTTAACGTGTCCAAAACAGTCTTCTTGATGCCCTCTCCCCAGAAACCTTTCTCTCTAACAGGCATCCCCACTTCATTAAATCTACCCAGTTGCCCAAACCAAAAAACGAGCGTCATGGTCATTCTTCATATCTAATTTATCCTCACGTTTGTCCTCTCATTTCTGTCACCGCAGTTTATCTGGAATGTGTCTCCCCTTCATGTCCATTGCCCTTATGCTAGTTCCAGCTGCCACCATCGTCAACTCTTGCTTGGACAGCTGCTGCTCGACCTTTTTTATTCCAGTGTTACGTGTAACCAAAACCATCCGGCTGCAGTATTAGTTATTTCTCTATTTCAACGATGTTAAGTCATGTGTGATAAAAGTCCTTGCTTGGGGAAATCCTCAGGTGGAGACGGAAGGAGACTGGCCGACACTGCCCTTCTTCCGGCCAGTGTGGCTCCTTCACTCCTGCTTCTATGTTCACTGCCTCCGGCTTCAGCTCCAGGAGCCTTGGTGAGGCTGTCCAGTTGTCTCTGTCAGGGTTACATGGAGCTTCTCTTGGTCTGATGATTGAGGGATGGCCAGTGACAAGTTGAATTGTGAACAACGGTGGCACAGGATCAGGAAACCCAGTGAGCACATGTTACGTTCTCCTGTACAAGAAGAGCACACTGGCTGCCTCTGGATAACTCACAATTTGATCACCCCCTGCAGTCATTCCCGAGATGCTCTGACCCTAGTCTGGCCCATTTCAACCATTCGGCTGTTCAGACCAAGTACTTCGGTGTCCTCCTTGGTTTTCTTGTCTCTCGTCCTCTAGAAGTTGTCAGCTCTGTCTCATGTACCATCTCCTGCATCTTTCTACTTCTCTACATCTTGGCTTTTACCGCCCTGGTCCCAGGCGTTGTCACCTCTCGTTGGATGCTTGCAATGGTCTTCTAACTGGTCTCCCTGCTTCTGTATATTGAAATGTCATATACGTACAGAAAAAGGCAGTGTCCAGTTTGTGGATATTTTATAAGCTGGACACACTTGTGTAACTATATCTTAGATCAGCGGCTCTCAACTGGGGAGTAGTTTGGCCCGCCAAGGGACTTCTGGCAATGTCTAGAGACACTTTTGGTCATTGCCACTTTGTGGGTGTTACTGGCACGTAGTGGGTCAAGGCCAGGAATGCTGCCAAACGTCCTACGATGCCCCAAACTGACCCCCACAGCAAAGAATTATCCAGTCCAAAATGTCAGTAGTGCTGGAGAAACTCTGATCTAGATCAAGAAATAGAATATTACCAGTATCTGGAATACCCACAAGCTACCTTCCCAGTTTCTACCCCCCACCCCCAAAGATAATCACTGTCCGATGTAACAGCCTGCTTTTGAACTTCATGTTAACGGCACCATACAGTAAGCATTCTTTTGTGACTGACCTCTTCAACATTACATTTGTGAAATTCACCCATATCGTTGTGCGGTTGTACCTTATTCATCCTTTTTGCGGTAGAGTATTACATTATGTCAGACTAAATATAATTGACCCCCTTACCAGTTGACGGGCGACTGGGTAATTTCTAGTTTGGGCTGTTATGAATAGCGCTGCTATAAACATCTGAGTGTGTGTCTTCTGGTGAGAATATATATGCATTTCTGTTAGGTGTATACTTAGGAGCGGATTTGCTGGGTCATATGGAGCAGGCATATGTTCAACTTTAACAAAACTGCCAACAGTTTTCCAAAGTGGTTGTACCAATTTACATCCCCGCGTGCGAGAGTTCCAGTTGCTCCATTTTGTTGCTAATCTTGGTGTTTTCTTTTTTCTTTTAACCCTTTTGGTGAGTGCAGCATAATACCACCTTGTGATTCTGCTTCTGCTTTCACTTTTCTCCAATCCATATCTTAAGTGGAAGCCTAAGACATCTTCTCCTTTTAACTTTTTTTTCTTTCTTTCTTTTTTTTTTTTTTTTTTAGGTAAGGTAGAGCTTTGGTGTAAGCATCATAAGCTAAGGTTTTTTCCTCTCCCAAGAAACAATTTTCACACCCTTCTAGGCAACATTATCCTGTTGAGAATGAATGACCTACCCTTAGTGTGGGTCAGAATCACCTGTGAGTTGTTAAATTTCAGATTGCTAGGGCCACCCTCAGCCACTAGAAAACATATGTTTATATTAAAAAATCTAGGTCTGTATTTGGATGTAATGTGAAAAAGGTAAAAAATTTTTTAGTCAGAAACCTTAAAATCTTGTTTCTATGAATAATTTCTAATTTATTATGTAGGTAATATTTTGTCTACATACCAGGTTTCCTTCCTGGGATCTCCTGTGTAGGTTCAGACTTGTTTTCTTTGCAAATAACTAGTACTGTATTAAAATAATATTAACAGGGCTTCCCTGGTGGCGCAGTGGTTGAGAATCCGCCTGCCGATGCAGGGGACGCGGGTTCGTGCCCCGGTTCGGGAAGATCCCACGTGCTGCGGAGCGGCTGGGCCCGTGAACCGTGGCCGCTGAGCCTGCGCGTCCAGAGCCTGTGCTCCGCAACGGGAGAGGCCACGACAGTGAGAGGCCCGCGTACCCCCCCCCAAAAGAAAAAGTCTAAAATAATATTAACAGAGAATCGTATAGACTAATATATTACAAACCTAAATTCAATATTTTTGGTCCAAGAAGAAATAGATACACACTCTTCACACAGTTGCCACGTGAGTTCTAATTAATCTTTTATTATCATAAACACATTTGTTCTCCCTAAAGCCCCAAATAAAGTGACTTGCATTTTGTGAGTCAAATATTATGAGTATTATCTTAGGATTTGTTTAAATGTGATTTAGTCATGCTTTTAGCTTTCTTATTTATTTACTTACCTAAATTGAGGTATAATTGCCATATAACACTGTATCAATTTCAGGCATACAATACAATGATTTGATATTTGTAGACACTGTGAAATGATCACCACAGTAAGTCTAGTTAACATCCATCACCTTACACGGTTACAAAAAACTTTTTTTTGATGAGAACTTTGAAGATCTCCTCTCTTAGCAACTTTCAAATTTGCAAAATATTTTTAACTTTTAATTGAAGTAACTGTAGATTCATAGGAAGTTGCAAAGAAGTGTACAGGGAGGTCTGTGTACCCTTTACTATGCCTCCCCCGTTTTTAACGTCATGCATACGTATGGTGTGATATCAAAACAAACTGACGGTCAACATTGGTACATCCACAGGTCGGATTTCACCAACTGTATGTGCAGATTTGTATAACCACCACCACGATGGAGATGCAGAACTGTGCTGTGTTGTCCTTGGTCCTCTCCCTTTAAAGGCACATCCACCCCTTCCCCATCCCTGGGACCCCGGCAATCACTGCTCTGTTCGCCATCTCAAACTCTTTTCAAAGCAGAAATTAGATCATGTCATTCCCTTCTTTAAAGTCCTCCAGTGGCTTCCTACTCAGAATAAAATCAAACTCCCCCCGGGTCATCCTGCCCCGGCTGCCTCTCTGGCCTCGTCTGTGTCATTTTCTCCCTTTGTTCTCTAGGCTGCAGACACCCAGCCGTAAAACATGGCAAGCTTGTTCCTGCTTTAGGGATTTTGCATGAATTATTCCTTTATTTTTCTCTATTCTTCCTCCTCTTCTGTGTCTTCGTTGTTGTCTTCTTTTTTAATGAAATGCTCGAATGCTTTTCCCTTGATTTTTTTTTTTTTTTTTTTTCCCCCATGGCTGGTCCATCTTGTCATTCAGTTCCCAGTCCAAGTGTCACCTCCTCAGGAAGACCTTTCCTGACCACGCCATTGAAGTAGCTCCCTCATAGGATGTAAGTTCCGTGAAGCGTGCAGCCTTGCTTACAGATGTCTTATTTATGTCTCTGTTCCCACTGAACATTGCTTGGTACACAGACGTGTTCACAAGCACTTGTTGGTTGAAAGAATTAAGGACCTTCTTGTAGATTGGGTTCCAGGGCCACATCTGAGGTGGACACTGGAGGACACCCCTCTTGGGGGCAGTGTTTGTAGGCTGCTGCTTTTTGGCCACAGAGTGAGACAGAGGCTGGGAACCGGGCAATCCCAGCCTGCTGTCAGCTCAGCTTGGGAGGTCTGTGACCATGTGACACCCCCAAACCTAGTCTGCTCCTGGACTTTGGGCAGTTCCAGGGGTTTGAACCAAAGCCTGAAATGTTCCCAAGTCTAGAATTTGGCCCATCTTCATAACGTTTGGTTTCCTCGTTTTCTCCTTTGCTTTTCCCTCGGGGCTGTTGGAAATAAGTGGTTGGATGGAGGGACATCTTGAATTTGTCCCTTGCCCGTGGGATGTTTTGCAGTAACATCTCGAATGATGTTTCCCATTTTCAGGCTGAGAATACCTCACAGGGGTGTTTGGGGGATGCCTGGGGGTCAGGATTCTTTTGCCCACCCTACCCGACGGTCTTATCTCTTGCCAAGGCTACCACTTCCCTCCCTCTCTTTATCCTGTTTTCTCTCTTCAAATCTCTCGGTCCCCTTGGACTGCGATTTGAAGCAGAAAGGCCCTCTTTTAGCAAAGGCATATTTTCCTCCCTTTTCGTTTTGTCTCCTCAAAGGTCCTTACTAAATGCTGTGAGGAGTCGGAAGCTTGCCTTATCTTGCATCTTTCCTATTGAGTACCTTAATGTTCCTTGAAGTCTTGGTGGGCACAACAGGCCATAGGCCACAGCCTGATTGGTTCTTTCCTCAAAGATAGTTCAATGCTCAGGCTGGGTCCATGAGGGGTTCATTGAATTTTACCCTGTCTCCTTTCTTCAGCCAATTTCACATTTTCACTTCTGTCTTTACAATACCACACTTCCTGTACTGATTTTTTCTTAGTTTTAAAAAACAATGCTTTCAGATGTAAGTAGCAGACAACCTAGCTTAAATTGTCTCAATAGAAAGCATTTCCTTCAGTAAATTAACAGCAAAGTGCAAAAGTCGTTCCAGTGGCACGGCAAGGACCTGGTTTTCCCACTTCTCAGTGCTGTGACCTCAGACCACTCTGCGCTGTCCCTTCCCCTTGTGTCCCAAAGGTAGGATGTGGCTACCAGCAGCTCCCATGGATATTTGCTTCTGGCTTTAACTAGCAGAGATGTTAAGAGAACACTTCCCCACTAGGTCATGCCTAGAGTAGAAGTTCTGGAGTTGAATCTTCTTGTCTGATTGGCCTAATTTGGGTCACGTGTCCGGCTCTGAGCTAGGATGATGGGAATTAGGGTCCATCTTGGAATCCAGTAATGATGTTAGTCTCACCCAACATATAGGACTAGGACGTTTGAGGGAACAGGAAAAGAAATGCTAGGAAGGCAACCAACAAATAAGTAGACAATACCATTTAATGAATTTCTGAAAAAAAAGAATGCCCTCTTTGTAGTAATGTGAATTAAAAGATGTATTTTTGTAGAAGTGCCAAACGTTTTTGCCAGGTGTTAGGAATGGTAGCTTTGTATGTGAATTTACCCCAACAAATTTCATTGTCGATTTGTATTATAGACTGTTTCTGGTTTGTTGTAGGGTGTTATTTTATTTGGGACTATTTCAATACTGAGTTAAATAAAATTTAGGTACAGAGCGTAGGAATACATTCTTATATCATTTCTCTAGAGATAATAGAATATTTTTAAGGAAGAAAAATACATGTTAATTATAAATTGAATTCAGGATGTATAAAAAGAGAGAAAATTGGTTTTTATGCAAGAGTATAATTTTTCTCAGGTGATTACCAACCCTTCCTTGTAATAAAGGCTTTGAATTAATAATCAATACCTGTTCTTGATATCTGGAGCTCTGTATTTTTTACTCCTATATTCCTTTAAAAAAAAAAGTGCTTAGAAGACGCTTGGCTGGGCTTCGAACCCATGCTCCAAGGAATGGTTGGCTCTCTCAGACCCTCAAACTCTTCCCTCTGTGGAGTCAGTGAGGCTGGGTGGTTAAGAGCTGGACTGGAGCCAACCTGTGCCTTTAGACAAGTGACCTCGTCTCTTAGTTTCCCCAGCTATAAAAATGGGGAAAATAATTGAAGCCACATCAGAGTATTGTGAGTATTAAATAAAATAATCCACATGCAGTGTCTGGTACCCAGCGTTCAATACATGTTAGCTAATATTAACATTGTCGTATTTCGGTGACTCTAGGATGACTTTGATTGAAAGTCACACCATTGTTTTATATACCACTAAAAAAGAGACACCAGTATTTACACTACAATATGATTCATTTGAAGATTTCAGAGATGTTAAAATATGAAAAAAAATGTGTCTTACAATCAATGATATATGGTATTACGGCTGCCTCTGACTTGAAAGTCCTGGAAATTGTATACCCACAAATTAATGCCATCTGTCTTCAGTTTAAACATAACACAGTGGGATCTAAAGTTTCCTTTCCTTTTTGTTTTTGTCCTAAACATCTATTGTAGTGGACCTCACATGTTGCAATATTGGCAATTTCATAATTACTAATTCATTACGTAGGCTGAATTAACGGATGCTACAAGACCCACCATAGGCTTTGCAAACTTGGGTTATTTGCTTTTCTTCAGTGATTTAGAAGGAAATTTGAGATACATTTTTGGAATCATTAATGTCGGTTGAATAAGCCTATTTGGAAGCTCAAGGCAGGTTAAATGATAGTGCACGTTACCTTTTAGAAAAGCACAAGTTGAAGGCGGAAAGCCAGCTTAGGAAAGTGCCTCTGATACACCCGAACACTTTCAGTTTAGAAAGCGTAATATTGCCGTTTGAAAGAAATGTGTGCTAGTTGATTTTCCACTAAAATATAAATGCGGACAGTATATCGTAGAACTTGAGAGACAGTCGCAGACTATTTAAGTACCAACTTGGTGTAGTGAAAAGTAGCTATGTAATATGCTTAGCATAAATTTAGAAGTAAAACCCGTAAGGATATCACATAACTCGATAGAGTGCTATTTCTCTTGGAAATCCTCTGGTATTTAGAGTGTTGTGAATGGGGTAGTATAAGCCTGTTTGTTTTTTGTTTGTTCGTTTTTTTGAGGCCTGTTTTTGATATTACAATGGGAATGACCGATAGAAGTCTTTTCGGAGACTTGGCCTAACTGTTTACTCATTGCGTTATTTACGGCTTACTTCATCAGCTGAGCGCCAGCGGGCTTCTACTCTTGTTGCCGACAGCTGAGCGAGTGGAGCAGATGTGCTGTTGGGTTACCTTGTCACAGCCCCAGAGGCAGTCCCCTGGCACATTTGGCGCATGAAGTATTTAGACGTTATTTGAGGGTGTTGATCATGATTTTGGCGAAGACTGGATCTCAGCGCAGCCTATATTTTGATGCATTCTGAAACAGCAGTGTTGTTCCCTTTCGGGGAACCCAGGAGACTTTGTTTGCTGTATTTTGTATAGAATTCAGCGTAACAGGACCCAAAATAACACTTTTATTTTTGAAAAGGAGGTTTACTTTAGAAGATAAAGGGTACCTAAATCGAAATAACAGGAAAATTATTTCCAAAAGCAGACATTTGATCGGCTTCAGGACTTTTCTCATCACCTACATAGTAGTGATGTTTATATTTAGAATAGAGAGAAGCCAATGCAAGATCTCTCAGCGAGCCTTTACTAAAGGATGTGATTATGTCAGTGTTACTCCAGGTGTTTAATTTCAGGCAGTGTGAGTCAAGGATCTGCTGTTTCTTACGTTAGAATAGATTGGACTTGATTCAGAAAGAAAAAAAAAATCCCCAAACAGCCCATTAATTTGAAGTGTCTGAATCACAGCCTAAACATGATTTTAGTTAGAGTGTTAAAGTAGATGACCCATGCATGTAATAGAAGAGGGTACCCATTAAAGATGCCTTTTCCCCCTCCCTGCCCCTTGCCGACCATCTTGCCCCCAGAGAGGCAGCAGTTACTACCATGGCATGATTAATTTCTCTGGTAGCATTCTTCCAGAGGTTTTCTGTTCCCTTTTCGCTATCCCTCTCTCTCTCTCGTTAACACAGGTGACAGAGTACTCTCTGCACTGTTGTGCATCTCGCTTCTTTCACGTCATCAGGGACTGCTCTACCTTTGGAGCTCCAGAGCTGCCTCGGTGGCAGAAGCAGCGCTGCTCCGTGACTGTCCTGTGCCCTTCACCTTTTCCCAGCTGCCTGGAGGTTATGTGGCGCCACGTGATTGGTCTGGCTGGTGAACCGTGAGAAGCAGTGATCTGTCTCACTCGGGGGCCGAAGCCATAAGCACCCCCAGCTGTACCGTGGAGCACCCCGAACCGTGTGTGTATCACGTGGGGGGGGACCCCCCCAGCAGCCTGGGTCCCTGAATGATTATTTGGAGCAGAGGGTCCTCTTCTGCCCTGGCCTGAGCCCCAGAACCAGGCTATGTTGGATAAAATAGTGATAGCAAGGAATAAACCTCTGTTTCTCCATCATATCAGCCTCTCCTGATGGATGCAGCCTGGTTCTTAACAGCTCTGAAATGCATAACACTTGAAGGAACCCAGTTCAGAGTGTCTGATAGTTTGTTAAAGAGTAAAAGGGCTTCTAATTAAAGAATCATCTTTTTCAATAAACAAATACCAGAGAAAAACATTCTACCCCGGTGTAGTACTACAAAATGCAGCATATCTATCTCTCTCTGTAGTATTTTGTTTTGAGGAATATATACCTATTGAAATATATGAAGAAGAAATATGCATTTCATTATTTTAATGAGGCTTGATTATTTAACATTGAAGTCCGTAATTTTCACATTCAAATTTGATATTGATTTTCTAGTCAGCTTACTTCTAAAGGAAGGTAAGCCTCAAGCCACCTATACTAGCTTTACTCATTGTTAAGCATGGCGCCTAAGGATGAGAGAGGCATTGCAGAAATATTGTCATCTCTTCCAGGAACCTGACGGTGCCTGGGGAAGTGAGACGTTCTCGGGAAACAGTTAAGCTCAGTAAGAAAAGCGCCAGATTGAACAGGAAGCTCCCTGTGGGCCAGAGAAGTGCAGCTGCTGGGGAGGCCCAGTTTGAAGTGGCTCTGGAAAGATCTGGGTGGGGAGACGGACCATGCGGTAATAGCACATGGAGAGACAGGTGGAATAGAGCCTGTCTGAAGGTCAGACTGAAGTCAGAGATGCCGGACAGGTGGAGGGCGTGGAGGACTCAGGCGGCGGCAGCGGTAACCTGGATGGGGGTGGGGTCTGGGTAGCAGTGGTCAGAGGTCAGAGAGGTTTGATCAGGAAGTGAGTTGATAAATTCTAATTGCTGAGGCCTGCTGTGTACAAGGGACTCTTGTGCACAGAGGGCAGCACGGGATCCAGTGAATGGACTAGGTGGTGGCTGAGGGCCTGGGCGAGGGAGGCGTGGGTTCCAATCCTGGCTTTGCCACTTTCTTGCTGGGGAAAGTGCTGGGAAAGGGTGCGCAGGGTAAGTGCTTAGAGAACGTTAGCTGTGATGCCAACTGCCACCGCAGCTTAGGAAGGAACTTGGTAACAGTGGGAACTGTCTAATGCGGGAATAATTAGAGGGGCCCCATTCTTTGGAGGCCCCTTCACAAGTAGTTAGTGCTGAGTTACAGTGTTTATGCAAATGCTGGATGATAGGCTTTCTAGGGGGCTTGATGAGGGATCCTTCGCTGGGGCCAGGTTTAGTCTACATGGTCTTCAGAGTTTCTTTAACCAATGTTTATTGAGTAACTACTATGTGCTAGGTTGTCTGGCAAGTAGCATAGTGGACGCGTCCCAAAGGGTTAGAGGCCAGAGGAAGGAAATACATACTGTTTACGCAGTCTCTGCATTGTTCCAAAGCTGACACCAGATGCCCTACTTAGCCCTAGAGAAACCTTCCCAGCCAGAGGAGATACGAAGGGGCTCTGAAGGGAGTGGAGTGTTGTAAGTTCGAAATGATGTTGGATTCCCTGGTGGTCCAGTGGTTAGGACTCGGCAGTGGGCGCTTTCACGGCCGGGCCTCGGGTTCAAACCCTGCTTCCTGAACCAAGCCGCGCAGCGTGGCCAAAAACACACAACAAAAATACATTAAATGAGGTTGGGCATCCTGATAAAATGCTGCGGGCATTCAGGTGTTTGTGTGGTGGGTTTTTAAAAAAATTTGTTCTTTGGACACTGGGCCTCCTTCCATTTACAGTCAGGTACTGTTTAAAATCTTTTTGCAGGCAAAGGAGGTCAAACGTAAAAGCGCACAGGAGGGAATTGCACCTTGGTAGGGGGCAGACCCCGTGGAAGGTCCTGTCCTGTTTCCCTTCCCTTAGCTCTGCCCTGGATCACATAGGCTGGGGCTGGGCAACCTTCACTGCCAAAGTTTGGAATCTCTCCCAGAATATTCTCGAATGAGTGTCTGCCAAGCGCTGACTTTAAAGCATCAGTGTTGGGATGTCATTCTTTGGAATGCCCCTTCTGCCCTGTGGCCTTTCTTATAGAAATGAGGTCAGGTATGCAAACCGCGTGCCGTGGAACTAAGGACACCCCTGTGCGCAGAGTATGGCTTTTGGAGCACAGCTGACCTGGGTTTCAGTTCCAGCTTCGCTGCTCAGGAGCTGGGTGACCCTAGGGAATGATAATCAAGCTATCTGTCCATGACTGGCTTGTTACTACTTGCCAGGCGGACACTATGCTAAGCAGTTTTCATGAGGTCCGTTCCCTCCTCTCAATAAACTTACCAGGGAGGTAGAGTCTTGTCCCCATTTTGGAGATGGTGGAGTGCAGAGAAGTCAGCCAAGCCAGTTAGACTACATATCAGTGGCCTTGGGCAAATCACGCCTTCTATCTTTGAGCTGTAGACAGTACCCACCTCCTAAGGTTGTTGCCAAGAGGAAATGAAGTAAGCAGGTGCCCAGTGTATGGTAGGGGCTACCTCGCCTAAGGCTTCACTGAGGAGCTCGTAACCCGACTAAAGTCTAATTGCTGTTACTTTGCATCTTACTTTACAAGTTGGTGTCAACATTGTTCCCGAATCTGGTTCTTTTCCTTTTTGTCTCCAAATTAAGGCCTTTGTTAAACATCACTCGGTGAGGAACTCCCACCTTGCACTGACCTTCCCCGGAAAGCAAGCGATCACTTCAGGGGTTATTATATGGAGGGGGAGATGGCCCTGGCCTTATTGTGACGCAGATGAGTAACAATATAAAAAGCAAAGAGTGTATTTGTTCTCCCCAAATTTCCACCACCTCTTACCAACCTAAGATTTCTTTTTTATTAGCCGTTTCCTCCTCGGCCTAAACCCCTGTTGGTTTTTTACTAAACATCAGCATCAACTGTGCCTTATTATTATTTCTCACATCCGTATTACTGAAATGTTACTCTGTTATTACGATTCCACGGACAAAATGAATTTCTGGTGACTTCCAGAAGCGTGCACATTCTTGGTTTAGGCGAACCCGGTGCTGTGTTTCTAATTGGTTTGGCCCCCAGGTCTCCCCACCAACCCTCACTCTGTGAAAGAACTTGGCATTCTGCGCCGTGTCGTGAAGCTGGTTGTCGCTCTGAGATCGAGCGTTCTGTGGTTTCACGTAATCTGTCTATGAACTCACGAACCAAGCGTAGGAGAGAATTTGCCAGTACGGATAATTGTTGGGTCTTGGAGACATTTTGAACAGCACCCAAACACAACACCGGAGGTGGTCCAGAAGACCTAAGAGAAATGATGTGAAATGCGGATTCTGTAACAGAGACGTATGGTGAATGTCGGTGTGACCGTCAGCCTTTTTAGTAGCGCAGGGACCAGGACGTTACCATTTCAAAACCACTAAAAACCGGGTCATTCTAGTAGTTTTCATCGTGTCCTAACAGTATCAAGCCCCTACTGAGGTGACTGCAGGTAAAAGAAACTTGCCCAGTGGCACAGAGGGTGGGGACTTCCTCCCCTTCCCTCCCTCCTTCCCGCAGGGAGTAGGTACTGCTGGGAGCTCTTGTGAACGGTAATTTCCCCCTGAAGTTTGAGGAGCTTTCCTTGGGTGTGGTGCTTCCCTCCACCATTTGTATAGTTTCCAGCCTGCTATGATTTTATCTCTCAGCGATGTTCCAGGAGGTTTTAGTGAAAATATAAAACTGCCAAACCGCCTATCAAATGGAGTTTGAAAAGAGACCTCTTGGGAAAGGACAGACGGAGTATTCTAAGTGGTCTACGATCCAAAGCATTTCCTGGGTTGAGTGTTTATCAAGGCTGAGCTTTACTTCCAAACTAAGCTTGAGAAGAATCTGGGACTGCTTCCCAGCTGATTGGGGGCGGGGAGAAGAGGAGGATGCAAATCTGAAGGAACGAAGGAAATCTCACTCTCTGTTTGTCTCTTACACGGTTTATCTGCCGAAATCTGTCTAGAGATATGGCTTGCAGAATAGAACCACTTTTGGAGCATGAAGTAGGATGAGGCTGTTAAATGTTAATTTTAAAATTATATATAATATTTTAATTTTATTTTGGGAATGGAACATTGGAGAAGATGAGCTTTTAAATGGCTCAGCCTTACTCTTCAAGGTTAAAAAAATGCATAGAAAAGAGCATTGTCTCCCTGTTAATTGTTGTTAATCTCAAATCACACCAGTTTTGTTTTCTTTCTTTCTTGTTTTTGTTTTTGTTTTTTGCTGTGTCTCTTATCATCTTAGAGTTCAAGGTCTAAAGTGACACACTTGGGAAGAGTAAGGTGTTGGGAAGGTAGTACTGGTAAGTAAGTAGATGGTTTTTCCTTCCTGTCTGACTCAGTGTTAGAGAATTTGTTTTCAGACAGTATGTTGGTTTCAGTACCTCGATGCCAGGTTATATCATGACAGACATCCTGGCATATAGGGTAGTTCCTTGCTCTCTTAGTAGAAATCTTATAAAGAAAACCTGTCTCCCTTGTTTCACTGTTTCTTTCCCTACAAAAGTTTTTGTAGTCACTGCTCCTTTATCGAGAATTAAGACGTTGGTGGTACCAGAAGAAAATTTCTTTGGACTGAATAGTTCCAGCTTCACTTCCCTCAATGATGACACATTTTTATGTATTTTAAAGTTGTTGATTCCCCCCCCACCCCCCCGCTATGCTGCTGGGCATGTGGGTTCCCTAGCTGAAGAAGCTGGCATTCTTGGTGAAAGACTTCAATCTAAATTTAGCTTCTTTTCAGAGGTTTCATAGAATACTTCCTTAAATGAAGTCACAGACTACAAAAGCCGCTGCTGCGTGGGGCTTCCAGGTTTGTTATTTTTTTCTGCTCTAGAAATAAAGAAGCCGGGCAGGAAGGACCAGCTCTCGCTCCCAGCCGCTCCAGGAGGTTCTGTCGTTGTAGCCAGAATCACTAGCAGCCTCTGTAATGAACTTAAAGATGAGAAGATTTGGTGATAATCTGACAGAAATGGGAAACAGTCATGAGTCTGAGGGAGTGTGGGTGAAACAAGCCCTTTGTGTTGTGTTGTAGGTTGTAGGTGGTAGTGGATACCGATAGGACTTCTTTTTGTCTGACACCTGTCAGTGTACCTGGAGACTCTTTAGCCATGGATTAAAGCAGTATATTTACTTTGTGGGGTTGGGTGATACAGCTGGAAGATCTTCAGAATCAAGAGAAAGAGTTGAAAATAGGCCTTTGGAGTGTAATTGTAATCATGGGTTTTATACAATCTGTCTTCCTTCTGGAATTACAGAAAAGGTCTTTTCAGGAAAGTTCCTTTCGGTATGGAGAACTCCCTTACCTGTCAGTGCCTGAGGAGTCCAGGTTGAGATCTTAAGTGGGAGAAAAAAGGAGCCCAGGTTTCCTGCCCCGAGGGAGTCAGGGGTCCTAAGGCCGGCTTGCTGTCACCGACTCAAACAGCCTTTCAACTTCTTATGTAAGCATCACGCTGTTTATATAATCTTCCATTTGGGAAATGTGTAATTATACTCTACAAAAGCATTCCGATATCTGTCATTGTTAGGAAACCACTTTTAGAATCTCTTTCCCAGTTGTTTTCCACCCCAGCATGGATCAACAACCTTTCCACAAGCATATTTTCATTGTATAAGCACCCCTTTATTTAAATATGTATTCTTTTAAAAAGGTTAGTTTGTTTTCTTGGGGGAAAGGTAATATATAATGTGCACTTTAAAACTGTACAAGAGGGCTTATTTTGAAAAGGAAGGCCCTCCTCACCTACCCTTGCCCTCAAATTCTCTTCGCCAGGGACAGTTCACCAGTAACAAGTTCTTGTGAATGTTTGCAAAGGCATGTTAGGTAAAAATGCTTATATGTATATTCTTCCTCTAGCTACCCCTCCCCACCTTTTTCAAAGGGAGGCCGTATTGTTCACGTCTTGCTTTTTTCACTCAATACCGCATCTTGGAGAGCTTCCCATATCAGTATAGAGAGAGTTGCCTCATTCTTTTGTTTTTTAATTGAAGTAAAATTCACCGTGTACGATTCAGTGGCTTTTAGTACATTACTAGTGTTGTACACCCATCACCCCCAAAAGAAACCCAGTACCCATTAAGCAGTCATTCTCCATTCCCCCAACCCTAGCCCTGACAATAACTAATCTGCTTTTTGGCTAACACTTTGCCTATTCCGGGCATTTTATGGAATCATACAATATGGGGCCTTTTGTGTCTGGCTTCTTTCACTTGGCATCATGTCTTTCGGGTTTATTCACGTTGTAGTGTATGTCAATACTTCGTTTTTATGGCAGAATAATATTTCATTGTATGGATGTTAGTACATTTTGTTTATCTGTTCATTGGTTGATGAACATTTGGATTGTTTCCGTTTTTTGGCTATTATGAATAATGCTTCTGTGAACATCCGTGTCCAAGTTTCTGTGTGACCACGTGTTTCAGTGCTTTTCGGTATATACTTAGGAGTAGAAATGCTGGATCATGTGCAATTCTATGTTTAAATTTTAAGGAACTGGTAAACTGTTTTCCGCAGTGATTGCATAATTTTACCATCCCACCAGCGGTGTGTAAGTGTTCCAATTTCTCCGTATCCTAGCCAACATATGAATTTTAGGTTGAGCTTGTCCATTCCTGTAAAAAAGGCAGTTGCGGTTTTGATAGGAATGCCTTTGAATCTGTAGATCCATTTTGGGGATTGTTGCCGTCTTAACATTATTAAATATTACAGTCCATAAACATGGGATTTTTTTCTGTTTATTTAGGTCTCTTAAAAATTTTTATGACAATGTATTGTAGTTTTCAGTGTATAGGTCTTGCACTCCGGTTAAATTTATTGCTAACCTTTCTATTGCTAATGTAAATGGAATTGTCTTCTTTATTTTTGGGTGTCCATTGCTGGTGTATAGAAGTGCAACTGATTTTAGAATGCTGATCTTATATTCTGCAATTTTGCAGAGCTCATTTATTTTATTTTATTTTTATTTTTTTGCGGTACGCGGGCCTCTCACTGCTGTGGCCTCTCCCGTTGCGGAGCACAGGCTCCGGACGCGCAGGCGCAGTGGCCATGGCTCACGGGCCCAGCCGCTCCGCGGCACGTGGGATCTTCCCGGACCGGGGCACGAACCCGTGTCCCCTACATCGGCAGGCGGACTCTCAACCACTGCGCCACCAGGGAAGCCCAGAGCTCGTTTATTAGCTCTCATAGTTTTTATGTAGATTCTTTAGAGTTTTCTGTATATAAGGTTATGACATTTCTAAAGAGAGAATTTTACTTCTTCCTTTCCAATCCGATGTCCTTTATCTGGCAAGAGCAGCCATTCTAGTCTTATTCCTGTTATTAGGGGGAAACCATTCAGTCTTTGACCACTAAGTATGATGTTAGCTGTTGGTTTTTCATGGATGCCTTTTATCTAGTTGAGCAAGTTCCCTTCTGTTCCTAGTTTATTGAGTACTTTGTTTGTTTTATCATGAAAGGGTATTGGAATTTGTCGAATGCTTTTTTTCTGCATCAATTCAGATGATGTTGCTTTTTTCATTTTATTCTTTTAATATATTACATGGATTGATTTTTTTTAAAATTTATTTTACTTATTTATTTATTGGCTGGGTCAGGTCTTCGTTGCTGCGCACAGGCTTCGTCACGGTGCGCGGGCTTCTCATTGAGGTGGCTTCTCTTGTTGCAGAGCATGGGCTCTAGGTGCGCGGGCTCAGTAGTTGTGGCTCGCTGGCTCTGGAGCACAGGCTCAGTGGCTGTGGCGCACGGGCCTAGCTGCTCCGCGGCACGTGGGATCCTCCTGGACCAGGGCTCGAGTCCATGTCCTCTGCATTGGCAGGCAGATTCTTAACCACTGCGCCACCAGGGAAGCCCTGGATTGATTTTTTTTTTTTTCCAGGTACGCGGGCCTCACTGTTGTGGCCTCTCCCGTTGCGGAGCACAGGCTCCGGACGCGCAGGCTCAGCGGCCATGGCTCACGGGCCCAGCCGCTCCCTCCGCGGCCTGTGGTGTCCTCCCGGACCGGGGCACGAACCCGTGTCCCCTGCATTGGCAGGTGGACTCTCAACCAATGCGCCACCAGGGAAGCCCCCCTGGATTGATTTTTGATTGTTGAACCATCTTTGCATTTCTGGGATAAAACTCGCTTGGATATGGTGTATCATCCCTTTAATACACTACTGTATTTAATTTGCTCGAATTTCACTGAGGATTATTTGCAGCTATATTCACAAGAGGTATTATTAGTCTGTGATGTCTTTGACTTTGGTATCAGTGTGATACTGGCCTCATGGAATGAATAAATACCATAAATTCTTCTATTTTTGGAAGAATTTATAAAGGTTGCTGTTAATTTTTCTTTAAATGTTTGGTAGAGTTTACCAGTGAAGCCCTCAGGTCCTGGGGCTTTCCTTTTTTGGAAGTTTTTTGATTACTGAATCAATCTCTTGACTAGTTATAGATCTGTTCAGACTTACTGTTTCTTCTTGGGCAGTTTTGATGCGTTATGTGTTTTTAAGGAATTGTTCATTTCCTTAGGTTGTCTGATTTGTTGGCATACAATTGTTCATACTGTTCTCTTATAATCCTTTTCATTTCTGTAAGATCGGTAGGAATGACCCCAGTTTCATTCCTCATTTTAGCTCTTTGGGTCATCTCTCTTTTTTCCATGGTCAGTCTAGATAAAGGTTTGTTGCTTTTGTTGATCTTTTCAGAGAACAAACTTTTGGCTTTGTTGATTCTCTCTACTGTTTTATACTCTATTTTGCTTATCTCTGCTCTAATCGTTATGATTTCCTTCTGCCTGCTTTGGGTTTAATTTGCTCTTTTTCTACTTCCTTTAGATGGAAGATTAGGTTATTAATTTGAGATCCTCCTTTTTCAATGTAGGCATTAAAACTATAAGTTTCCCTCTTTGCAGTGCTTTTGCTGCATCTCATACATTTTGATGTGTTGTATTTTCATTCATCTCAAAGTATTTTCTGATTTACCTTGTGATTTTTTTCTTGACACACTTTTTTTTAAGTGTGTTGTTTAATTTCAACATATTTGTGAATTCCAGATTTCCTTCCTTTATTGATTTACAGTTTCATTCCACTGTGGTTGTAGAAGATACTTGGAATTATTTCAGTCTTTTAAAATTTATTGAGACTTGTTTTGTGACCTAATATATGGACTACCCTGGAGGATGCTCCACATGCACTTGAGAAGAATGCGTTTTCTGCCATTCTTGGATGGAATAGTCTATATATGTCTGTTAGGTCTAGTTGGTTTGCAGTGCTAAGTCTTCTGTTTTCTTGTTGACCTTCTGTCTAGTTGTTCTGTCCATTACTGAAAGTGAGGTACTGATGCCTCCAACTATTATTGTAGAACTTTTTATTTCTCTCTTCAGCTCTGTCAGTTTTTCCTTCATATATTTGGGGCTCCATTGTTAGGTGCATGTATATTTATAATTGTTACATCTTGATGAATTGACTCTTTTATCACTATATAAGGTCTTTCTTTGTCCCTTGTAACAATTTTTTCTCTTAATGTCTGTATTGTCTGATACTAACATAGCTGATACTCCAGCTGTCTTTGGTTACTGTTAGCATGGAATATCTTTTTCTGTCTTTTCACTTTCAACCTATTCATGTATTTGGATCTAAAATGATTCTTTTGTATGGGAGTTCCCTGGTGGTCCAGTGGTTAGGACTTGGTGCTTTCACTGCCCTGGCCTGGGTTCAATCCCTGGTTGGGGAACTAAGATCCCAAAAGCCACGTGGGGCAGCAAAAAAGAAAAAAGAGAAGAAAAAAAAAGAAAAAAAGTGTCTCTTGTGGACAGCATATAGTTGGATCATGTTTTGGTGACCACTCTGTTCATCTTTGCCTTTTAATTGAAGAATTTTTTTTAAATTGATGAATTAATTAATTTATTTTTGGCTGTTTTGGTTCTTTGTTGCTGTGTGTGGCTTTCTCTAGTTGCGGCGAGCGGGGGCTACTCTTTGTTGCGGTACGTGGGCTTCTCATTGCGGTGGCTTCTCTTGTTGCAGAGCACAGGCTCTAGGCATGTGGGCTTCAGTAGTTGTGGCACATGGGCTCAGTAGTTGTGGCGCACAGGCTTAGTTGCTCCGCGGCGTGTGGGATCTTCCCTGACCAGGGCTCGAACCTGTGTCCCCTGCATGGGCAGGCAGATTCTTAACAACTGTGCCACCAGGGAAGCCCCTGAAGAGTTTAACACATTTATACTTATCTACTTGCTGATAAAGAAAGCTTTCTACTATTTTGACATTTGTTTTCTGTATGTCTTATGTAGTGTTTTGGTTTGTGTTCAATCAGTTGGATCTCTCTGATGGACATGTAGGGTGTCTCTAGTCTTATGCTTTTACACATGATTCTGCACTGAATGTCCTTGAATATGTGTCATCTTATACATCTGCAGGCATATCTGTGGGTAAATGTCTACAACTGGAAATCCAGCTGCTGTTGGAGTGATGCTGACAGACATAGGTAAACAGGAAGGAAGCGCCTTTTTCTTCCTTTCATCTTTTAGCTTCTCTCTTGGATTTCCCTTTGGCAGAAATGAACAGGGAGCCAGCCAGCATGGGGTCCTGGAAATGTAGATTATAGAGCTCCAGCCCCAGCTTCACAGAGTAGAGTATAGCAGAATGGGCTTAGAGAGGATAGAAGATGGGTAAACAATTGCACATAAGAAATCATCCTGTTCCCTTAACATCTTACTTCCAAATGTACAGACTGATTTCTAACTTCTTAAAATTCAATTAATTTTTTTAATATCATATTAGGATAAATCAATCTCATAAATTACAGATCACATCACAGATTTGTTGATCTTGTTATTCTGAATCCTATCCCTGGTTCTTACTAACCTTCTCTCTTGTTTCAAGGTGTGAATATTACTTTAGACTTGCAGTTCTGTCTTTTGTGACTGAATTGAAAAAATGACTCTGGAAAGCGTTATGCATCTAATGCTACTGTGCCCCTTTTCAAATCAGGGAGCAGCAAGAATGCTCTCAGTTCCTGCATTAGTTTATTGGCCGAGCAATATATTTCAAGTCTCAGCCATATTTTACTTTCCTTTTCCCCCTGTTCCTACTATTCTGCCATTGTCAAATACAGGCGTACCTCGGAGACACTGCAGGTTTGGTTCTAGACCACTGCAATAGAAGTGAGTATCGAATAAAGCGAGTCACGTGAACTTGTTGGCTTCCCAGTGCATATAAAAGTTATGTTTATACTGTACTGTAGTCTATTAACTGTGCAATAGCATTATGTCTAAGTAAACAATGTCATACCTTAATTAAAAATACTTTATTGCTAAAAAATGTTAACCATCATCTGAGCCTTCAGTGAGTCATAGTAACATCAAAGATCACCGATTATAGACCACCGTAACATATATGGTAATAATGAAAAAGTTTGAAATATTGTGAGAATTACCAAAATGTGACACAGAGACACGAAGTGAGCAAATGCTGTAGGAAAAATGGCGCCGATAGACTTGCTTGAAACAGGGCTGCCATAAACCTTCAATCTGTAAAACATGCAGAATCTGTGAAGTGCCATAAAGCAAAGCACAATAAAACAAGGTATGTCTGTAGCTTGCCTAAGAGGAGGTGAATTACTGCATGTTTTGGCATCTAGAGAACAGCAGAAACAATCTCTTAGAACTGGAAAGAAGTTTTATCAGGTGGGAGAATTCTAGAGTAACCACGCTTTCTGCTTCTGCCTGGAACAATTCTGTTTAACCTTTTGTTTAAACCTACTGTCCTGGCATAGTTAATAATAGTACCTTTTCTTTTTCTAAAAAGGGCTCCCATTTGGTTGATATGGTCACTTGATATAAAACTTACCTGACTGGTGATCAAGCCAATTTCTCTGGTATTGTTCTATTCTTAGAAATTCTGAAACTTAACTCCTCAGATGTTTAGCTACGTCATAGATCACCACACGAAGCAGTCATACAGAGAGAGGCTCAAGTCTGGGGTCGGGATTAACATAGGGTCTGAGGCTAAAGGTGTATGTAGATACATAGGCATAACATATACAAGATCTTCAGCATACGTGCTCTGACACGATGTCCACCCGTACATCCAAGTACGTGCACATGTCTATAAAGAGATTTTCCTGTCTTCAGTGTATTAATCCTTCAAACATTGAAAGTCTTGAGTGCAGGGGCGTATCAGGGGGTACCCGCTATGGGCCGGTTGTGAAGACTCCGCGCAGCAACAGTAGCCAGCGTTGTTTGCGTTGCGAGCTGGGTGTGAGTTCCATTACGGTTTGACTAGGTCTGCTCTCCTGGTGCCGTTCACATATTTTCAAGGGATTTTCTTAAACTTTTCAGTGAGTTTGGAGGTGTCTGTTGTGAATGATTTTTTAAAAATTTATTTATTTATTTTTTGGCTGCGTTGGGTCTTCGTTGCTGTGCGCGGGCTTCTCACTGCGGTGGCTTCTCTTGTTGCGGAGCACGCGCTCTAGGCGCACGGGCTTCAGTAGTTGTGGCACTTGGGCTTCAGTAGTTGTGGCACACGGGCTGTAGAGCTCAGGCTCAGTAGCTGTGGCGCACAGGCTTAGTTGCTCTGTGGCATGTGGGATCCTCCTGGACCAGGGCTCGAACAGGCAGATTCTTAACCGCTGTGCCACAAGGGAAGTTCCCTGAATCAGTTTTTTAAAAGAGAGGAATGACTTTCATTTTTTTAATTGAAGCGTGGTTAATTTACACTGTTGTGTTAGTTTCAAGTGTACAGCAAAGTGATTCATATATATATGTGTGTCTGTATATGTGTGTGTGTACATATATTCTTTTTCAGATTCTTTTCCATTATAAGTTATTACAGGATATAGAGTATAATTCCCTGTGCTACATGGTAGGTCTTTGTTTCCTTGTTATTTACTATTTTATATATAGTAGTGTGTATATGTTAATCCCTAACTCCTAATTTACCCCACCCCCCAAAGAAAAATGATTTTTGAAAGTGTTCTCATATAGGCAAATTACGTTAACAGCCTCATTCTTCATCCTTTTCACAGTTTGGGGATATTTGTCACGTATTTTCTGGGTCAGCTATGGATGAATGCAAATGAGCTTGCTGTTGAGGTGAATAATAAAATGTCTCACTCCCCTGGTGTGCTTCCTAATACTCAAGAGAGCAAGTGAGATTTTGTTAAGGGCGCTCTTTTCTCTGGGAAGGTCATTTGATGCCACTTTGGAATTGGCTCTGGGAAGGCAGGGACCAGCTTGACATCGCCTCCTTCCTATAACTGCCCTGTGTCGCACAGGGCAGCCCTGCAACCAGGACAGAATGATTCTTTCCAAGCGGCGGGACTGTTGGAGGCAGTTACCCAACCTCCTCTGTGTCTGAGATCAGTTGTTTTCCTGTTGTGTTCGGTGCGAGGGATTTCCAGGAACTCCTTGTGAGTCTGGATCAGGAGGAATCAACCAAGCCCGATCAGGACGATCACAGTGTAGGTTTCATATTTTTTAAAGTGAGGCTTTCGTTTCCAGGAAAGAGCGCATGCTTTGAGATGCCCCCGCCGAGGGTTCCTCGTGGCAGGGGAGTTAATGGGTCCTCCAGTGAGGGTGGGGAGAGCCCTTTCTGTGTTTGATGTGCAGGTGGTGTGGGCCGTGGGTTGTCTTTGTTAAATCCTGTTCCTTTTGGTGACACAGGGCTGCACCTTTACCACAAACCGATCACAGAATCTAAGTAGATCATTTCCGTGAGGTTAATAGCTATAACTACATTTGGATTCCTCCCTACCATTTCCCACAATTACTTACCGCATCTGGGAAAAATACAAAAGGAATAACATGCCATCTTCACTGCAGTGATGAGCAGGTAACAAAAAACATGCAAAGAGCTTCTTAGCTTTGATTTCATCCACAGATCACTTGAGGAAAACCGTCTGAAGGAAGAAAAGAGACCTCAGAAGGCAATGGATTCCTCACTCGGGGGCTGGCCACCAGTCTGCTTTGCCTAAAGTTATGGCCCTCTGCTGGCTGGCTCTAGCGGCAGCCAGGGTGCAGGCTTTTTCCTTGTGGTTCGTGTGACCTTGTGTTCCCAATATTTACCAAATATTTGGAATAGTTTTCCAAAAAGTTTCCTCCTTCATTTCCCACGCTGTGCACGTTCAGACTATAAAAGGACCTATTGAGATAAAAGTTCACAAATGAGAGTGTCTCTTAATGATAGGTTTTCAGATTTGGATTTACAGGGGCTTAGAGTAGTTTAACGATAGGCTAAGTTTTTCTAAGTCTTTGATAGTTTCCATTTGCTTCCTTAGATAATCCGTCTCGACGGAGAAGTCTTCACGACCTTGATTTATTTCCTTAACTTCAGTAGTCATGAATCGAGCATCTACTTCTTGCAATAACTTTTTTCTATACACTGGAGGACACCAAATAATAGACGGGCGTTGATCAGATGTAGTCACTGCTTTCTAGACTCTTACATTGGGAGGGGAGGGAGGGGAGGAAAAGTAGCAGACTGTAATACATGTTCCACCGGAGGTGAACAGGATCACAAGTATATAGGGGCCAGCAAATCCATTCCATCTGGATGGGCTTGAGGAAGCTTTGCGGAGGATGTGGCATTCAAACTTGGCATTGCGTTACTGGATGGAAGTAGGTAGAAGGGTGAGCGGGTGGGAGGGCATCTAAAGTAATGGAAATCGCTTGAGGGAAGGCTTAGAGGTGGAACGGCACTTGGCATTTGTTTGTGGGGAGGGGGATGATGAGTTGTTCTGTGTGTGGGATCCTAGTCTTGGCCAGAGAAGCTACGGTAGAAGATGGGGTATTTATTGGAGTCCATATGTGTGGTAAGTATCCTCTTGCTGTTTAAGTACCAATGATGACACATAATAATACAAATGTAATATTTGAGCAGAACTCAAACATCTGTCATTATAAGACAGCAATCAAGAAGCAGTAAATATGGTGGTTAAGGACACAAGATTTTATATATATATATATATAAATTTATTTATTTATTTATGGCTGTGTTGGGTCTTCGTTGCTGCACACGGGCTTTCTCTAGTTGCAGCAAGTGGGGGCTACTGTTCATTGTGGTGCGAGGGCTTCTCATCGCGGTGGCTTCTCTCGTAGCGGAGCACGGGCTTTAGGTGTGCGGGCTCAGTAGTTGTGACTCGCGGGCTCTAGAGCGCGGGCTCAGTAGTTGTGGCGCACGGGCTTAGTTGCTCTGCGGCATGTGGGATCTTCCCGGACCAGGGCTCGAACCCGTGTGCCCTGCATTGGCAGGCGGATTCTTAACCACTGCGCCACCAGGGAAGTCCCAAGGACACAAGATTTTGAAGCTGGATTGCCTGAGTTTGAATTCTGAATAGCTGTGTGACCTTGGGCAAGTTACTCAGTCTTTCTGATGCCTCAGTTTCCTCACACATAACATGGGGATAATAGTACCTACTTACAGATTTATTGCAAGGATTAAATGGCCAATATGTAAAGTATTTACGACAGTGCCTGGCATACAGTAGAGTGGTATATAAGGATTAGCGACTAGTAGTAGTAATAGTAATAGTAGTAGTGATGATAACATTAGTATTTTTAAAAAAATTTATTTATTTTTGGCTGCATTGGGTCGTCATTGCTGCACGCGGGCTTTCTCTAGTTGTGGCGAGCTGGGGCTACTCCGTGTTGTGGTGCGCGGGCTTCTCATTGCGGTGGCTTCTCTTGTTGCAGAGCACGGGCTCTAGGCGCGCGGGCTTCAGTAGTTGTGGCTTGCGGGCTCAGTATCTGTGGCGCACGGGCTTAGTTGCTCCACGGCATGTGGGTTCTTCCCGGACCAGGGATCGAACCCGCATCCCATGCATTGGCAGGCGGATTCTTAACTACTGCGCCACCAGGGAGGCCCCTGATAGCATTAGTATTGGGGTAGAATGTGCGATTTGAGTTTTTCCCTCCGAGAAAGATTAGATTAGCCTTTTTGTAGGTGATACATTCTGTGTAATTTTGCACTAGTGAATTTGTAGCATCCTAGGCCTGTAAGTGCACGAAGACTCTTGTGAAGTCTTTATTCACTGGCATAAAAATGTCTGTCTGAGAGCCTGGCTGCTTTGCATTGCAGCTGTCTGGTTACCGACTGCCTCCTGGGACGTAGCCTCTTGTGAAGGTTGGTTGGTTGTGTAGCTTATTGTTTGTGTGTCAGCAATGGAATAGTAAGGAAGAGAATGAGGTTGTGTGTACACGTAAAGTGTTTTGGTTACAAGCAACGGGAACTGAGTTGGGCTAATTTAAGCATCAGATAGTTTATTAGAAGACTGCTGAGAACTCCTGGAATGGCTAGAAGGCTAAGCGCCCAACTTGAGAAAAGGCAAGAACTGAGTAGCCTCGGTGTTCAGGAAGCACGACAGCCATTTCGTAGGCAAGTAGCCCGGTCTGTGTGCGGCCCTTGTCGATGTCACTGAGATTTAGAATATCCACCTTCTGTTCCTTCCATCTCCTCATGTAAATGCCCCCTTATAGTAGCAAAAAATGGGAAACAGTTTAAATACCAGGATATAGCGATCAGAATACATTATAGAACAGCCGTGTAATGGAATGCATTGTGACCCTTAAACATTTTGTAGAAGAATATCTACTGACATGGAAACTGTCACACATTCTATTAAGTGAAAATGGCAGGGAGCAGAACTGTATGGGTAGGATAATTATATTTAAAGATTCAACGAAGTAGCTGCTATTATTATTCCTATTTGTCAGGCAGGCACAGGTGGAAGAGGCAGGATTTAAACCTGGGAGTTCAGAGCTAAGTGGCACTTAGCCACTTCTTTGCAGGCTCTCTGACAAAGACACGCTCTAATTGAAAACAGTCACCAGGGTTATGGCTAGGTGGTGAGGTTACAGGTGCTTTTATTATTTACTCTGACTTCTGTGATGAGCATATGTTACTTCTGTAATGACCAAACTGACTCTTAAGTTATTGTAGACATTTTAAAGTTTTAGAAGACTTTTCTTCCAGTTACGTGTCCAGAGATACCCATTGTAAATATGTAACAGATATCTTACAAGAAATCTCAAAAGTTATCTCCAACAATTTGTGAATTCCCTCTTTGAACTTGTATGTGTTGTACAGTGTGTGTTTACCATTAATAGAACGAGTGATTACCATCATCAAAACCAGAAAATGTTGCTGGGATTT
Organism: Kogia breviceps; assembly: GCF_026419965.1. NCBI lineage: Eukaryota > Metazoa > Chordata > Mammalia > Artiodactyla > Physeteridae > Kogia > Kogia breviceps. The sequence goes on from NC_081323.1 coordinate 85,345,399, forward strand.
TAAACTCGGCGTTGCTGCATTTTCAGGATTATATCAAAGCATCGATAACATAGTTTGTGTTCTAAATGGAAGATTTAAATCTGTGAAGCTTTTTAAGATTTGTGTTTGGCACGTCTTGGCACGAGTTTCTCGTTTGTAGTCTGGTTATGAAAAGACTCTGGCTTCCATATGTATATTTAAAATACTCTGAGTCATGGATTCAGATGAGTAATAGACATTATATCCGTGTCAGGTTTCTGCTTTGTCATACCTTAACATGAAGGCCATGCATTCATTTTAGTACTTGGAATAGCAAACATTGAATTGGCAAACTGGGATTAGTTTTAAATACTCTTCCCCATGTTTTTTTAATTACTTTCCAAAAATTACTTGGTTGGAATGAAAATTGATATTCAATTTCACAGGAAGTTAGGGAAAGGGCCCATGTGTACATGCACACAGGCATATATATATGGTGCTGGGTGGCGTGTGCATAGCTGTTAGAAAATTAAAAGCAAATGTCTCCCATTTCCTCATCCTTTTTAATAAGTCTCAACTCAAATCTCAAACCAGATTGATTGTGAGATGTCATTATATGCACCACTAAAAGAGAAAAAATGCTGTGAATTAAATGACAGTGCTTTTTTATTATCTATGATTTTTATTTATACTTTTGAAGGAGAGACTTGTTTAAGTATAGATTTTTTTTTTTTAAGTATAGATTTTTTATCATGTTGTATTCTGCATTACAATTAAAAAGTATAAGTAAAGTAGGTTGAAGAATTCCTAAAATATCCTCACATTCAGTGTTTACCTCCTCTGAGTGAACTGTTTGACCCGGAGTCAACAGTATTTGTGTATTTCTACATGCTAGCCATAGGAGTGGTTGCAATGGAACCGTTTTGGAAGAGCGGTCCATTCTTTTTTGTGTCCCCCCCGCCCCCCCTCATTTATTTATTTATTTGAGGCATAGTTGCTTTACAATGGTGTGGCAGTCTCTGCTGCACAGCAAAGTGACTCCGTTTTGCACACGTATACATTCTTTTTAAAATATTCTTTTCCATTTACTCCTCCTGGTTTATCCCAGGAGGTTGGATACCGTTCCCTGTGCTCTACAGTAGGACCTCGTTGTTTATCCATTCTAAATGTAATAGTTTGCGTCTACCAACTGCAAATTCCCAATGCATCCTTCTCCTTCTCCCCGCAACCACGAGAAGAGTGGTCCATTCTTATGTCTTAAGTTTTTAAAAACCACTTTACTGAGATAAAATTCACATACCATACAATTCTCCCATTTAAGTGTAAAATTCAGTGCGTTTTGGTGTATTGCATTATTAATTAAACAATGTGGTAAAAGGTATAAAACAAAAGTTGTCATTTTAACGATTTTAAGTATACAGCTCAGCGGCAGCCGTCACCACTGTCACCACTATCTCCTTCCAAAGCTGTTTCTAATCACCTCAAACAGAAGCTCTGTAACCATTAAGTAATACCGTTTCATTTCCCCCTCTCCCACCCCCCCCCCCCCGGGGAACCTCTAATTTACTTTCTGTCTCTATGAATTTGCCTAGTCTAGATATTTCTTAAAAGTGGAACCATATATTATTTGTCCTCTTTTATGTGGCTTCTTTCCCTTGGCATAATATTTTCAAGGTTCATTCATGTCGTAGCATGTGTCAGAATTCCCTTCCGTTTTATGACCGAATAATATTTCATTGTATGAATATACGGTGGTTTGTTTTTCCGTTAGTCAGCTGATGGGAGCGCGGGCTACTTCCGCATTTTAGCTGTTGTGACTAGTGCCACCATGAACATGGCAGTTCCGAGTACGATCTGAGTCCCCGCTGCCCGTTCCTTTGGGTGTGTACCCAGGAGTAGAATTGCTCGGTCACATGGTAATCCTCTGTTTGGCTTTCCGTTATCTCTCTAAGTATCAACGCTGTTACTCTTGAGCTCCACACACACACACACACACACACACACACACACGGGTAATGACAACTACACCCTAGTCGTCACTGGCTGACTGTAAGTGCATCTCAACTTCAGAGACGTTAACATGCGGGTCTTAGAATTGATATAAATACTGTATTTTGATATTCCATAAAGCTGAGTGCCTTGAAGGATATGGTGGGTCGACATGCCTGTATTAGAAGATTTTCATCTGAATATATTCTTCTTCTTTTTTTTTTTTTTAAATTTTATTTATTTATTTATGGCTGTGTTGGGTCTTCGTTTCTGTGCGAGGGCTCTCTCTAGTTGCAGCAAGTGGGGGCCACTCTTCATCGCGGTGCGCGGGCCTCTCTCATCGCGGAGCACAGGCTCCAGATGCGCAGGCTCAGTAGCTGTGGCTCACGGGCCTAGTTGCTCTGCGGCACGTGGGATCTTCCCAGACCAGGGCTCGAACCCGTGTCCCCTGCATTGGCAGGCAGATTCTCAACCACTGCGCCACCAGGGAAGCCCCATCTGAATATATTCTTAAAAATCATTCAGAAAAATAGAGGTTTCCCATTATAAAGGAATGTATCCTCTTTGTACAATATTTGGGAAAAAACAGAAAAATATGAAGAAAAAAGTAACCTGTCCATTCTTCTCTCTCTCACCCAGAAATACTGTTATTAACTTTTTACTGATTTTGTTGCAATTTTTTTCCAAGCATATATGTTTTAGTTAATATTCTTTATCATTAGAATCCCTGACAAAAGTAATATATACTCAATTTTTAAATTATAGAATTATTTGCTATAGAAAGTGAAAGCTGCCTGCCTATCCTAGCCCCGCCCCACCCCGTCCCGCTATTAACCTGTGACTGTTGATTACAGAGTGAGGAAATATGAGCCTATAGATTTTGGTCTAGGCCTATAGCAACATTTATTGCTATCATTTTGTCGTCACCGTATTCTACTGTCATGCGATCATACTAATGTTTTCTAATTTGTTTTTCATATTAGAAACAGATCTATATGTGGGGAAATCTAGCAACTTTATTCTCAAAATTTCTATTTAAAAACAGTTAATACCTTGCACGTGGTGATAAATAAAATAGTAAAGAAGCACAAAAGAGATTAGGCTGAAAAGTTGACAATATCTTTCCCTTCCTTTCTCCTCTCTTGAGTTTTCTATTTTTAGTTCCTTTGGTTTCTCCACATAATACAGTGTGCTTCTCGATGTCTACTTATTTTTGCAGAGCAGTGCAGCTACGCTGTGAGAGCTTCCAGGTTGGCATAGATGCGGTTTAAAGGTAGCAGGTGTCTGTAGTTGTAGCTTTTGCATCACTGTCCTCCACCCACTTTTGTTTGTAAGTATCCCATCTGCACATTAGACCAGGGTACAGTCCCTGCTCCATCATTGAGTTTCTACCAGATCTTTTCCTCCCTAGTCCTAGGTTTCTTTAACCAGTGACTCCGGGAAGATAACACCCTTCCCGTCATATGGCGTACCTTTGTTGTAACATTCACATGACTATCGAGTAGACAATTTCTCTTTCAAAACTCTTTAGAGACAGATGTATAGGATGTTAGTAATATATACAAAGAACAGAAAAATACTGAGATGATTCCATTAAAACATCAGCGAGATTTTAGAATTAGATATAGACATTTCAAGTTACTGTTTATAGAAGATCATATTTTGCCTAAGTTTTGTGTAGATTTTAAATGGGATCAAAAACTAGAATCCTAGTATGTGCCTGTAAAAGGCAACTTGTGATGCCGTATTACACATTTTCAAATGCACACCATAATATTGTATTTTATTTACGCCCCATGATAGCCTATTAAAAGTCTTTGAACTTGCCTAGATATGGAAATGCAAAGTGAGATAAACTAAATTATTCTGTGTCTTTGCATATATCATTTTTTTCCCCTTTAGTGTGAGATTAAAATCTCTGGACCTTCAGATGTGGAATTGCTACCCCCATTTACAGAAGTTGATTGTACCACATACAATAGATTAAATATATGTATTGTGTTTCAGTTTGAAATTTAATTGTGCCTGTCTCCTGTAGTGTATTTATTTGTATGTCTGAACTTCCGATCCAAATGTGAGCCAGGAACATGGTACCTTAGTTTTTAAATTAGTGGAAACTGCATGTCACGTTGATGTGACATTCTTATCACTGTCCCCCACCCTGGACCCCAGATTTCTTCAGGACACAACACTAATAGCATTGCGCCTCAACAAGAATCAGGTTCACTGGTAACTCTTCAGAAGATCGAACTGAATTCTAAAATGGAAAAAAATGGCTGAAACTTTTGAGTGAGATAAAAAACTTCTTCCTCTAATTACTAAAAAAAAAAAAAAGTCTCAAAATCACTTTACTAAGTAAAGAGTTCTTTTTCCTACCACGTTTATCTCTGGCCATTGTTTCTTGGATCTGGTTTTAAAATTGGACGCGGATTGTTTTCTGTCTCTCTCTGACTTTGAAAATTCTTGTTGCTTCACAGGATGTGGCTGAATTTCATCTCTTCCTCATCCCATATCAGGAAATCTTCTGTTTAAGCCTCAGTTTGATCATTGATAGAATGTTTCTAGCGTTAACTTCTAAACTATGGCTATGAGTTAATGATTGTTGTTCTAACAAAGATATAAAACATATTCAAATAAATGTGCTTCTTTATACACATCACCTGGGAAGGCTGGATATATATTTCTATAATGTTGGGCTCAGAACTTGCAATTCGCATTTTTATATTGAGGCTCTGGTTGCTCTCTTGCTTTTTTTTTTTTTTTTTGCGGTACGCGGACCTCCCACTGCTGTGGCCTCTCCCATTGCGGAGCACAGGCTCCGGACGCGCAGGCTCAGCGGCCATGGCTCACGGGCCCAGCCGCTCCGCGGCATGTGGGATCCTCCCGGACCGGGGCACGAACCCGTGTCCCCCGCATCGGCAGGCGGACCCGCAACCACTGCGCCACCAGGGAAGCCCTCTCTTCCTTTTTTACTAAATAAAGTGCAACATCATTCCAGGACTAAATTCACAGATTTCCTGCCATCTGGCCTGTTGCTAACCTCAGTGTATTTAAGTGACTATTTGATATTTATAAGCCTCAGTTATTAATAATGATCCTGGACCAATTGTTTAAAATAAAAGGCAAATAAAACTCTTTAAGATTTAAGCATAATTTGCTTCAAACCCTCTGAACACAGGAAATAAACGGCTGTACTTCCATTCTGTCCCAACTGATTAAGTTGTTACAGCCCATGTCTTTAGCACGTACTTTTTCCCCCCCTTTGTTGTTATTTAGCCCACATGCCTGAATAGCTCTGGACTTTGTAAAAACAGGGACTGTTTATCAAACTGAAGAGCTTAGCTTGACAGTTTTAAAATAGATTTTATCCTATATATTTAGAAAGAGTATAACATATTGGCATTATTTAAGGTTAAAAATCTTTCCTAGAATCATATCTCTGTGCTGTTCACCTCACCTTTGTGATGATTTTTTTGGTTCCGTATTCTTCCAAATAAATCTTAAATTCATTGTTTATAGAAGGGAAAATAACCCATCAACACAGATGCCAATTTAGTTCATAAACAATAGGTGGGTACCATCATCATATATATATATAAAACAGCTTTACTGAGATATAATTCAATACCATAAAATCCACCTTTTAAAAGTAAAAAGCATGCAATTCAGTGACTTTTGGTATATTCATGGCGTTGTACAACCATCACCACTATCTTATTTTCGAACATTTTCATCACTCTAAAAAGAAACCCTGTACCCGTTAGCAATCACTCCCTATATCCCCTCCCCCCAGCCCCTGAAATCTATTTTCTATCTCTATGGATTTACCTTTTCTGGGCATTTCATTTCAAGGGAATCATACAACGTGTGGTCTTTTTTTTTTTTTTTTTTTTCCATTTAGCATAATGTTTTCAAGGTTCATCGATGTCGCAGTATGTATCAGCAGTCCATTCCTTTTTTTTTGCCAAATGATAGAATAATATTCCATTGAATGGATATGCCATATTTTGTTAGTTCATTCATCATTTGAATTGATTTTACTTTGGGGCTATTATAAATAATGCTGCTAATGAAAATTCATGCACAAGTTTTTATGTAGACATACATTTTCAATTCTCTTGGGTATACACCTAAGTGTGGAATTGCTGGGTAATATGCAACTCAATGTTCAACATTTTGATGAACCGCCAAACCCTTTTCCAAAGTGGCTGAACCATTTTACAATCTCACCAGTCATGTTAAAGGGTTCCGATTTCTCCACATTCTCACCAGTAATTGTTAATGTCATATTTATTTTAGCCATCCTAATGGTTATGAAGTAGTATTTAAATTTGGTTTTGATCTGCATTTCTCTGATGAACATCTTTTCCTGTACCTATTGACCATTTGTATATTTTCTTTTGAGAAATGGCTCTTCAGACCCTTTGCCCATTTTTAAATTGGTTGTCTTTTTATTGTTGATTTGTAAGAGTTCTTTCATATATTCTGTATACCGGTCTCTTATATATTTTCAAATAGTTTTGAAGTATTCTGTGGATTATCTTTTTACTTATAGTGTCCTCATACACAGAAGTTTTAAATTTTGATCAAGTACAATTTATATATTATTTTGTCACTTTTGGCATCTAAAAAGTTATATCTAAATAACCACTGGCAAAACCTGAGGTCATAAATATTCACTCCTATTTTTCTTCTAAGAGTTTTATAGTTTAACTCTTGCATTGAAGTCCATCATCCATCCATTTTGAGTTAATTTGTGTATGGTATGAGGGCAGGCTCCAACTTCATTGTTTTGTGTGTGGATATTCAGGTATCCCAGCACAATTTGTTGAAAAGACTGTGGTCTCCCCATTGAATTATGTTGGCACTCTTGTCCTCAATCAATTGACATAAATGTAAAGGTTTTGTGGGCTCCCAATTCTAGTCCATTGATCTCTATATATGTCTACCTTATGCCAGTACCACACTGTCCTGATTACCATGGCTTAGTCATAAGTTTTGAAATTGATGTGAGTCTCCAATTTTGTACTGTTTTTCAAGATTGTTTTGGCTTCTAGGTCCATTGAATTCCCATATAAATTTTAGGCTCAGCTTGTCAATTTATGCCAAAAAAAAGCTGGAATTTTGATAGCAATTACAATCAATAGTAGATTGCATTCATCTTCTAGAACAGGTCTTAGTTATTGGGAATATGCATAGGAGATTTGTATCTTGGTGCAAGTCCAAGTTTTTTGAAGAAACACTGAACTGGCATTATCTATGTATTAAACCCTTTGCTTGGTTTCATTATTAAAAATATAGATGTGGCATCCTCTAGTCAGGGTATTTGCTTTGCAGGTTTTTTAACTCTTTCCACCAGTGTTTTGAGACTGAAAATGTGATAAAACAAAGGTGGAAAATTAGTGAGAAGCAGCATTCTTCAAGGTCTTAGCTATATATTAGAATGGTGTGAAAGGCATTGTCAGAGTGTACACCACGAGGCGGCTTTTTTTTTTTTTTCCTTATCTTGAGAAAGGATTTTATGCCTTAGAAAGCAGGAAAGCACTTTGTAAGAAATTTAGGTCTTTTTCTCTTAGAGTCAATTTAGTTCAACATTATCTTCTCTTACTATACCCAAGGCACTGTGCTAGCTGCCGCAGGGGGAGGGAAAAGTAGAATAAGACCTCCTTAGACTCTCTAAACAAACTCCAAATAGGTCAGTCTTCCTGCCTCCTGCCTCTCCCCTTTCCTTCTCATTTTCTACTCCAGTACCAGAGTTTATAGCTTCCTAACAGTCTGTCTGGCTCCTGGTTGCCCAGGGGCTAAAGTCTAAATCCCTGAGCCTTGCAGATAAGACCTTTCTCAGCCTGGCTGTAGCCTTTCCTCTTGCTCCTGAACCAAGCATCCCATAGAAGCACACGCTTTTCCCCCGAATGCACCGTGCCTCCCAAACATGTCTTCCTGTATGTTCGTTCTCTGTAGAGTCCCCTCCCGCTCCCCCTCCTGCCCTGCGGAGGCCAGTTCCCCTTCTCATCTTCCGTCAGCAGTGTCTTCAGAACCGTATTTGTATTACCCATTTTCTTGTCTTTGCTGCTGCTCAAGAGGCAGAGACTCGATCATCTCTGCTTCTCCAGTGGCACAGGGTTTGGCCATCGACACCTTATTTAAGGTAATTGCTGATTCATTAACATTTAACTCATGGCCAACCCCTGTGTAAGGACGCTCATCTAACACACGTGATTTTTCTGTAAGGCACCTCACCTTCTTTTTTTTTGTTTGTTTGTTTGTTTTGTTTTTTGTGGTACGTGGGCCTCTCACTGCTGTGGCCTCTCCCGTTGCGGAGCAAAGGCTCCGGACACGCAGGCTCAGCGGCCATGGCTCACGGGCCTACCCGCTCCTCGGCACGTGGGATCTTCCCGGACCGGGGCACGAACCCGTGTCCCCTGCATCAGCAGGCGGATTCTCAACCACTGCGCCACCAGGGAAGCCCCACCTCACCTTCTTGAGTTCAGGAACGCCAGATAGCACTTCAACACTGGACTTTGGGGCTATTTTAAATAGCAAAATCACCAACAAAAGCACAAAGATATGAAAATGTGGCACTAAATAGACCACAGAAAGGACACTTGCATATATTGATAGTATGACACCTGAAACAAGAAGGCAAAATATCACCTGTTCAACCTCAGCTGGGAACGTGTACACTGGGTGACAAGTTACTGCGCATGTCACTCTGCATGTGTCTGTGAATGACAAGAAGAGTACCACAAGGGCTTCCCTGGTGGCGCAGTGGTTGAGAGTCCGCCTGCCGATGCGGGGGACGCGGGTTCGTGCCCCGGTCCGGGAGGATCCCACGTGCCGCGGAGCGGCTGGGCCCGTGAGCCATGGCCGCTGAGCCTGCACGTCCGGAGCCTGTGCTCCGCGATGGGAGAGGCCACAACAGTGAGAGGCCCGCGCACCGCAAAAAAAAAAAAAGCCACAAGTATTGATTTTGGGGTTACAAGCATATTTTTTAACAAGTAGGCACATTCGCAAATACCGAATTCACGAATAATGAAGATTAGCTGTACTTGAAAGATTAGGATTGGAGTCTTCACCCCACCACTTAATAGACGTATCATCTTTAAAAAAAATTTCTTTTATTGAAGTATAGTTGATTTACAATGTTATGTTAATTTCTACTGTACAGCAAAGTGATTCAGTTATACATACATATATTCTTTTTCATATTCTTTTCTGTTATGGTTCATCACAGGATATTGAAAATAGTTCCCTGTGCTATAGAGTAGGACCTTGTTTATCCATCCTGTATGTAATAGTTGGCATCTGCTAACCCCAAACTCCCAGTCTATCCCTCCTGCAGCCCCTCCTCCCCCTTGGCAACCACAAGTCTGTTCTCTGTGAGTCTGTTTCCATTTCATAGATAAGTTCATTTGTGTCATATTTTAGATTCCACATATAAGTGATATCATATGGTATGTGCCTTTCTCTGTCTGACTTACTTCACTTAGTATGATAATCTCTAGGTCCATCCATGTTGCTGCAAATGGCATTATTTCGTTTTTTTATGGCTAAGTAATATTCCATTGTATGTATGTACCACATCTTCTTTATCCATTCCTCTGTCAGTGGACACTTAGGTTGTTTCCATGTCTTGGCTATTGTGAATAGTGCTGCTATGAGCATAGGGGTGCATGCATCTTTATAAATTATAGTTTTGTCTGGTTATGTGCCCAGAAGTGGGATTGCTGGATCACATGGTAGCTCTATTTTTAGTTTGTTGAGGGACCTCCATACTGTTCTCCATAGTGGCTGTATCAATTTACATTCCCACCGACAGTGTAGGAGGGTTCCCTTTTCTCCACACCCTCCCCAGCATTTGTTACGTGAAGACTTTTTAATGCTGGCCATTCTGACCGCTGTGAGGTGGTACGTACCGCACTGTAGTTTTGATTTGCATTTCTCGAATAATTAGTGATGCTGAACATCTATCTTTTCAAGTGCCTGTTGGCCATCTGTATTAGACGTATAATCTTAAGCAAGTTACTTAACCTCCCTATTTCTCCTTCCATGTTTGTAAAATGGGGATAAATATAACCTACATCAGAAGTGTGTGAACTTAAGCGAGTAAGGTCACTATCACATTGGGAGACATAGAGTAAGTCCTTTTTTTTTTTTTTTTTTTTTTGCTGTACGCGGGCCTCTCACTGCTGTGGCCTCTCCCGTTGCGGAGCACAGGCTCCGGACGCGCAGGCGCAGCGGCCATGGCTCACGGGCCCAGCCACTCCGCGGCACGTGGGATCCTCCCGGACCGGGGCACGAACCCGTGTCCCCCGCATCGGCAGGCGGACTCTCAACCACTGCGCCACCAGGGAAGCCCTAGAGTAAGTCCTTGATAAGTGCTAGTGGTGTTAGTAATAGTTACTAAGATAGGTTAATAGTAATAGCAGCTGTCTTTCTTGAGTACATCCAGGTGAGGCTGGAAGGCGGTTAGGCAGAGAAGAGTGCACTTGAGGGAGGAAGGTTATACCTGTTGTCCAGAGGTGGAGAAATTAAGGGCAGAGGTCGAGCCCAGAGCGAGCTGAGTGATCATGCCTTAGACTGGGGTGGAAGTCAAGGGCACCTAGAAAGAGGAGGCCTTAGCTGGGGTTCCACTGGAATGGGGATCTGGGCAAGGAACATTTTGGTTTTGAGGAAGGTGGTGAATTTGAGACTCTTTACAGAGCATCAGGTGCTTGAGTTGGTCATCTTCCTGGCCGTCCAAAATTGGTCTTGTAAAGAACGGCACTTAAGTTTGCTTTCCTGTATGTATTTCTGACCTTCGTAGGTCCGAACGCCTATAGGAAAGTTCGCATTTTGTGAGTGCTGTCTGTTTCTAAAGTTCCCAAATGACTGGCTTGAGACTGTTGTTTTCCTCAAAGTCTTATTCCAGACAGGGGTCCTTTTTGGGGGGGATTTTAGGGAAGGGCTTCTCATACTCACACAGTGTTTTGTAGGTGAAATGGACTGGGAACCATCCCAGCTCCTGTGGAGCCCTAATTGGCCCTTTGGTAAGTGCAGGCCTCCCAAAGGCGCTTTTGGCAGAGAGGTCTTTCTGAGCCAGAACTCAGCAGAGTGCTTGGAATGCCCAGAAGCTCAGAGAGACACATGGAAGTTTTCTATCATTTTCTACTCGTAATCTGCAAACATTTTTCAGTAGACTGCAACATAGATTGCTATGAAGATCGGAAGCAATGCTTCGTGGTGCTCTTGGGGGATGATCATTTCTTACATCTGGTTCGGGTTTGGTGCGTATGCGCTGCACGAGTTTCACTGAATTTTGTTTGTATTTAACATCCATAGAAATAAATGAATAAGTAGTCGAAAGCCAGGGTAGTGTTTTCCTGACCTCACGAGTCCCCAAGAAGTCTGTCCACTGAGGGCATTATGTATGTACAGTCAGTACTACTGTGCATTTGGAGCAGGTGCTGGCAACCTTCTGAAAGGCCCAGACAGTAAATATTTTATGCTTTGCTGGCCAAGAGTTGGTTTCTGTTGCAACTCTTCAGTTCTACCATTGTAGCCACAGACACTGAGTAAACATACGGGCGTGGCTGTGTTCCAATAAAATTTTATTTACAAAAACAGGCCGTAGGCCTGTTCACAAAATTGGGCCCCCAGACCGTAGTTTGCCAGTTTCTGATCTAGAGCACAGCTGTTATTTGAGACCTTCATAACATCTTTGTAGGATTAAACCCTAGTAGATTTTTGTGAATGTGGCATTTTAAAGTTGGCATTGGGCAGTGAAAATAATGTTATATAGAAAACTTATCATCTCTTATGAATTCCACTTTAAGAAAAAGATTCTAATACCAGGGTATTGAGTTCATTGAACCGTTTTTGGTTAGTGGTGAAATTAAATACCAGGAACTCTGACAGCTTGCACACATCATATTAGTTTTTCTTCTAGTACAAGTTGTTAACGTAATGAAAAATTTGGGGGGTATTTAATATATTAGGACAGAAGGTGGAGAATGCTAATGTATTTCCCCCCTAAAATGTAGTGCAGTCTCTCTCCCCCTCTTCCCCTTCCCTCTTTACCCTCTCCCCATCAACCCTATGTGCTGGGTTAGAGGGGTTGCCTGTAAAGGGGGTGTGGATTTATGTGGGAGGAAGAGGCAAGGGGTCCTGACAGCAAGATGTCCCCACCTCCAACCCTGAGAGAGCTTTAGGCTGTAGGGGAAGAAAGGGGCCCGGTTTCCAGCTCTCAACCTGTGATAACTTGTGTCGCCTCCATGGTGGTTTAATCATGATCACTGAGTAGAGGATCCATTTCTGAAGAGCTGTGTTTTCACGCCCCCTGCTCAAAACACTTGAGATCACACCCAGAGCTCAGGCCACCTGGTCTAGACCACAGAGGAGGCACGGTGTGTGTTCAGCTGCTGCTGGGAAAAATGGCGCACGGTCAAGGAGCATCAGCAGTTATCCCCTGGTTTCCTACTACCGCTTTCCAAACTGACTTTTACTAATTCATGTCCATGAACATGTGTGTTTTTTTTGTTTTGTTTTGTTTTTTGTAGTTGCCAGGCTTCATAAATTCATGGTTTGGGTTTTTTATTTTTTTAATTTTATTTTATTGAAGTATAGTTGACTTACAATGTTGTGTTAATTTACTGCTGTACAGCAAAGTGATTGAGTTCTACATATATACATTCTTTTTCATATTCTTTTCTATTACGGTTTATCACAGGATACTGAATATAGTTCTCAGTGCTTTGTTTTATTGTTTTGTTTTCTTCAGGGTGTAAGTCCTTTTCTTTTACAGGCTGTCCTGTGAAGGCCACACATCCTTTAAGCATTTGGGATAATATTATAATAGGAAGAATGAGCCTCTTTCTACTGCACGCACACTCTCCAGCTGGAGATTTAAGTTGAGTGAGCAGAGAATAGTAGTGTGATAAAAAGATCCATGCAGGTAGGTTTGCAGAAAAGTTAACCCCAATCCTATCATAGGCGAGTAACAGACTGAAAACAGACTTCTGATGGTGTCTGTGCAAACCTCGAGTTAAGTGGATCAACGCTAGTTTACTTTAAAACATTCTTTTTTATTTTTATTTTTAAAATACATTTATTTATATTTATTTATTTTTGGCTGCGTTGGGTCTTCGTTGCTGCACACGGGCTTTCTCTAGTTGCGGCGAGTGGGGGCTACTCTTTGTTGCGGTGCACGGGCTTCTCATTGCCGTGGCTTCTCTTGTTGCGGAGCACAGGCTCTAGGTATGTGGGCTTCAGTAGTTGTGGCTCGCGGGCTCTAGAGCGCAGCTTCAGTAGTTGTGGCGCACGGGCTTAGTTGCTCCGCGGTATGTGGGATCCTCCCGGACCAGGGCTCGAACCCGTGTCCCCTTCATTGGCAGGTGGATTCTTAACCACTGCGCCACCACGGAAGCCCTTTCCAACATTATTTTGAAGAATAGTGTAAAAATCTGAAAGGCTTCTGAAGGCAAAACACGAATCAGTTTCATTTTAAAGATTCAATCTGTATCTGTGTCTAGGTCCTCCCAGCGAAATGCAAGCAATTGACACATGGATCCCGGGTATGCCTCCCCGCCCCTGCCAGCCCGCTCTGACCTGACAATATTTCCCCTCCATAAATCCAAAACCTACCCATCCTTTGAAACCCACATGTCTCACACAAAAACAAACAAAAACCACCTTTCTTAGCATTCCCACAATAGCATTGTGTTTCTCTGAATTCTTGTGATCTGTCTGTACAGCTCCTTGTGAAATCGGATTCCACGTGGTGGAGTTTATTGAGCAACATGTTACTCTTAGATTCATTTCTGTCGTGGATCCTACTTTCCGTTTAAAATCCGTTCGGAGAGGAACTAATGAAAAATGTAACTCTACAGGGCAGTGGGAGGGTCTCAAGCAAAGGAGAGCATTAAAAAAATCACGAGGGGAGGGGCAGTGGGGGAGGGGTGGATGGGGAGTTTGGGATTAGCAGATGCAAACTATTATATAGAGAATGATAAACAACAAGTCCCTACTGTAGAGCACAGGAAACTATTTTCAATATCCTGTGATAAACCATAATGGAAAAGGATATATATGTATGTATAACTGAATCACTTTGCTGGACAGCAGAAATTAACACAACATTGTAAATCGATTATACTTCAATAAAATAAAATTTTTGAAAAGCTTCAGAGAGATCTGGAAGACAGTACAGTAGTCTGACCGAAGGGGAAGAGCTTTATGGGCCGGGACGGGTGATAAGACCAGAAAGTGGGTGGGACAGGATTATGGAAAGCTTTACATGCTAGATGCTAGGAGTTTATACTTTCTTTCTCTCTCTCTCACTCTCTCTTTTTCTTTGCGGGGGCGCGGTGGACAGGGAGGACTTTATATTTTATTTTGTAAGTGGTGCTGAGCTCAGAGGTTTATGTGTGTGTGGGGGGGTTATATAATAGTGTTTCATTCATTTAGCCAACAAATAATTATTTCATGATTAAAATGAATTCTAGAAAAGAGATGCCAGAGCCTATTGCCATAACCCAGACAGGAGACGAGAATGGCTTGGAATTAGCAACAGCAGTGGGACTGGAAAGAACAGATTTCAAAGATATGACAAAGGATGGATTGATAGGACTTGATGAGTAATGAACAAAAGGGATCTGCTTTGCACTATTGTTTGTTTTTCTTATTGATTTATTGTGTCTGTTGAGCTAAACTGTAGCCTCTTTGGGACACACACTACTGTTTTATACTCCTTTTGTATTGATGGTAGCTGCCCATTGGCTTTTTATTCCAGTTTAAGGAATTTATTGACACTTGTTATTCCACACAATGTGGCATTTTTAAACAGTGTTCTATAACTCCCTAATAAGATAAAGCTAAGACTGCAGGGTATGTCTTATGAGAAACAAATACCACTTCCATTAGTCCTCAAATCACTATTGCATTTAATTTTCAAATTGAGATATAATTATCATAGCATCAGCTTTACCCTTTCAAGTGTACGGTTCAGTGTTTTCAGTATGTCATGGAGTTGTGTAACCAATTACCATCTAATTTTAGGATATTTTCATCACCCCCCCCCAAAGGAACCACCACCTACTTTAGCAGTCACCCCTATTCCTCTCTTTATCCCCAGCCTCTGGCAACCACTCATCTACTTTCTGTCTCTATAGATGTCCGTCCAGGCTGCTATAACAGAATGCCATAAAATTGGATGGCTTATAAGCAACAGAAATCTATTTTTCATAATTCTGGAGTCTCGAAAGTGGCACCAGCAGACTTGGTGTCTGGTGAAGGCCCAATTCCTGGTTCATAGATGGCCGTCTTCTTACTGTGTCCTTCTGTGGCCGAAGGGGCAAAGGAGCTCTCTTATTAGGGCGCTAATCCCATTCATGAGGGCTCCACCCATGACCTAATCACCTCCCAAAGCCCTCACTTCCAAATACCATCACATTGGGTGTTAAGATTTAACATGTGAATTTTGAGGGGACACAAACATTCAGTCTGTAGCAATGGATTTGCTTATTCTGGACACTACATATAAATGGGATCATGCAATATGAGGTACTTTATGTCTGGCTTCTTTCACTTATCATAAAATGTTCAGGGTGCATCTGTGCTGTAGCATAGATTATATATCAGTGCTTCTTTTTATGGCTGAATAATATTCCATTGTATGGCTGTACCACATTTTATTTATTCATCAGATTATGGACATTTGGGTTGTTTCTACTTGTTGGCTATTAAGAATAGTGCTGCCATGAACATTCGTGTACAAGATTCTGTGTGGCCATATGTTTTCAAGTCTCTTGAGCATACCTAGTAGTGGAATTGCTTGTTCATATGGCAACTCTATGCTTAACATTTTGAGGAACTTCCAAACTGTATTCCACAGTGACTGTACCATTTTACATTCCCACCATCAACGTATGAGTGTTTTAGTTTCTCTACATCCTTGCCAACCCTTGCATTTGTCTTATCTTTTTGATTTTAGCCATCTTGGTGGGTGTGAAGTAGTATCTCATTGTAGTTTTTATATGTATCTCCCTGATGGTTACTGGTGTTGAGCATCTTTTATGAGCTTATTGGCCATTTGTATATTTTCTTTGGAGAAATGTCAGTTCAGATCCTTTGCCTAAATTTTAATTGGGTTGTCTTTTTATTGTTGGTTTGTAGGAGTTCTTTATATATTCTGAATACAGGTCCCTTACCAGATTTTAGAAATACTAGACTTACATATATCGTCTCCCATTCTGTAGTTTGTCTTTTCACTTTCTTGATGGTATCTTTTGAAGCAGAAAAGTTTTTAATTTCAGTGAAGTCCGACTTACCTATTTTTTCTTGTGTTGCTTGTGGGTTTGATGCTACATCTAAGCAACCACTGCTTTGTCCCAGATGTGAAGATTTATTTAATCAGGGCTATGATTTCTTCTAACTTTTATATATGATGTGAGGTAGGGGTCAAACTTCATTCTCTTGCATATGTGGCTACTCAGTTGTCCCAGCACCATTTGTTGAAAAGACTGCTGTCCTCCCATTGTAGTGACTTGGCACCACTGTTAAATCTGAATTTTCGTAAGTTTGAAAATACATGCATGAAATAAGGTACAGACATCAATTGTTTTACCATATTGACTTTAAGTAAAAATTATTATTTATTGGGTTTGAATTTTACAGAGCTTGCTTCAGTTAGTGGTGATTGCAGGTTTGGAGTGTACTGGGACTTTTTCAAGCAACGGCACGAGGACTGCTGTTAGTGTCATGAAACTTGTGTTCCTTTCCAAAGCCACAGGATTGTAGTCAGGAGATGTTATGGCACGAATCTCCCTGTGTTTATGGGTTGGCTTGGCGTTACCCCTGATTTCTTTGACTTTATGGATTGCTTCAATGAGGATAACTTCAAAGAATTTAGTTTTGGAATTTTCACCAGTGAAGTAAGAGTTCAGGACTCTTAGGGTGCTAGTGGTGTCCAGTTCTGGCTCCATGTAAACTGCAGGTGGGTGGCACCATGATGGCTAGGGTTGCTGTGGGTTGTACACCTAGGAACTGGGCACTTGCATCCACTACAGTAGACACGAATCCAGTAAATGTCATAACCTGGACTAGCCTCGAACCCAAGCTGCATGCTTTATGGGACAAGGTTGGGGTTAGAGAGGCTTGGGATACATGAGCCTCTTTCTCCTCCACAGCTCCCAGTACACCGCGAATCACCCATCTGGCTTAACTGATGGCTGCCACTAAACAGAAAGGCCACCCGTTGTCTTCTAAATGGATGATAAGAATTTTCATTAAAGTTACTTTAAACATTAGGTAGCATTACTTCCCAAGGAAAGCAGTATGGCTGCTCAGAATAACTTTGAGTATATTTAAGCCCAATTTGTAAGCCATAAAAATGTGAAAAATAAAAAAAACAATGCAAGGGCCACAGACAGGGAGAAAATGTTTACAAGGGATATATCTGATTGATAAAAGGACTGATAATCCAAAATAATAAAACTCTTATTTTTTCTTTTTCTTTTTTTAAAATTGAGTTATAGTTGATTTATAATATTAGTTTCAGGTGTACGTGGAACGCTTAAAACTCAACAGTAAGAAAACAACCCACTCACCCACCCAATTAAGAAATAGGCAGAAGACCTGAACAGACATCTCACCAAAGAAGATATACAGGTGGAAAATAGGTGTATGAAAAGATGTACCACATCATATGCATCAGGGCAATGCAAATTAAAAACGATGATACCACTACACGCCTATTAGAATGGCCAAAATGCAAAAACACTGACAACATCAAATGCCGGCGAGGATGTGGAAGGATAGGAACTCTCATTCATTGCTAGTGGGAATGCCAAATGGTACAGTCACTTTAGACTATAGTTCGGCAGCTTTTTTGCAACACTAAACATAAACATACTCTTGCCACATAATTCAGGAGTTGTGTGTGCTCCTTGGTATTTAACCAAAGGAGTTGAAAACTTATGTCCACAACAAAAACCTGCACATGGATGTGATGAAATAAAATTATTTTTAAGGCAGGACAAGAAAAATTTTAAACATAAAATTCTCTCTCTGCCCGTTTGAGCCGCTGCCCCCTCCCCTTTAGTGAGCACTGTGCATCTGCCTTACGCAGTAACTAGATCCCCTTAGAAGACACAGGAATGCCGCCTCGCCAAAACAAAAAGCAATTTCCCCTGGCGCCAGCAAGGTAACTCCTTAGGAGATAACTCGTTGCTCGATCCTGTAAGGCAGGGGTCCCCAACCTCCGGGCCGCACGGCAGGAGGTGAGCCGCGGGCGAGCGTGTGAAGCTTCCCCTGCCGCTCCCCATCGCTCCCCATCGCTCGCGTTACCGCCTGAACCACCTCCCCACCCCCGTCCGTGGGAAAATTGTCTTCCATGAAACCGGACCCTGGTGCCAAAAAGGTTGGGCACCGCTGCCGTAAGGGGTCACAGTAACCCACTACTGGCCTTGCTGGACTATGAAACTGTGAATATGTTACTCTGATGTATAACCCTTCATCTCACAAACTTATATAACTGTGCCTTGACCTCTAAAAGGTGGAACAGCCTTCATAGCTTTCTGAAAGACTGTCTCTTGGGTTATAATTCTTAGGTTGGCTCAAACAAAATTGTCTATTTCTTTCTTAGCTTGACTATTGACTATTGATTAATTCTTTTGTTGACAGACGTTTATTACAGTTTTACTTATAATTGCCAGAACTTGAAAGCAACCGTGGTCCATCCAGACAATGGAATGTTATTCAGTACCAAAAGGAAATGAATTATCAAGTCATGAAAAGACAAGGAGGAACCTTAAATGCACGTTACTAAGTGAAAGAAACCACTCTGAATAGGCTACATACTGTACGAGTCCAACCATATGATATTCTGAACGAGACAACACTGTAGAGGTATTTAGAAAGACCAGTGATCGCCAGGGATCAGCGGGGAGGAAAAGATGAATAAGCGAAACAGAATTTTTCGGGCAGTGAAAGTACTCTGTGTGATACCGTGATGGTGGGTATGTCCAACTCCGTAGGATGTACAACACTGACAGTGAACTGTAAAGTCAACTATGGACTTGGGGTGATAGTGATGTATCTGTGTGGGTTCATCAGTTGTAACAAAGATGGCACTCTGCGGAGGGATGTTGATGGTGGAGAAGGCTGGGTCAGGGAGAATATGGGAAATCTCTCTTACCTCCCACTCAATTTGGCTGTGAACCCAAAACTGCTCTAAAAAATAAAGTCTACTTTAAAAAATACAATTCAAGGTGGTACAGCTATGTGTCAAAGGCAGGAAGTCCTTTAGAAGTTCAGAGAAAGGAGAAATCACGGATGGCCTAACAGGGAAAAAATAAGAATTGAGCTGTAACCCGAAGAATGAGTAGAATTTCAGTGACTGGACACTGGTTCATTGTGTAGACCCTTAGTTTCTTCCTGGGGCTTGTGGAAGGATTACAGGAGGTTGCCTAGGTGAAGTGCTCAGGACAGAGTCTAGCATGAAATAAGAAGTAGAGCTCTCAGTGGGTATTGACTTGACACCTACTCTGGGCCATGCACTATCTTTTTTTGTTTTGTTTTTTTGTTTTTGAATTTTTACTTTTTTATTGAGGTATAGTTGATTTACAACGTTTCAGTTGCACAGCAAAGTGATTATATATATGTAATATATATATTCTCTTTCAGATTCTTTTCCATTATAGGTTATTTTAAGATACTGAATATCATTCCCAACGTTTGTCTGTTTTATATATAGTAGGTGTGTATCTGTTAATCCCCAATTCCAGATTTACCCTTCCCCCCGCCTTCCCCTTTGATAACCGTAAGTTTGTTTTCTATGTCTGGTGAGTCTGTCTCTGTTTTGTAAATAAGTTCATTTGTGTCATTTTTAAAAAAGATTCCACATATAAGTGATATCATATGATATTTGTCTTTCTCTGTCTGACCTCTCTTTGTGTGTGTGTGTGTGTGTGTGTGTGTGTGTGTGTGTGCTTATATATATATATATATGTCACACCTTCTTTATCCATTCATCCGTCGATGGACATTTAGGTTGCTTCCACGTCTTGACTATTGTAAATCATGCACTATTGTTGAACCCACATTCTGGCTCCAAAAACTACTGCTTCGATGTCACAGAAAGAGGACAGCATGCAACAGGAAGAAAGGCCCAGAGGCAAAAATTGCTACGTGGTGGGTCTGGGACAGGTTCAGTAAAACCCTACTTGGGTGATAAATTTGGTAAAGTAGCTCAAGAGAAATTTTATTTTGTGTTTTGAACTCCAAAGAAAGCAGTCTGTGCAGTGGAGACCCTTGAGATAGTACCAGAAAGGATTTTGATAATGTTTTAAGAATAATTTGAGTTTGAATCAACATAGGAAGCAGGGATTTCAGTTGAGACCATTCCAATGATTTTGAAATCACTGTAGCAGTCTTTAGTTGGTTTGTTTAATGGGCAGGTTTTTTGTCGATCTAAAATGTATTTGATCAACATTATAAAAGTAAACAGAGGAGTTTTTTGTTGTTGCTGTTGTTTTTTCTCTTTCCCTAGTTTAATATTATGGCAATCAAACTTTGTTTCAGACTAATTTAGTGGGAGTTAATAATTCCAAGTAAATCATCAGTCTTAAGCACTGTCTTTTTGACATTGGCCTAGGGAAATGGGCCCTCTTTGCTATTGGGATAAATGAAAAAGTACAAAATGCAAAGAAGTTATCTACTCAATAGGGTTCTCTCTCTCTCTCTCTCTCTCTCTCTCTCTCTCTCTGAGTAATGTCTTTATTGAGATAGAATTCACATGTCATAAAATCTATCCATTTTAGTGTATCATTCAGTGGTTTTTAGTACATTCACAGAGTTGTGTAACCACCACCACAGTCAATTGTAAAACTTTATCACCCCAAAAAGAAACCCTGCACCCCTTAGCTGTCACCCCCAAATCCCCTCATTTCAACCCCCTTTGCAACCACTAATCTACTGAAAAAGAAATTTTAAAACAATTCCTTTTAAAATAGCATCAAAAACAATAAAATATTTAGGAACAAATTCAACAACAGAGGGGCAAGACTTACTCCCTGAAAACTATAAAACATTGTTGAAAGAAAATGAAGACCTAAAAAATGGAGAGACGTCCATGTTTATGAACTGGAAGACTTGACATCGTTAAGCGCCGAGACCCATCTGCAGATGCCGCATAGAACCTCTCAAAATCTCAGGAGCCTTTATCTGGGGAATGTACAGAATTTGATCTTAAAATTCATATGGAAATGCAAAGGATCGAGAGTAACCAAAACAGTCTTGAGAAAAACAAGAACAAAATTGGAGACTCACATTTCCCGATTTCAAAACTTACTACTAAGCTATGGTAATTACTACAGAGTGTTAGTGACGGTAAGGATAGAAGTATAAAGAGCAATGGAATAGAACTGAGGGTCCCGAATAAACCCTCGCGTTTACATTCCATTGATTTTCAACAGCGAGGTCAAGACAGCTAGACGGGGGAAGGAAGGGTCCCGGCAGGAATGGTGCTGGGACAGATAAGGATAATTGGCGGCAGAGACGCAGAGAAATTGGAACCTTTACACATTGCTGGTGGGGACGTAAAATTGGGCAGCCACTTCGGAGGACAATTGGGCAGTTCCTCAAAATGTTAAACATGGCGTTACCATATGACCCAGTAATTCTACTCCTAGGTGGATACCCAAGAGAATTGAAAACATATGTCTACGTAAAACCGTGTTACGTGAATGTCCATGCATCATTCACAGTAGCCCAAATGTGGTAACAACTGAAATGTCTGTATCTGATGAATGGATAAATATCCATATAACCGAGTATTATTTGGCAACGGAAAGGAATGAAGTACTGATACTTGCTGCAGCATGAATGAACCTTGAAATCGTCACGCTAAATGAAAGAAACCAGTCATAAAAAGCCACATATTGTATGACTGTTACCGAGTCCAAGCTTGCTCTGCTCGCTGCACGACAGGCCAATGAATTGGAGACGAGGTGCTGAGGCCAGGAATACGACTTAATTCGCACAGCCGGCAAACCGAGAAGGTGGCAGACTAGTGCCTCCGAAAAAACTTTTTTTTTGTGTGTGTGGTACGCGGCCTCTCCCGTTGCGGAGCACGGGCTCCGGACGCGCAGGCTCAGCGGCCACGGCTCACGGGCCCAGCCGCTCCGCGGCACGTGGGATCTTCCCGGACCGGGGCACGAACCCGCGTCCCCCGCATCGGCAGCAGGCGGACTCCCGACCACTGTGCCACCAGGGAAGCTCCTGAAAAACCATCCGAACGGGGTTTGGATGCCAGTTTCTTTTATAGCAGAGAGGGAGAGGTGATGAGGAAGTAAAAGAGCCATCAGTCTTGCAAAACATGTCCTGGAATGACCAGCCTCCCTGAGGGGATGTGTTCCTTTCTTTTTCCTTGCAGCCATTCACAGGAGGGCAGGGTTCCCTGAGGCAGGCCATTCTGTACGATTATAATAACAAAAGCAACGAAAAGCAAAGGTTAAAGTCAAAGAAACAGATCCAACATGGAGTCGGTTTAGCTCTTGCCTGTTACATGACCATGTATATGAAATGTCCACGGTGGGCAAACACGTGACACAGAAAGTAGATTCGTGGTTGCCAGGGGCTGGGGAGGGGGGAATGAGGGGGTGGACCACTGCTGGGTACAAGGCTTCTTTGGGGGATTATGAATAGGTCGTGAAATTAAATGGTGGTGATGGTTGTGCAACTCTGAATATACTAAAAATCCTTGAATTCATACTTTAAAAGCATGAGCTTTATAGTTGTAAATTATAACTTAGCAAGTTGCTGTATTTTAAAATGTATCCCTAACGAGATACCACTGCTTTACAATTATTTTTTTCATTCTCTAGTTAGAAGTAGGATCTAGCAGAGTTAGTTCCCTTTTTACTTTTTTAAGTCATATTTGTTTGCTTTTTAAACAAAAATATGTTTCTCTAGAGTATTCTGGCTTCCTTATGTTGTATGTCAACTTGTCACCATAATTATACCTTTTTGAAACATACTGTATCAGAGTATATGCAGTAGAGAATCTGGGCTCTGGAGTCAGACTCAAGGAGGAAATTTACAGGCTCTCCGGTCTTGGGCAAGTAATTGAATCTCACCTCATCTTGGTTTCCTTATGTGTTGTGAGTACTAAAGAAGACATAATCTGTAAAGTTCTATTAATAACGTTTGGCACAGAATAAGCTCAGTAAATATTAGCTATTGTTACTGTTAGTTTTACAGTTAATCATTACTAAATCTCTCTCTAGATGTATCTGTTCATATTAGGGACATGGCTTCCTATAGAATAAAACCTAGAAACTGTTTTGAAAAACAGATCTTATCGTATATCTTTTTCCCCCTGGTTTAAAAAGAAGATAGGGTGGGCTTCCCTGATGGCGCAGTGGTTGAGAGTCCACCTGCCGATGCAGGGGACGTGGGTTCGTGCCCCCGTCGGGGAAGATCCCACGTGCCGCGGAGCGGCTGGGCCCGTGAGCCGTGGCCGCTGAGCCTGCGCGTCCGGAGCCTGTGCTCCGCAACGGGAGAGGCCACAGCAGTGAGAGGCCCGAGTACTGCAAAAAAAAAAAAAAAGAAAAAAAAAACACGAAAAAAGAAGATAAACAGAAAAAAAAAAAAGCACCAGTAAATAGTTTCGAAAGCCTCGTATCTGTTTAAAAGGGTGGTCTCAGGAGCTCTTCCAATCCAAGATTCTACGAATACTGAGATTCTGCTCCTGATGTTAAATTTTAAATTCCCTCCCCTTTTTCCCCTTTCAAGTTTTCCTTCTTCTACTCCTCTGTCCATTTCTTTCTTTGCCTTTTTTTTCTTGGACCTATGAGATTTATTTTTAATTAAGAAACAATATATAAATGCGCTCTCCGTAAGGAAGAACGAAAATCTTAGGCTACGAGACCCCCTTGCCCACCAGTTCCAGCCCTGGTGTTCTCCTGCATCCTCCCTTATACCCACCCCCATTCCCCAGGTAACCCTTATTGAATTCTTGTACGTGTTCTTTGTGCGCCAGTGGAGGCTGTTTTCCACACGGCTGTTAGGATATCAGAGCTGAGAGAGGCTTCAGGCTTCACGGAGGCACGGAGATCTCTTACCAGTTATTCTAGACGTTGACCCGGAAGTGACGCACACCGCTTCTGCTAGAAGTACTGCAGTCACGTGGTCCAGGCCAACTCTAGGGAGTTGCAAAGTGTGGTCTGACGTTTGCCAGGAAGGCGAGAAGGACTAGATAGCCGGAGGACCAGGGGTGTCTACCAGAGCCTATACTACTTCTTTTTTTTCCTTTTCCTGTAGTTTCTGGTTTAGTGTGAGCCTCATAAACTCAGTTGGAGTGGCTTCTCCCCCCATTTTTTTTTTTTTAATAAGGTGGTAATAGTTTTTGTGAGGTGGGAATTATCTGTACCTTGAAATCTTGATAGAATTCTCCAGTAAAACTATCTGGGCTTGATGCCTTGTTTTTGTGGGTAGATTTTCTATTACCATTTCAACTGCTATGGTTATTGATCAGGGTTTTACTATTTGGGGGGGATCAATTTTGACAATTTATATGTTTCTGAAAAAAATGTTCGTTTTAGCCATTGTTTTAAAGTTGTGCCTTTGGTGCATAGAGTTACCAGACTTTTTGACTTTAGCTATTCTAGTGGGCATGTGGTGGTGCCTCATTTGTGATTTTCATTTGCATTTCACTGATGGTTAGTGATGTTGAGCATGTTTTCATGTGTTTATTGGCCATTCATTCTTTGATGAAGTGCCTATGTTTTTTGCCCATTTTTAACCTGGGTTGTTTTTCTTATGATTATTGAGTTGTGAAGAGTTCTGTATAAATTCTGCATACAAGTCTTTTGCCAGATACACGCACTGTGAAGATTTTCTCCTGACTGGGAGAATTTTCTCTTGACTTTGCATTCTCTTTTTCCTTTTAAAATTTATTTACTTATTTATTTATTGGCTGCATTGGGTCTTCGTTGCTGCACGCGGGCTTTCTCGAGTTGCCGTGAGCGGGCGCTGCTCTTTGTTGTGGTGCGCGGGCTTCTCATTGCGGTGGCTTCTCTTTGTTGCGGAGCACGGGCTCTAGGCACGCGGGCTGCTGTAGTTGCGGCACGAGGGCTCAGTGGTTGTGGCTTGCGGGCCCTAGCATGCAGGCTCAGTAGTTGTGGTACCACGGGCTTAGTTGCTCCGTGGCATGTGGCATCTTCCCTGTCCAGGGCTCAAACCTGTGTCCCCTGCATTGGCAGGCAGATTCTTAACCACTGCTCCACCAGGGAAGTCCCACCTTTGCATTTTCTTAATGGTACCTCGTGTTTATGTTTAAGTCTGTGCTCCATTTCAAGTCAATTTTTGTGTATGATGTATGGTAAGGGTTGTTTATTTGTACCCCTCCAAGGGTATCCCATTTATTTCAACTGGATGGCCCATTTTCCAGTCTGGAAAAGACTATCTGTTTTTTTTGCTTTTTCCTCATTGGATTATCTTGGCACCTTTGATGAATATCAATTGATCTCATACCTATGGGTTTATATTTGGGCTTTCTATTCTGTTCTATTGATTTTTATGATTGATTTAGAAATATTTAAGTGTAAAGCTCACTGAACTCTCACAAGCTGCACACACATGTGTAATCAGCACCCAGATCAAGAAGCAGAGCCTGGCTAGTTCTCCACATATGTTATTCACGATCCCTTCTAGTTACTACTTTTCCTGCTAAAGGATAATCACACCTGACTTCAACAGTGTACATTAGTCCGACTGTTTTTGTGCTTTATATAAATGACATCACACAATATATTTTATGTTTTTCATTGAATATTGTGTTTGTGAGACTCATTCATAATTCTGTGTGTAGTTTGTTTTTCTCATTGCTGTATAATATGCTGTTTTATGAGTGCCACATCATTGTACTGCTGACGATCATCTCAGTGGTACATGATGAACATATGTCTAAGTGTTTTTCTGTTAATTACATACCTAAGTAGGCATCGCTGGGTCAAGATCTTTTTTTTTTTTTAAATTTAAATGATCTTATGAATCCGATATTCACCATGTAGACTTAAAATTTTTCATGTTGTAACAAATTGTTTCAGTCTTAACACTCAGTCGTCTTAAGGAGCATAATTCAGTGAGGTATGTGCATTTCATTCATGGATGGATCAAGTTCTTGTCTCCATCACTAGCTTTTCAAGGTCACCTTGAGCAAGTTGTTCAATCTCCTGCTCTTCTATTTTTCTTGACTAAACTGAGCGTATGCTAACTTTACCCTGACTTATGTTGTGATGTGAATAATGGTTAGCTTTGTAATTACAGAAGATTTTATGATAAAACCATGCCAAATGATACCTTTAAATACTTCAGTGCTTTAGAAACTAGCACTATAAAATGATAATAAGAAAGCAATGATAAGGCACTTGGAGGAGATTGCGTATTGTGGCTTTTTTATAGCCATGTGTGGGGACGTTTGCATGTGTTACTTTGCTAAACTCTATCCTCCCCTTTAGGTTTTCTGTTGACCTTTCTATGCATCAAATTAATAAAGCCTCATTTGTCAGCTCAGTAGCTGAAAGAAAATGTGGACAGAATTCTCTCTGGCTATGATTTATTAATTATTACTTTTTCCTGCCTACTTGTTTTAGGTCGGGACTGATTATTAGGTTGTAGATGAGTTTGCTTAATTCTAGCTTTCTTCCCAGGAAATCCCTCCATTTCCCCTTTAACCTCAGCAGTTATCACCTCGTTTAAAATGACTTAGTTAGAAGAGCACAGCTTCGTTGTACATTAACAGGTCTTTAGAAGTCAGGTGGGTGAGGATGTTTGGGGTTATGCGAGGGTCTCCTCCCTGTTAACCACGGATTATCTCCTGTTCATGGAATTCGTTCAGTTTCCTTGTGGGGTGACAATCAAATATAATTCACTTAATGACGAGCTTTTTGGGGTTAAAATTCATCTCCTTCCTGACAAAGCTGAGTTTTATTTTACAGTGTATAGCCTTAGGAAGATAGTTCAAGCTTGAGGAGTCAATTTTAAGCAGTTGTTTAAAAGGAAAAAAAAAGGAAAAGAAAAGAAAAGATGATCTTAGTTTACTTTCCTTAAAAGTCAAACCTTCAGGCATGAGAAGCATCCCAGGACAAGCACCTTTTTGTTTTGTTTTGTTCTTCATGGAATCCTCAGAGCTTGAAACAGGGCTTGGCCAGTGGCGGGTCATCAGCAGATGTTTGTTAAATGGATAAACGGATGCACTATGCAGAAGCAGCAGCTTTTACTAACTGACTTTTCTGGTCAAGTTATGTGATCTTGTAAAGCCCCAGTTTTCTCGTCAGGAAAATGAATATAATAGTAACTATCTCATGGAATTGTGGTGTTGAAAAAACGGGATCATGCTTGTCAGACACTTAGGGTTGTGCCTAATTACCTTGTAAGCATCTGATACATTTTAGCTGCTATTATTAGGTCTAGGAAGGGGAATTAGATTGTATTTTGAAAGTTTGGCAAAACAGTGACAAAGTTTCCAAACCTTCCAAACCTCCCAGTGCGATTCCATTGATAGATTTCATCCAGTGTTTTTGGCAGATGAATTGGTCAGATGGTTGCCTGGGAGACAGTCTGCTTTCCAGGGTGGCTTTGGAAGCTCAAGTTGCAAATTGCTCCTTAGTTCCTGGTTGTAAAATCACCATGAGCTTTTCAGGAAATGAGATACTAGACATCGGGGCTGAAGACTTGGAGTTTTATTTTTTAAGTTTTGGAGTTAATAAACGTTGTCATCACATATGGCTTTTGAATAAGGACACTTGAAAGAAAAGTGTCCTTATTCAAAAGAAAAACATATTTAGGGAGACAACATTGATAATTAACTGATTAAAGGAATTGATTAATTTTGCAATATAACTTTAATTATTTAGATAAAACTTTCTCTAATGAAAACCTGAATTTTCCTATATTCTTAGCAAGGGAAGAAGCTTCTACCTAGAAAACCCCCCTAATTCTTCTTGAAGTCTTTGTTCCACCCTGATGTGGTTGAAAACATCCCATTTGGTTTATTTAAGATAGAAACAGGATCTGGAGATAGAAATTAAATGAGCTACTTTTCTTATCTTCCAAGGCAAAGGTGCTTAGCCTGTAATACTTGGGAAAAAAATCAAAAGCCAACAGTAGCTTTGGAAATTGCTTCCTCTGAGGCCTGTCGTCTTCCTTTACCCAGGAAGAAGTCGTCCTCCTGTAGATTTTGTGGGGCAAATCCAGGATGTCAAGAAAATCAACATTTTAAGATTAAAGTTTAAATTTTTTAAAATTTAAGTTTAAAAAAATTAAAAAATGTCCCTCAGTTATAGATTTTCTTGGAATGTAATATCCTCATCAGTCCTTGAAAATCATCCCTTAAGTTGTAAAAATGACTTCGTTCATTAATGAGGGCTTTGTGCAAATAAAAAGTTCCAAACGCCCTCTGGACTTCATTACTTGTTTTTAACATGTACTGCATTTCTCCGTCACTGTCATATAACCTTTGGCTTGAAACTGCGGGGGGACATTTTTATCCGTCGTGCCAACCAAATGTCACTGATGATACCTTATGAAACAGCATAAACTCATTCTGAAGAACACGATCTATCAGGTGGCCGAGTGTGTGAGCAAATCTGCCAGGCCCTGGACCCCTGGCGGAGTAAGGGGTGGCAGTCAGACACCACGGTGGAGGCTCCAGCAAAACCGCCTCATTCATTCATTCACTCACTCATTTATTTCAGCAAACGTTTATTGAGCATTTAATTTATGCCAGGTCCCATGCTCCTTGCTAGGAATGTAATGGTTCACAAAAATAGTTTCTTCCTTCTCAGTGCTTATGTCCTAGTCAGTAGTTAGACAGTAAAGGAAAGGGGGGCGGGGAAGGGTTATTACCTAATAAACCTAATGTTTATTCAGCAAATATTGTAAAAGTTAACCTTTCTGTGCCAGGCACCATACCAAGCTCTGGACACAGTAGTGCCTACAAAAGACACATCTTTGTTTCTGTGGACATTTTTGTGGGGGAGAGGCAGACATGAAGCAGCATAAAAATAATAGAGGATTTAATTTCAAGCTCTGATAGCGGCGACGGTGCTGCTGTGATAGTGTAATATGGAATACGGCGGTAGAAGTGGGGCCGGCTACTTAATCTTTCCGAGTCTTAATAATTTAGCCAATGAAAGTGGAGAAAGTGACAGCTTCCCTTCATGTCCACTTGCCTCATCCGGCAAAGGTTAGGTGGAAAACAAAGTAGGTAAAAGCCCCGGGGGCACAGGCATAGGAGCGGGCACAGCCCCTGGTGTTTGGAGCTGAGCACTGCCCCGTGAGAAGAGGCAGAGTCCCGGCCACAGCAGCCCTGCCTCAGCCGCACCCCCCACCCCCCGCCCCCAGCGGGGTTTGGGAGTATGAACTGAACTCTGCCACACTTCTGAGCTCAAATAATTCACGGTATTTTGTCACTTACCTTTTACTTGAATACACGTATAGAAGATGAAGCTACAACACGTCTGGAAGCCCATCTAAGGACTGTCAGTTTCCCAGAGTAACCCTCACCCCCAAAACCGACAGGGATAGCTTGTGGTTGCTAAAGTGTGTTTTGTTGACTTCGACCATTTTCCCTGCAGAGGAGAAATCATTTCATTTATTTTATTGAAGTAGAGTTGATTTACAATGTTGTGTTAATTTCTACCGTACAGCAGAGTGATTCAGTTATACATATATACATACATTCTTTTTCATTTTCTTTTCCATTCTGGTTTATCACAGGGTATTGGATATAGTTCCCTGTGCTCTACAGTAGGACCTTGTTTCTTAAAAAATCATTTTATCATCGAATGGTACCTGAAGAGTGGAAAAGCGTATGTTTCTTGTGTGTGTGTCTAAACTTACTGAGAAGGATTTATTGGTAAGAAAGAGTTGTTTATTTCATTAAGCAAATAATGGAACAGAGTTCAGCTCTGTATGGATTGAAGATTTTGGCATTTTGAGTCTGTTGATATAACTGAAATGTGATTTTTTTCCCCCCACTTAATGCAAATTTGAGGATTTCCTAAAGTATGAGAATTGATAGATGAGTGACTCTGGCCTAGAAAATGGCATGTTAGTGAAACACGCTGATCAGGAAACCTTCCTCTTTGCCTTTAGCCAGGATTCTGTTTTTACCCCTTTTTGCAGTTTAAAGGATTTTTTCCCCAAGTTGATTAAAAAAAAGAAATGAGTTTTAGACTTAAAAGTTAGCTGAGGGGGACTTCCCTGGTGGCACAGTGGTTAAGAATCCGCCTGCCAATGCAGGGGGCGCTGGTTCGAGCCCTGGTCGGGGAGGATCCCACATGCCGCGGAGCAACTAAAAAAAAAGTTAGCTGAGGTAGACAGGTAATAACATACATTAAGTGCACATTATGTGCTGGCACCTATCCTAGGTGGGAAATTATATTTCCTAATGAATGAAAATTTCACTTAGATGTTTAAAATTATTGACATACGTTAGTTTTCTATATTTTTATCACTGTTTCTCTCTTTGGCTTTTTGTTTCTTGTTCAGCATAGTCTGTGTTACATGCCTGTTGGGTGGCCAGCACCACGTGAAGCCCATGTCTGAAGGGGTGGAAGACAGGGTCGGGGCAGGGGTTCCTCCTTCAGAAGAACTTAGCTGGGGGCACAAAGCCACCTGAATGCAGAGACCTTGAGCGCTCAGCTCTGTGTCCCTTCTAGTAAATGGGAGCAAAAAGAAGGAAGAGATTGCTGGTGGTTAGAGAAGGGGTTCCCAGATCAGTCAAAACATTTATGTAAATGTGGCTATCAACCTAAAATTGCCAACTTTTTGTCATGCCAAGTCATTGTTGAAATTGTCACCATTTTTTGTTACCTCATTTCATTAAGGGGAAGCTATTTTAACATGCAAAAAAGAGAAAAGACATTACACTAGAACAAAGGGCGGGCGTTTAAAATAAATCAGTTCAGTTTTATGAAAACCTCCACGATAGCGTCCTCACCTTTTTAATTTTGGCACTAGTGAAAATGTTCTCACAGAGTGATTGATATTTGGGAAGCACGGGCCTGAATGAGACGTCACTGAGAAAGTGGGCTTTGCCTGGACCAAGCACAGCAAAAAGAGAGGGATTGTCAAATGCATCGAGGTGCGAGAACAATCACCTGGAGGTGGTGGTGGCTGCGGCCCACAGTAGGGGCAGTGAAGGCTCAGCGGGAAATGTAAGTGATACTAGGGAATGGGGGCACTTTAAAACCCAGGGAGAAATTCACATTTGCTGTGGAATTCAGTGCAGAGCCATTGGAGCTTTTTGGGCCTCAGAACGTGAAAATGGCATTTCAAAAGATCGATCTGGCTTAATGTCGTGTGAACTTGGGAGGCTTGAGTGGGGGCTGGGGGCCCTGTTGCTCTTAGATTAAGTCGCGAGTGGGTGGAGCCCAGAATAGGAGAGTGGGTACGCAGGTCGGGGAAAGGTCAAGTTCAAGAAACTTTAGAAGAAAGAAAAGATAGGACTTGGTGACACACATAAACATAAGAGGAGGGAGGACTGAAAATTACAGCCAAAGTTTCTAGCCTTGGAGAATTGAAAAATAGTGGAAATACTGACACAAATTAGAAAATGTATGTAATTTTATTTATTTATTTATTGAAGTATAGTTAATTTACAATGTCATGTTAGTTTCAGGTGTACAGCACAGTGATTCATTTATATATATATATAGTGTTATGTATATGTACATATATATGTTCTTTTCCAGATCCTTTTCTCTTATAGGTTATTACAAAATATTGAGTAGAGTTCCCTGTGCTCTACAGTAGGTCCTTGTTAGTTATCTACTTTATATATAGTCATGTGTGTATTCGTTAGTCCCAACCTCCTAATTTATCCCTCTCCCTGACAATTTCTTAGTTGATGTAATAAAGTACTAAGTTTGTGTTGTTGTAGCTTATCTTGGGAGTGGGTGAAACCACGAATAGTATTTTGGGGACCCTATGCTGCTGTCAGGGACCTGGTAAAGAAGCTTGATTTACTAATTGAATGTTAGCAAAGCATTTCCTTCCCATGTGTTTTCAGAAGCTAAGTGAACATTATGTACTTTGTTCTTTCTTTATCCCCCCAAATTAGGAAACTGTGGTATGTGATTAGGAAATTACGGGATTTAGACATGATTTGTCCGAAGTAGAGGGACACTTCAGAGTTGGAGCTGAAGAAACCATGCGGTAGTATACTCTGAAAAACTAAGCTTCATTTTCTCTAAGAGTAAATGTCTCTTTTGCTCCCTGTTGTATCCCCAGAATATCACTCATAATTGGTGCATAACATATTTCTTTAAAAATGAGTGGTAGATCTAGATAGAGTGGGATTTTATGCTGTGTAATAAATTATCTTTTATCATATCTGGTAGAGAGGACAAAGAGAATTCTATCTCCAGATCACAAAATTTTTTTACTAGGAGAAATCATATGCCATGAACTAAACTCATTGTGACCCTAAATGATCTTTGCACAAAATCGAAGCAAAGTTCTCTTTGTGCTGACTCTATTGAAACCCTCTCCACTTTTTGATATAACCACATTCCACTGGAATAACCCTTAAATTAAGACATTGCTAATCTTGTACATATGAACAAGACATCGCTAGTCTTACACATATGAACATATGTACATAATCTTTTTGCGATGTGACCAGAATTCTTCCAGTCAGAAGCAATCCAGCATCAGCACCTTGGAAAAACAAGAGCCCCGAGCTGGTTGGATAATGTTTGAGGCTGGAGGTGAGGGAAGTTGGGGTCAGAGCCTGACAGGTCTGGAGTTTTGCAATGGGAAACCACTGTGGAATTTCTAAAAAGGAAAGAGACATGAGATTTAAAGTTGGAAGAGATGACTTTGTGATAGCTGATGCTGGGAGCTTGAACAAAGGAGGAGATGGTGAGAAGTCAGCACACCTGAGAGAGGCTGGGAAGTCAAAGCATGGCGCACAGATTTCTGGCCTGTGCAGCTGATGGGTGTTGCTGATGATCTGAAGTCGTGAACCCTGGGTGAGTACCAGGTTTCTAGGCAGATTGGGAAGATTTCAACTTAAATTTTGGAAGCAGCGGTGTAAAAGCAAAGGGAAGTGGAATGAAACAGGACATCACAGGCCTATTTGAGGAGAGTTGAAAAAGGTGGCAGATTTAGAATTGTAAGAAAATTAATCGCTTTCCTATAACCAAATAACAATAGAAAAGTGCAATGAAAAAAAAAAAAGAACAGGTATCTTGACGATTTAAAAAAAGAAAGTGCAATGAAAGGAACTCTCCCATTTACAGTAGTAACAAAATCCAAAACACTTAAGAGTTAACCCACTTAGAAATGTGGAAAATGTTTATGAAATATACGTTATGAAAATGTCACTTAAAGGCATTAAAGAAGAATTTAATAAATGGATAAATATGCTACATTCAAGAATGGGAATACTTAATATTGTAAAGAGGTAAATTCCCCTCAAATTTATTTATGAAGTCATTTTCTTTTTAAACTTGCTGAAAATAATTCTAAAGTTAAATGGGAAAAAATAAGCATGTGAGACTAGCCAGGAAAATGCTAAACAAAGAGTAATGATGAGGTTTTAGAGGCATGCAGTTTCTGTTTACACATTTGTGAGTTTTCATTAGTACATATTACCTTTGTAATTAGAGAAACAAGAAATAAAACACTAACAGGAGCTGTAATAAATTATGATCTAGCCACAAAAAAGACAGAAGAGTTTGTGTGTGTGTGTGTGTGTGTGTGTGTGTGTGTGTGTGTTTCCACTGGAAAGCAATGGTATAAGGATTACACTGAGGAGGAAATATTAATACTGACTATACAGAAATAAAAAGGATTATCAGAAGATAACTGTAAACAACTGTGTGCCAACAAATTGATAACGTAGGTGAAATCGACAAGTTTCTAGAAAGCCGTAACCCTACCAAAGCTGATTTGAGAAGAAATGGAAAATCTGAATAGACCTATAAAGAGTAAAGAAATTATGGATTAGTAATTGAAGACACTTTCTACAAAGAAAAGCCCAGGCACGGTAAAAGGATCAGTTATGCACCATAACCAGGTAGACTTTATTGGGTTGGCCAAAAAGTTTGTTTGGGTTTTTCCATAAGACGGTACAGAAAAACCCGAATGAACTTTTTGGCCAACCCAGTATCTCAGACTGTTAGGTTGGTTTAACATTGAAAATCAGTTAATGTGCTACATATATCAATAGGTAAAGGACAAACACCAGATGATCATCTCAAGAGATGTAGAAAAAGCATCTGACAAATGCTAACACCTCTTCATGATAAAAGCACTCAATATGCTAGAAACAGAAGGAAATCTCCCCAACCTAATAAAGGGCATCTATGAAAAACCCACAGCGACCGTCACGCTCAATGGTTGAAAAATTGAATGCTTTCCTCCGAAGATCAGGAACAAGACAAGGATGTCCACCCCTTCTATTCAATATTGTATTGAAGGTAGTGGGCAGTTAGACAAGGAAAAGAAAGAAAAGGCATCTAGAGTTTGAAGGAAGAAGTAAAATTATCTTTATTTGCAGATGATGTGCTCTTATATATGAAAATTCAAAAGTATTAGAGATAATAAAGGAGTTCAACAAAGTCGAAAGATGCAAGTTGAATATACAAAAGTCAGTTGTATTTCTGAACACTAGAAATGAACGATCTGAAGATGAAATTAAGAAAACAATTCCAGTTGCTGGCTCGCAACTTTGGGGAGTTTCAAGCAGCCGCAGCGACGGCAGCAACCCTGGACGCAGGAAACGTCTGGTCCGGCTCTGGTAATGAGAGGCCCTAAGATCCCAGAGGTACCATATGAGAAGTCTGGAATGTGTTGAGGACTCGGCTTCCTGCAAACATTGGTTAAGAATCCACCTGCCAATGCAGGGGACACGGGTTCTATCCCTAGTCCGGGAAGATCCCACATGCCGCAGAACAACGAAGCCCGTATGTCACAGCTACTGAGCCTGTGCTCTAGAGCCCATGAGCCACAACTACTGAGCTCACATGCTGCAACTACTGAAGTGCACGCACCTAGAGCCTGTGTTCCGCAACGAGAGGGCACAGCAATGAGAAGCCCGTGCACCACAACAAAGAGTAGCTCCCACTGGATGCAACTAGAGAAAGCCCACACGCAGCAACGAAGACCCAACGC
This sequence comes from Kogia breviceps, assembly GCF_026419965.1. Classification (NCBI taxonomy): domain Eukaryota; kingdom Metazoa; phylum Chordata; class Mammalia; order Artiodactyla; family Physeteridae; genus Kogia; species Kogia breviceps. The sequence goes on from NC_081323.1 coordinate 85,380,511, forward strand.
AACCAAAAATAAATAAATAAATAAAATTGATTCTTTAAAAAAAAACAAACTGTAACTTTGAATTACTACAAAGTTGATATCTTCTTCAAAAATAATAAAGAAAGAATATTGAAAAATTAAAAAAAGAAAACAATTCCATTTATAATAGCATAAAAAATAATAAAATATTTAGGAATAGATTGAATAAAAGAAGTATAAAATGTATACTCTGAAAATTACAAAACAGTTAAAATTAAAGAAGACATAAATAAGTGGAAGAACATCTCCTGTTCATGGATTTGAAGATTTAATCTTGCTAAGATGACAGTACTCCCTCAGTTCACCTACAGCTTCAGTGAAATCCCTATCAAAATCCAGGCTGGCTTTTTTGTAGAAATTGACAAGCTAATCCTAAAATTAGTTGACAGTTGAACAGATCCAGAATAGCCAAAACAATCTTGAAAAAGAACAAAGTTTGAGCACTCCTACCTCCCAGTTTCAAAACTTAGCACAAAGCTATGGTAATTACTGTGGTCTGAATGTCTGTGTCCCCCTCAAATTCATAGGTTGAAACCCTAACCCCTCAAAGTGATAGTATTAGTAGGTGGGGCCTTTGGGGCAGGTACTTAAGTCATGAGCGTAGAATCCTAATGAGTAGGATTAGTGCCTTATAACAGAGACGCCAGAGAGATTCCTAGCCCCTTCTGCTCTGTATAAATACAACGAGAAGTCTGCAAACTGGAGGAAAGCCTTCACCCAGCCATGCAGGTACCCTGATCTTGGACTTCCAGCCTCCAGAACAGTGAGAAATAAATGTTTGTTGTTTATAATCTACCCAGTCCAATAGTATTTTGTTATAGCAGACCGAATGGACTAAGACAGTAATCAAGACAGGGTGGTCATGGCATGAGGAGAGACCTGTAGATCAATGGAATAGAATTGAGTGACCACAAATAAGCTCTCACATTTACAGTGAATTGATTTCCAACAAGGGTGTCAAGATAATTCAATGGGGAAAGAATAGGCTTTTTTTTTTTTTTTTTTTTTTTTTTTTTTTTAAGAATAAGCTTTTTAACAAATGTTGCTGATACAGCTGGATACAAATGTTGCTGATACAGCTGGATATCCACTTGCAAAGGAATGAAGTCGGACCCCTTCTTCACATCAAATACAAGAACGAACTCAAAATAGATCTTAGACTTAAATGTCTATTTAAGAGCTAAAATTACAAAAGAAAGCTAAAAGTATAAAACCCTTAGAAGAAAATATAGGAGTAAATCTTTGAGACTTTTGGTTAGGCCAAGTCTTACTAGACATGACAGCAAAAGTACAAGCAACCAAAGAAAATAGATGCATTGGACTTGATCAAAATTTAAAACTGGTGTTTCAAACAAAGTATAAAGCCAGCCCGCAGAGTAGGAGAATATTTGCAAATCACATATCTGATAAGGATATTTTATCTATAGATACGTAGATATTTATATACACTTGTCGCTTGGTATCTGCTGGGGATTGCTTCCAGGGCTACCGCCCCCCCGATGGATAATGAAATCCATGGATGCTCAAGTGCCTTATAGAAAATGGCATAGCTTGCATAAAATCTATGCATATCCTCCCATATACTTTAAATCATCTCTGATTACTTATAATACCTAATACAATGTAAATACTGTATAAATAGTTGCCCGGGGTACAGCAAATTCATTTTGCTTTTTTGGGACTTTCTGGAATTAAAAAATATATATATTTTCATTTCATGGTTGGTTGAATCCATGGATGTGGAACGTGTGATATGGAGTGGTGGTGGGGTGCAACTGAGTATAGATCTCTACAGATAAGGGTATTTAGAATATACGAAGAATTCTCACAACTCAATAATAAAAAGGCAAATAGCCCAATTTAAAAATGGGCAAAAAAGAAAAAATCTAAATAGAAATTTCTCCAAAGAAGATATATCAATAGCTAATAAAGCACACAAGAGGATGCTCAAAGTCATTAGTCATCGGAGAGGTGAAAATTAGAACCACAGAGATATAAAACCACGGAGACCGACAATAACAAGTGTTAGTGAAGATGGGGAGAAACTGGAACCCTCGTACACTGCCGCTGGGAGTTTAAAGTGGTGCAGAGGCTGTGGGAAACATTCTGCCAGTTCCTAAAAATGTTAAACATATAACTCAGCAACTTCATTCATAGGTTTACGAGAGAAATAAAAATATAAGTCTACACAACAACCTGGACAGCGTTATTCACAATAGCCAGAAAGTAGGAACAAGCCAAATGCCCATCACCTGGTAAGTCGATAACGAAAATATGGTATTATCCATACAATAGAATATCACTCAGTCATGAGAAGGATTGAAGAACTGATTCATGCTCCAACATGGATGAACTTTAAAAACATGTTAAGTGAAAGAAGCCAGTCACAAAATACCACATATTCTATGATTCCATTTATGTGAAATGTCCAGAATAGGCGAATGCAGAGACATAAAGTAGATGAGTGGTTGCTAGGACTGGTGGGGTTTGAGGTTAAATAACGAGTGATTGCTGATGGGTACAGGATTTCTTTTTTGGGGATGACGAAAATGTTCTAAGTTGATTGTACTGAGGGTTATACAACCCAGTGAGTATATTACAAACCTATGAATTATACACTTCAGATGGATGAATTGGATAGTGTATGAATTATATCTTGATAAAAATTGTTATATAAAAAATACTAGGGCTTCCCTGGTGGCGCAGTGGTTGAGGGTCCGCCTGCCGATGCAGGGGACACGGGTTCATGCCCTGGTGCTGGAGGGTCCCGCATGCCGCGGAGCGGCTGGATCCGTGAGCCGTGGCCACTGAGCCTGTGCCCGGAGCCTGTGCCCCGCAACGGGAGAGGCCACAGCAGTGAGAGGCCCGTGTACCGCAAAAACAAAACAAAACAAAACAAAACTAAGTGAAAAGTTTGCAGAACAATACATAATATGAATATATTTTTGTGAAATAGTATAAGTTCATAAAAAAACACTATACTTAAAAATTAGCAAAATTTGTGAAGTTTGCATAAGTGTAAGAGACATTAGTGATATAGTAGCTTTAATCATGTAATGAATCTGGTGACAAAACTTCTTACCAGTAATCGATCCCCCCTCATTAATAAAATATTAACAACAATTAGTATTTATTGCATTCTTTCTGTATGCCAACATTGTGCGAAATTCTTATCATGCATTTTGCCTTTGTTTTTCACAACACGTGATGATAGCCCCGTATTTTCTGTAACTCTCCCCTTTCTTTCTCCAACATACCAAAGTTTACATTTACAAAATTGTATTATCAGAATATCAAAAACGGACAGTTCCTTTTATTGTTAGCAGTAGCTGTGAAGGTAAATACTGTAGGTCTTAGTTGGAATTGGTATTAATGTGATCCTGTGAGTTTTAAGAGCACATTGATAAATCCATCTGCATGTGTTTAAGTAAGATTTTTAAGTTTAAACTAAAACATTTTGCATTTGTTGTAGTTGATGCCCAATGGGAGGAGAAAAGACTTTGTGTTACTTGTCAGCTTTTTGTTTAATGTAATGCTAAATTTGAAAGACAATCTATGGCAAAGATAATTTTGGAGGGTTTTTTTCCCCATTGCAAATATAGGCTAGTGCTTCAGTCAGTTTGGGCCACTATAACAAAAGTCCATGGACTGGTGGCTTAAACAACAAACATTTATTCCTTGTAGTTCTGGAGGCTGGAAAAGCCGAAGATCAAGGTGCTGACAGATTAGGTTCTTGGGGAGGGCCCTCTTCCTGCCTTCTTTCTTGCTGTGAGAGCAAGCTCTGTGGTCTCTTCTTTATAGGGGCACTAATCCCATCATGAAAGCCCCATCCCCATGACCTCATCTAAACCTAAGCACTTCTCAAAGACCCCACCTTTAAACACATCACATTGCAGGCTAGAGCTTCATCATATGAATTTGGGGTGGGGATACGATTCTGTCCGTAGCAACTAACTATGATGGAAATCTTGTCCATAAGTGCTAACCCTAGCATTTTTTTGTTTGTGTTTAGTATTATGTGCCAAGAACCTTGCAAAGAAAGACTTCTTCAGTAAGTAAAACACCCATTTTTGCTCTCTTACAATATTAATGTTCTTCACATCTTTCTGAAATTTAAAACTTAAAAAAAAAAAAAACAACCCTGGGAGTATTCTCCTAAAAGTCCTGCCCTTTGCTGACTAGAAATCCACAGTTTGACAAGCTTCCTTTCCCAGTTGACTACCACTTAGAGACTCCATAGCTCCAAGGCACAGAATTTATAACTCAGCCGAGAACAACGCTCTCTCGTTCCCTGTTCCAGCCACGCCCTGTTTTCTCTGTCTTTCCATCCATTAATGAATTGCTTTCTGCTGGGTAAAGTATCGTCAGCTCCAATACAGACACAGACATTTTTCTGTAAAACGTCTGGGTTTGAGTAAACTGTTGGTCAAATGTGCTAATTAAGTCACACTTTAAAAGCCTCGTAATTAGAGGCATTGTAATAAAAATATAAACGGAGGATTCTTTTCTAAAGGAAGGAATCACCTCATAAGAAGTTCACCTACCATAAAGTAGGCGCCTGCAGCATGATATTTTTCACACTCTTTCTGGTCCTCACAAGAATGCTGCCCAGTTCCTAAGTGGTTCTACTCATGCTTTAAAGGTAAAGGAACTTAGGTTCGCAGGCCTTACTCAAGTAGCTGAGAAGCTCCAGAGTGATGGCTCACATCCGGGTCTATCTCTAAAACCCTTACCTGGCCACCTCTCTGATCTTATGAACCTGTCTGATTCATACTCCAGCATTTAGGAACCTACCTGATTAAAACTCGGTGAATACTTGCTTCCAGAGATAAAATAGACGAAGGCCAGTAAACTAGATTTCTAGGTATTGTTATTTTTAGAAAGTATAAACAGAAGTAATTGGAGACACCTTTTCCTCCGTTTAGCCGCCCCGATGAGTGAGCATCAGAAACGGAAGTTTGAATTTAAGCGCATTTTTAGCGTTTTCGTTTCTAGCCTCTAAAAATCTGAGGAGGGTGTCATTCTGGGTCGTCTTTCTTAGAAAGCTTAATGGAAATAATTTATTTTGCTGCTTGAAACTAACCTAAAACTTGAGAATAAAATATACCAGCGTAGTGTTCGTAATCAAATAGATGAGCTTGCAGCTCGCTTACTTGCGGGCCTGGGCTCTGTCTTCTCACCCAGTGCGGCGTCCCCTCCCCTCTAGGGCTCCCGGACCCTTTTGCGAAGGTCGTTGTGGATGGGTCTGGGCAGTGCCACTCAACGGACACTGTGAAGAACACGCTGGACCCGAAGTGGAGCCAGCACTACGATCTGTGAGTTGAATATCCCACAAGCCACTGGGGGAGCGGCCGGAGAGTTGGCATCTAACTTGCACGAGAAGCATTTAATTCCATTTTTTTAAAGGGATTATTAAACTTCTTACTGATAACAAACGTGGATGGCCAAACAAATACATACTGCCTACTTTCAGAATTCGTGTACTTGGAAGTTCCTGTGCTTGACATTTTCATGCATGTTAATGGTTTGCTTCTGTAACTGTGGCCTTCAGACTTGCAAGCTCCTGGCCACACTAACAGGAAAAAAGGGCCATAGTTCAGGTCCTCTACATGCTACTGTTTTTTTCAGCAGAACCCTGAACATGGTTGTAAAATGCATTATTTGAAATACATTATTATTATTTCACATATTTATGAAACAAATATATAATATATATATATTTCTGTTGATTTTTTAAAAACTTTGCTTTTTAGTACAAATATATTTTCTGCAGGAGAAAGTCTGGTATGACTGGAGGTATATAAGCCCACACGCCATCAGACAATTTCTTATATTCATTTGTTAAATGGATTGCACTTTGAAAATCTATTTTGTAGGTACCTATGTTTTCACGTCCCCGCTAAGAAATTTTTGTCCAAGTAACGCTCAGTGATTATTGGCTTTTTACTAACACAGACTGAGCTGGGTTTGAGCGGGAGTTTTAGTAGTTGGCTCCTGAGGCTCATTTGCAGTTACACTGTGGCACCGCGGTCGTCAGTCCGTGTCCCGGAAGCTCCCTTCTGTGGTTGACCTACACCGAGAGAAAGCGGCAGGTTTCCTGTCTGAGTTAGTGCCCTTCTGTGCACTTTGGATGGATGGAGGGCTTGTAAGTAGTCCTTTGTTGCAAATTAGTATTCTCTATTAAGTTGACACTGATCTTCTCTATCCTCTATTAGTATTCTCTATTAGGCCTCATTGGTGGGGTTTTGTTTTGATTTTTTATTTTTTGGCCACACCATGTGGTATGCAGGATCTTAGTTCCCCGACCAGGGATCAAACCGGTGCCCCTGCAGTGGAAGTGCAGAGTCGTAACCACTGGACCACCAGGGAAGTCCTGGTGGGAAGTTTTGAATCCGGCCATTATCCTCGGGAACTATAAAAATATAGTACATTTCTGTTATAAGATTATTATCATTATGTGGTTGTCTACACGTGTTTCTTGCATAAGCAGTTGTAGTCCTTTCCCAGCCCATTGAAGTTAGTAGATGTATACTTATGAAGTGCCTGTTAGCTGTGGATATAGAGCCAACATTATTTTTAAAGGATTCTTCTGGACTAACAAGTCAATCCGATAAAATCTCAATGGGCTATTGCAGTTGAGAAATACAGTTAAAGATGAGTTTGCATGTTGGTTTCAGATACGTTGGGAAAACGGATTCTATAACCATCAGCGTGTGGAACCACAAGAAAATTCACAAGAAGCAGGGAGCCGGCTTCCTGGGGTGCGTGCGGCTGCTGTCCAATGCCATCAGCAGATTAAAAGATACTGGCTGTAAGAACCCAATGCTTTCCTGCCTCTTAATGCAACTGAAGAAGGCTTATGGGGCATCATTTTTTATTTTATGTTTTTGAATACTGAATACAGAATTCCTGCCTTCCTCTCTAGTTAACATTTCCCTGGGTTAAGTTTTGAATTGTTTGTTTGCAGACCAGCGTTTGGATCTATGCAAACTAAACCCCTCAGATACTGATGCAGTTCGTGGCCAAATAGTGGGTAAGAACTTTCTCATCTGTCTAAAGAGATAATTTTTACAGACTTAACCTTCAGGCCTTCATCACTGAGAAAACGCAGAGAGGCCCTGACCGATGGTGACATACTTCGAAGGACAAGGCCCCATACAGGGGCCATCTCTCCAGGACTAAAAAATTTCACCTTATGTGGTTTTTATTAATTTTTCTAATTCCCTTCATTCTGTCATTCAAGGTGGAGTTAAAATGACTGAGGTACAAAAAGATGTAGGGTTATAATTTTTAATGTAATTTTAATCATCGCATGAGTTGACAATTTGTCCTATTGTCCAAGTGCAGATGATAAAAATGGTGGCCACCTATGCAAGAGTTAAGAAATAGTTTCTTCAGGAGGACCCATCACATATGTAAAAGGCAAAGAGAATTTCTGAAGACTTCCATGCACTATGGTTTTACAGAGGATGGACTTATTCAGAATGAAGAAATAAAATGTGCTCATGTCATAATGCATTGACTGTGGAGGTGTTCCACCGGAAGTAATTTATCTGTTACGTAGCTCACCCTGTTATCCGTTCCATTTTTATTAGCATTTCAGGGTAACCCAAATATCGACCGTATGCATTGCAAGCAATCAAAGAAAACAGTATTTCGGCAGCACACCAGAGTGACTTATGGCCCCAAATCTTTTAGGTCTTGTCTTATGTAGACGTGACCCAAGGTAAATGGACAGTGAGTGTCCATCCTGAAAGCTCCTGTCGCGACAGAGCTCCCACTTACTGCCTTTCTGTTTGTGGCCTCTTCTCTTCTTCGTGGAGGGACGTGTCGGGGAACGATGGATAACTAGAAGCAGCCTCATAAGTGTCCTTGTTGTTCACGGTAGGGACAGAGAATCGACACGTAGGCGCATCCGGACCTTGCACATACCGACAGGGCTCTCTGTGTCCTTATTAAACATACGTCAAAATCGTCTTAAAATATAAGGTACCTCGGAGGAAGTGAATATCGTGTTCTGTTATTTTGATGAAGAGCACAGACAACACAGCATCTCTTTCTGCTCCACGTTTACAAGGAGTGTTCCGAGTGGTATGCGTTCTGTGCAGCCAATGAGTGAGATGCTTCATGCTTGAAAGCATAGGAATGTATATGTGTATGTATAGACATATGCCTCACTTTTAAAAATAATATCATACATAAATTACACATTTGCAATGGCTCACTGTGTTACAGTTGTATAAAATACCACTGGATTTTAATGCAGGATGTTCTTTTCTTTTTAGTCAGTTTACAGACACGAGACAGAACAGGCACTGGCGGGTCCGTGGTAGACTGCAGAGGGCTGTTCGAGCACGAAGGGTACGTATCACTGCAGCGATGCCCGCCGACTTCTCTGCTGCCCAGGCTCTCGCACTGTGTGAAAACTGCCTTCACACCTTTTCACCGCGTTGAGTACTTGAGGTGCAGTCTTGGGATAGCACTGGGGTCCAGTTTCCTCATTTGTAAACTAGTGGGGTGGCGCCCCAAAGGCTCAGGATCCAATTTACAGAGGTTTCCGCTGGCCAAAAGGCATCCGTAAAGAATTATAACTGCAGTGGATTGAAGCAATCCATTGAGTTCATAATGATACAGGGAGAAATAAATTCTAAAAAACCCCCAAACTGAAAAACACCCTCAAAAATTCTCATTGGTCAGTATCACAATTTTTCAAATCCCCAATGAGTTTAACTGTTAATGTCATTAATAGTTGCTGACACCATCATGAAAGAGTGATGATCTGACGTGAACTTCCATCTTGGAGGCCCAGGGGACGGGAATGGGTGGTAGAGCCGCGGGATGAGCTCCGTGCGGAGGGGGCGCCTGTAGAGTGTAGCGGACAGCCGGGCGTCTTCGGCAGATACACGGCAAGAAAAACAGCGAAAGAGGAAGGAAGAGAACCTATCAGTTAATAAAAGAGATTTAAGAGACATACCTATTAAATGCGGTGTGTGGAGCCCGTGTGGATCCTGATTCATGAGACAGCTGACTGGAGAAGTTGGAACACTGGCTGGCATTTGATGATATTTAAAAAATTAATGCACATTTTTGGGGTCATGGTAACGGTAAAAGGCCTATCTTCCCGAGGTCGGTGAAAATATTTAAGGGTGAAACGGTAAAACGTTGGGATTGGTTTCAGAACAATCCAGCTCAGGGGGGGGAGTTGGGCGCGTGGCCACGAGACAAGCCCCGGAGCCGGGTGATGAGTCCAGGGCATTCACGGAACTAGTCTCTCCATTTGTGTGTCTCTTTGCACTTTTTCAAGTTAGAACGTTTTTCAGAAGTTCTTGCTTATACGGGAAGATAGCCTAGTAAGGTAAATTGTCTTCACAGCTGTTCAGGGGATCAAGATTTATGTTAAAAGTCACTTTTAAAGTCATTGTGGCATTTTATGTAACCAGGAGCTCTATTATAGAATAAAATGACAAGGAAAATGGAATGTTTGGATATGATTCCAAGTTAAGAAAGCTGAAATCTCATTTTCTGAGCTCCTTTGTAGTACAAGGCTGGTTTTCTCCAACCCTTCGGCTCTGCCTGAGGGTGAAATCCTACGAGTGGCCTCGGTGGCACTTTACACGTGGCTTCCTTTGGTCACTGGTTCCTCATGGAAAAGTCTGGCTTTCCAATTAAATAGGACAGGGCGAATTATACGAAACTAAGCACTGGGGACAGTCTGTCAACATATTGCTCAAGGAAAGCAGAGCAAGTGGGAGGGCGGGCGTGCACGGCACTCGCGGGTGCTCCCCGGTCCTCAGCCGGCGTGGTGATGGGGGCTGTGGTCTTCCCCTCCTAGAACTGCGTGCGAAGACTCAGGGCCTGGAAGGCCACTCAGCTGCTTCATGGAGGAACCAGCCCCTTACACGGACGGCACCGGGGCCGCTGCTGGCGGGGGTGGCTGCAGGGCTGTGGAATCCCCGAGTCAGGATCAGAGGCTTCAGGCCCAGCGACTGCGAAGTCCTGAGGTCCGAGGGTCACTCCAGACGCCGCAGAACCGACCTCACGGCCACCAGTCCCCGGAGCTGCCCGAAGGCTACGGTGAGAGCGTCCACCCCACTGTCCCGAGGGCGATCAGTGGCGTTTCAGACACAGCTTTGACGCTTGGAGCTTTTTTAGTGACGCGTACCCGCCAGAAGTGCTGGTGTTTGCAGAGGTGTGCCCCGCGATGGTTGTGTCAGTGTAAAGAGAAGTAACCCGAGGTGGCTGGCAGATCTTGCTCGGCATGGATTTGTCCGCAATTGCTCCAGTCTCCCAGCGTAGCAGTTGTGTGAAGATTTTAGGCCAATGAATAGCAAAGAAAACTGAGAGGAGCGGGGCAGGGGCCTGGATGGGAAGGACGGCCTTGGGTACGAGTGAAAGGATGGGATCTTTGGACAGCCACAGAGGGAGCATCTCAATGCAGGAGGAATCCACGTAGATGTGGCAGCTCAGACCGGAAGTAAGAGCTAATGCAGGGAACAGAGGTCAGGGTAGGGTCAGCCCCGAGGTGGCAGGTCCAGGGGTGTGGCCGCCTCTCCAAGTGTGAACAGGAGAAGTAAGATCCGCCTTCACGTTGACCCAGGGCCTGGGACTCGCAGCTGCCAGGCAGAAGTTAACGGCTGCGCTTCAAACCCTTCTCTCGGTGCTTTTAAAGACTGTCGGAAGGAAGCTGGGACTCCGTGCTTACGGGGTTGGTTGAAAACTCTCTTTGGAACTGGATGTAACTACCGTATCCCCCACTTTCTCATGCAGAACAGAGAACAACGGTGCAGGGGCAGGTTTACTTCCTGCACACGCAGACTGGAGTTAGCACGTGGCACGACCCCAGGATACCCAGGTAAGTTTCCGAAAATTCTCACCATCAAGGCCATTTTCCAGCAGTTGCCTGGACCCCCCAGCCCGGACTGTGGGTGACAGAGCCCCTTTGGTGTGAAGATGTAAACTTGGAAGAGCAGCAGCCCAAAGGGATCTGTAACGGGGGTCCTGGACTCAGACTCTCTGGGTGACGGCCCCCCCCCGACTCTCCAGCTGGTAGATCAGCAGCTGCCGTAATGCAAGGGGGCCCTTTAGAAAGCAGTCCTGCATCTTGAAATTAGATCACGTAACTGCAAAACACCATCACCCCTAGATTAAATCAGATGCACTTGCTTAGAAAACCGATAAACCCTTAAAGATGTGTTGCTCTCATTCTAAACTAAAAATACTGCTGAGCGAAATGATACGATGTCTGATGTGATGCTTTAAATAATCGGGGTGGGGAAGTGAATAGAGGGGCGCGTTGGAAACAGGTTGGCGATAAGCTGGTAATTAATTGTTAGAGTTGGTTATTCACTATGGTCTCTCTCTATTTTTTTTATGTGCTTAAAATTTTCCATAATACAAAGCTAAAAAGGAAATATAAAGACTCTATTACCCTTTCTCTCTTCTACTTTACTGTCCCTATTGCCTCAGTCCCTTGGGGACCATTCCTGGGGGAGATGAAGCGTTTCTATACGAATTCCTTCTACAAGGCCATACATCTGAGCCCAGGTCAGAGAGACCCCTGCCCCACTCCCACCCCGTAATGGAGTTAAGTTTCTTTTTTCCTCTTCGCTTTGCTTTCCTTTTTTCTTTAAAAATTTTTTCTTTTGTTTCAGAATAGCATTACTTCCTAATAACATTTTTAGTAATGCTCATTTCCTTTCTATTCATAATTTGTTTCATCTGAGAACAAGCTTCTTGTCTTTGATTTTCCAAATCTGTGTTGAATTTACAATTCAGTATCTGCAATTAGAACGGAGATATTACCTGCCAATGAATGAGGTGTCTCTTTAGCACTCACTGGGAGGCACGTCAGGCTTTGGTCCTGATTCGAAGAGCATCTTGGTCAGTAATGCTGTGCCCCCATCCCAGCTGACTGTGGAGTGTACTGAAATAATGAATCAGGAGGTTAGAATCAGAAAGACTTGCTTATTAACGAGGCCAGCTCACAAATGACAAGGCCTCTTCCCGGTGCAGCTGGTCTAGAGTGGGAAGATTTCGGATGCATGTTCATACGTCCCCATCAGCTTGAAAAAACTTGTGCTGTTTGGGAGCTTTTCCATGTAGAAACCTCTCTGACCTTGAGCATTTAGTTGTGAATCCAGAGAGTTTTCCGGCAGCCTTCAGATACTCCCTACTATTCTGGGCCTCTTCCATGGGAGGAACGGCTCTCCCCGGGCAGACCGCACCCCCTATCATGGTCACAGGCTCTGAGGGTCGCGGTTTATCCGCGGGACCGTGCTGCCGCTCGCGGCACAGAGGCCTGGGCTCGGTACAAGTCTGGCGTAAGTAGCACCGCGACTGTCCCTCTTAGCAGGACCAGGACACGGGCCCTGGATAAGCGGACGCCCCGGGTTCTCTCCCGGAAGTTTCGGTCTTGGGCCTCCACACACGGATGGACAAACCTCTCTGTGTCTTCCATTTTGGTAGAGACCTTAACAGCGTGAACTGTGACGAACTTGGACCACTGCCACCCGGTTGGGAAGTCCGAAGTACAGTTTCCGGGAGAATATATTTTGTAGATCACAATAACCGAACAACCCAGTTTACAGACCCAAGGTTACACCACATCATGAAGTAAGACTTTTACCAAATCTCTGTTGACCTCGTTAAAATGTCGTGTTTTCTACTAACTTTTTTCTTCATTTCTCGATTGCGTTGTTAGTTAGCAGAGAATAAGCGTAAGCAAAATATGATAAGTATTTGGTGGACAGTTGCGTTCCAGGCTCTCGAGCCGCCGGGAGCAGTACTGAAGTCCTATGTTGTTGTCACCCTGTTCTAGCTTGCAGCCCAGATAAAATCCCCTGAGCTGGCAGTACGGGGCAGCTTCACTCACGAGGCTTCCGTGGGCAGCACTCTGACGAGATGCGTGGCCTCAGAGAAGCAGTGAAGTGAGGCTTTTCCTTGGTGCCCGCTCACCACTGTCTGGGAGGGCTGGTCCAGAACACTGCTTGCGGAAACCTCCTCCCGGGCCATCATTCCCGGGGGCCGTGGACCTGGCTGTGACCTTGGATCCCACACTCCACGTTCCAGGTTGGCTGCGTCCTCAGAACACGAGAGCCCAGGGGGCACTGGGCCTTGACAGCTGACTCAACTGGCAAAACCTGAACGGGACACATGCTGCTGGGTCCCTCCACTGGTCCTGGCCCTTCTGTCAAAAGGCCCATGGACCTCTGGTTCTGACGAGTGGGCTTAGAAACCTCTTGGTTACGAGCGGGGGGAGTGTCAGCCCCGGATTTCACTTGTTTGCTCCTGTGCATTTTGCCCCCTCCACGGCCATCTGCCTGGAAAGCGCTCCCGTCAACTCCATTAAACTGTCCCCCCCAAGGCGCGCCTGATAGCGCGCTGGTCAGGCTCACAGGTGCGCACTCGGTGCACGGTGAATGCTAGCAGTTTCTGTTTTTACTTACGGCAACGATAATGCATGAGGTACGGAGATGGAGGGTCTCCTTTACGGAATCCTAGACACCTGTTGAGTCGGAGGGCGGCCGCCGGCGGTTTTGCCATCAGAAATCTTGACTAGCAGTTTGGTGAAACGGCTTCCCCTCTCAGTCCCTTTTGTGTGGGTGCGCTGCTGGGGCAGCCTTGGCCGCGCTGCTCTTGGGGTGACCTCGAGGCTCCTGCTCTTCCGCAGTCACCAGTGCCAACTAAAGGAGCCCAGCCAGTCGCTGCCGCTGCCCAGCGAGGGCTCCGTGGAAGACGAGGAGCTGCCCGCCCAGAGGTGTGAGAGAGACTTGGTCCAGAAGCTGAGGGTCCTCAGACACGAGCTCTCACTTCAGCAACCCCAAGCTGGCCACTGCCGCATCGAAGTGTCCAGAGAGGAAATATTTGAGGTACGGGGTTCGGGCACCGAATCTTCCTCCCTGTCGGCAGACAGGGAGTTCTGCGCTCTGTCTGGTGTTTCGGAGATTGATGTCATCGCTCGGTGAAACGCAGAGCTTCATCAGGGCCAAAGCCCAAGGTGAGAGGGGGAACTGTGTGTCCTCCTGTGGTAAAGGTTTAGAAACCGATGACTTCTGAGTGAAAAGGGAGAGATCTGTACAGAAACGAGTGCTAAATAATGTTGCAAGCCCCCGCGCCTGCGTCGTACAGGTTGCACTTGCTGCCGCCTGCACGGCCTCCGAGAGGCAAGCATTCCTCCCGCTGCAGCCTCGCACGCAACTTGCCCTCGTGGCGTTGCCTCCCCAGAGAAGCGAAGTGGCCTCCCTGTTGTCCCTTGTGGGAGGAGGAAGGGCTGATGGTCCCGGGCAGGGTTCTGGCCTTTGTGCAGCTCCCCTGCGGGATCAGGGTCCCTAAACAGGCGGGGCCTTTGGTAGGCAGGGCCCGTTTCTCAGGGCCACGGTCACGAGTAGAATCTCAGCTGTGTTGGGGCCTTTGTGGAATCGGTGGCAGAAGTGATCAGCTGAGACACAGGTTCTCGCTGGTCCACGGCAGCTGAGGGGGCCGCGGAGGGACGGAGGCCTGGGCGCGGCCGGACGAGTGGGTCAGCGGAAGCGCCTCATTCTGCCCATCGAGCACCGTAGACGTCTGTCGGGGATGGAGGGGAGCTGAGTTCTTGAGGTGCTGCCGCCAGATCGTTGCCACTCGGCGTCCCCTTGCCTCTCGGGGCCCCGCTTTTGAATCACATTAAGTTTAAAGCAAGGAAAGATCCTTCGGTGCCTTTTCCCTGAAAACACCTACAGACACTTAGCTGGTTCCTCTCCAGAGGCTGAATCTGAGGGACTGTTAGGCTGACCGCATGTTTTCTGTGTCTGGTAAGCTGCTTTGTGTCTTACTCAAGCCCTCCTTGGTTTTTTTGACTCCGTGGGAAAGTGTGATTTTTGACTTCAGATGCAAAATCAGGCTCAGAATTCTTTTAGTGTTCAGACTCCCTTGTGACGTCTTCATTTTGGTTAAAATACATCAATTATTTATAGGACACACTGGAATGCATTTGTGTGGAGAAAATCAACCCTAGCGAGGAAGTTTAACTCTTAAGTCATGATTGTGCTGAGAATAAATGTGTGTTTCCTTTAGGCACAGTATCACCTGCCGTGTGCTTTGCTGTTTCCGAGGGAGGAAAAGTGAAGGAAGCAGCAATGTCCTAGATGCCAAATAAACATTCTCAATAGGAACCAGACAAAAATCAGATTCAAAGACTTAAAAATAAGCTCAGATGCTTATTTGTAACTGAGCTCCATTATCAATAACCTTTCATCATTTTATAACTTTAAAAATAAGATAAGTTCTTCTCTCTGAAACTGTAATTTTGATGTGCAGGAGTCCTACCGCCAGATAATGAAGATGCGACCAAAAGACTTGAAAAAGCGGCTGATGGTGAAATTCCGGGGAGAGGAAGGTTTGGACTATGGCGGGGTGGCGAGGTGAGAGGCTCGTGTTACCCCCTCCCCGCTGCATGGCTTTGAGCGCGCCTGTGAGCAAATGTTTGCAGAGAAGTCGTTTGCCCCTTCCTGGTGCTGGTCTTGGAGCAGTCGGGACTTCAGGTGGTGCCATCAGAGCGCGTTCTTAGCAAAAGAATCCCTAAGAGCACGTGCCCCGCTAGCCAGTCTTGCCCTGAGCCGTCAGAACGCACGTGCACTTAACCATCACTTTCCTGCTTAGAAAGTATGAATTATTACACTTCTGCCCTTACTCCCTTCTCCACGTGGCCCGACTGAACCCGAAGTTAATACGGAGGCAGCCTTGCTTCTCTCCCTAGAGGACTTTCAGGGGTGGGAGGAAGGCGTATACGTTGCATTTGTGTCAAACAAGTTCTGTAAAATGAGATTCTGGTCAAAATAATTCATGCAAATGATTTTAAAGATAGTAGCTTTTCATGATTATATTCCGTTTCCTGTCTTACCTCTTTTCACCTTTGAGACAAGTGTTCTGCTCTTTTAACTGTTTCTTCTAATATAACCAATCATCTAGAGCACTCACTCGATCAAGTGCTGATGTTGTCTACTGATTTCATGATGAATGGTCATAGGCACGGATAGACCAGGTAATGGTTGTGGGGAGGATCTAACTTAACACTCTCACTTCTCAGTTTTGTAGTGTCAGTATTTTTAGTTCTTCTATCATTGTCTTTGTAACTTTATATAATGTTTTTTCACCATTATTTTTTCATGGTCAGCTAGCGACATTATCCCTTGACCTCTCTTTTTCATATGAAAAGGGTATTAATACTCCTGACTTTCCCTTCAGCATTCCTTCCACCTCTTGCCTCTTACATTCTGTCATCTCTAGTATTACTTTTATATTGTCAAGGTTGAAGATTTACATTTTGTTCTGTCACCAAAGTTAAGTCAGTCTCTTGTGCTTGTCTACCTATTATTTATAGGAGTTGAAAAATCAATACATTGTTTTATATTATTATGACAATGTAAATATTGTTCATTGAGGGATTAAGTGGTGGTCTGTCATTTAGTTTATGCTTTTGAACAAATTTTAATTTTCTCAAGAATTTCTTCTTCTTCTTTCTTCTTTTCTTGAAACCAGGTCTTGTCTCTGTTGCCCCATTAAACGTCACCTTTTGCCATCCTCACCCACCCCCTTAGCTCCATGTATCTCTCTGTGGAGACTCTGTCCAGACTGACTGTTGATCCTCTGGGCCTGCTGCAGTTGTCTTCATGGGACGTCACTGCTTTCTTGGCTTAGAGCCATTGTGTACGGCTCCTATGGCTTCCTCTTTCTTGGCTTACTCCATTATGTTACTGGAATATATCCTCAAGTAGCTTTCTTAGAAGGGGTGTGTGGGGGGGGGAGGGGGATTTTCCAAGATCTTGAGTCTGAAAATGTCTTATGATCTACAGTTTGATGGGTAGTTTAGCTCTTTATAGGCTTCTAGAAGGACAACAATTTTCATTCGGAACTCTGAAGACACTGCTCCGCTGCTTCTCAGCACCCAGTCACTGTCGGAGAACAGTCTGGCTTTGGGCACGTCTGATTGATTTGAGCCCATCCATGGCCACCCATCATCCATAGGTTCCACCACCTTTTTTCTGTTCTCACGCCCCTCCTGTCTTCACTTCCTCCTTACCCGTAATCCACCATCATAATCGCTCCCTTATGCTCCCTCATAACTTCCTTGCGTCTCTTTCCGTTTGCTGTGCTTACCTGGCAAGACCCCAGCTCTGAAGAGCCCCTCCTCAGGCCGCTCTGAGCATTGCCTGAGCGGCTGAATGTGGCTCGAGGCGAACACACTTCCATGCTGCAGGCCTTTCTCTGCATCGATAGCCACCGGCCGCGAGGAGGGTTCAGCGCCTACTTCAGCTCCCCCGCAGTTCTCTTTCCCAGATCTCTGGCGCCACTGCCGCCCGTCCTCGCTCTTAGCTGCCGACTTTGCTTCCTATTGAACTGAGGAAACAGAAGCAATCTGAAGGGTCTTTCCTCGCCGTCACCACCGGATATCGAGTCCGACGTTGTCTGTACTCGTCTGGTCAGACTTCCCCGCTGCGGCCCTGAGTGGCGCACGCATGTCCCTGTGTAAGAGCAACCCCGCCCCTGGCACAGTGCATCCCAGGCCCTTTTGCTTTTCCTGTTATTTCACATTTATTTCTCATCAAAATGTCCCTTTCTCGGGGCTTCCCTGGTGGCGCAAAAAGTCCCTTTCTCTTGGGTCATACAAATGTGCTACGGCAACTCCCCGTCTTAAAAGAAACAAACATGCCCCCTCCCAAACCTTTCGTAGATACTATATCCCCTTCCTGTTGAAGCTTCAATAAAGGAGGCAATAAAGGCAAAGAAAGCACAGGAAAAGGGAAAACAGTTAGAAACTCCAGGAAAGGCAGAGATGCGTTCAAGAACGCATAGCCCAGTCCTCGCCCTGTTCCTCTGTCCTCTTTGTCGCAAAACCCCTCAAAAGAGTCGTGTGATCCCAATTCGCGCTTCCACATCCTGGCTTTCTCTTGAACACATTCTAAGCAGCTCTCTCTGCCCTCTGAAGCCCTTTGTGTCGAGGCGCCCCCGACCTGCATCTCACCAAACCCAGTGATGATGACTCAGTCTTGGTCTGTCAGCAGGACTCGATGTAGTTGGTGGCCCCCTGCTTCTCGAAACACCTCTGCCACTTGGTTTCCAGGGCACCTGGTTTCCGTCTAATCTCCCTCTCAGGCTCCTCTGCTGCGCGCCCCCCTCCTCCTTCCCACTGGACATTGCGGGAAGCCGAGCATAGCCCTGGAGCCTGCTGGCCGCCCCTCCTCGCCCCTCCTTCAGCTCCAGGCTTGTTTACCAGTTGTCTCTCATCTGTGCTTGGGTATTTAGCCTCTTAAACCTAACAGTTCAACATTTCGGGTTGCCCCCTCCCCCCAGCTGCTCCCTGCAGCTGCCTCACTGCCCACCCAGTCCCTGTGGCTCAGATGCAGGGGGTCCTCACAGCCTCCCTCTGGGCTGCGTGCCCCCACCCCCCACCCCCGGAGCCAGTGCACCCTCGGAGGGAGTAGTTTCTGTATTTATTCATTAACCAGTAAGTATTGAGACTCCACCACGGACTGGGTACTTAGGATACAATGTGAGCAAAGCAACATGTCCCCTGCCCCCTTCACCCTCGCCCCCAACCCCAACCTGACGAGGTCCAGACATTAGTCATAACATTGCACAAGTGGCCACACCGCTGGTAGATGCTGCCAAGGGGCCTCGTTCCTGTGCAGACGTGTGATAGTGGCCCGGCCTTGGGCGTCAGGGGACAGGAGAGCCTCGCACCCTCACGATTTAGAAAACACAAGTGGACTCTCAGTGCTGCAGCAGTCAGCAGCAGCAAAATTAGGTTCTGAGAAGCATTACAGGGGGTCTCATCAGGTTTCTGGGTGGAACTGGGATTTTTTTCAGCAGCCAAAAGTAAATAATGACAAAAGCCACGATGTGCCGTTCCTCCAGCCTCTTCCCATTGCTGACTTCCTTTATCTCCCCTCCTGCCCCTCAGTTGATCTTGACTCCGTCTGGGGTGAGGGATGCAGAAAAGCCCGGCTTTCCTGATAGCGCGCTTGCGCTGGTACTGCCTCTCCGTGGGAAATGCTTTTCCTTTCCAGGTTGTTCCAAGTTTCTTCCTTGATCTTCTCAATATTGATTCTAGGAACCATCTTTCTTCTGGCGAATGTAACTTCTGTTTGCCCTTGAAAACACGAATTCCGTTTCCTGACTAGGGGTGTAGGCTTCCTACTTCCTCATTCATATTTGTCCTGAATTCAAATCAAACTACTTCCATTTTCTCTTCTCTACCTTTTCCTTCATAGTCTCGAGATATCTCAAGAGTCAGTACCCTGAACTGTTTTACCTCATGGCTGCTCCCATGCACGGCTGGGGTTATAGGCACGCACGTGAATAGCTGGGTTAGGTTTGGTCTGGTTAGGAGTTCGCTTTCCTCTGCACTTTCCGTGGTTATCAAGTCTTTGCGTAGCTCCTTTGATTAACATGATGCTACAGAGGGAAGAGCTGAGAAGCCTTGCTTTCCTGCCTCCAGTCTGATCTCGCGTTGTTTCGGCTGAGTCTTCCTCGTGTCTGAGTGGCTCACACCTGCTGTGCGGGGCTGAGGAGAGATGTCTGTTGTGTCCCTTATGTTGGTCGATGGGAGTCGTCTATGCTCATCTCCCCAGTGTCTGGCTCTGAACCTCTTCCTTTCTCTCCCTCTTCTGCCTGTGTACTTAGCTCTTCCCTGACCACTTCCAGAACACACCTCGTGCTCTGTACCTTGTCCACAGCTCGGTCAGAATGGTTGCTTGTATTTTAATCACTTCCTGTCTAGACAGTTGCAGGTCCTCGGCACTTATGAAAACAATTCTTCGTAAATTCAAACTCCAAAACTTGGGGGTAAATCAAAGCACCAGAGTTGGGAAATTCTGCCTTCCTAGTAAAGAGGTTTCATAAGATTTGGTGTCTGGCTCCTCTCTTCCGGTAGTTCCTTCCTGTTCTTTTGAGTTTGATACACAACTTCGTGTTGCTGTAGTCATTTTGTGTGTATTTTCAGAGTTTTCTCAGACAGATAATTTGCATTTGTGCTTATCCTTTTCGTATCTCCTCAATTCTGTCTTTCCTGTTTGAAGGAGGAAGAGATTCCAGAGTAAAACCTGGGGCAGCTATCTTGATAAGATTCGTCCATTTAAAGGAGTTTTGAGTGGAAAGAGTAAAAGGCCACAGTGTTGTATAGACCCCCATACCCGGGCTTATCACAATCTGGCCACAGCAGCTGAGTCGTACGGGTTCTGTTTAGAGTGCTTTTTTTGTTTGATTGGTTCTGATTTGGGGCTTTTTTATAATGAAATAATTCAAACATAAAGGAATTCAGAAAAAACTCTATTTTATGTACCCTATCCAGATTTTTAAACTCTTAGAATTAAAATTTAAAAATTTTAAACTAGTCCTTTAAGTTATAAAAGTGATAAACGCTTATGGCAAAAAATAAGAATTCAACAGGACAGAAAATTACGAGGGCTAAAGTCGTTCTTAAATAATCCCTGTCTCCCTAGACTGGAAAGTGTTTTCTCCTTATTTAAACATGAATAACATGATACCACCAGAAATAAAAAAACTAGAAAGAAGTGAAAAAAAATTAAAACGCCCAGAATGCAAATTCTTCAGGTACCTACTGTCAACATGTCAGTAGAAACCCTTCCCATCTTTCTCTGTGCTCTGCGTATATATTTTTTCTGTCTCGTGTGTGCGCACGCGCGTTTCTGACATAAAGGTAGGATCGCGCCGCTTTTTCCGTTGCGCTTTTGTTGGTTTTTACCACACCGTTAACATCGTTGCCTGAGATCTTGATCTCTGCAAAGCAGCAGAGCAAACCGTAGCTGGGGCGCAAGAACGCTGACAGACTGCGGAGCACACTGTGTCTCTGAGCTGGTACTGAGTCCAGGCAACCACAGTTCTTTCTCAGCTTCAGAGTTAATTGGACTTCTGGCCAGAAAATCCATTTCTGACACCACCAGAAGCAATTTTTATACTTCATTAAGCTGATTTGCCCAATGGGCACAAATCACATCCTCTCAGAGCCAGGCAGCCTTACCGGTTTGGCTTCCTAGGGCACGGTGACTCAGTCCTCTGAAACTAGGAAGTTTTAAAATGTCTTGTTGTTGTCGTTTCTAGGGAGTGGCTTTACTTGTTGTGCCATGAGATGCTGAATCCGTACTATGGGCTCTTCCAATATTCCACGGACAACATTTACATGTTGCAAATCAATCCTGATTCTTCCATCAACCCTGTGAGTATTAATGAATAAAGGGGTCGCAGGTTTAGTTGGAGAATTTCTTAAATGGATTTCCAGTTTCAATCTCAGTGCTTGGTTGATTCACTGTAGACTTACTCAAAGTCTATGGTAAATAAAACATTGCAAGGTAGAGTGAGAACTGAATTAAGATGGACGGTTTCAATCCCGTATCTTCAGTGACCGGTATCAGCGAGCATGTCGTTTCAGGGGACTCTGGCTCGACGGCTGTATTTGTTGATGGTGTCATCCTGAGAAGTGGGTTACGAGGTCCACCCTCCTCCCAATCGAAATGGGAATAGTCCCATAATTGGCCCTTTTGGCCACCAGTGCTGATCGCTTAGCCGCTTGTCAGAGAGATGAGGAAATAGGCGCGGTGTGTGTGTCACTGGTCCGAGGGCGGCCAGCGGGCAAGAGAAGCGCTCTGACGTGGGGCCGCGTCCTGCGGTCCTTGCCGTGCACGTGGCCCCTGACAAGCAGTCGATGTGACAGGACCTGTTACCAACACGGGAGCTAACTCTCTGATTGTAATTCCAACCTAAAAGTAGAAACAGGAGGTTCCCTGGTTACACGCCAGAACAGCGCTGGCTTTAGAATGGCGCTCTTACTTGGGCTGTTCACAGTTACCTTCCTCTGTGTCCCTGCCTCAACTCCCTTGGGATTTTTTCTCTTCCTCTTCTTTGTGGGATGGGGGGGGGGTGGCTGAGGGAGAAGGGGGATGAGTTACCTTTTGCCCTTTATTTCCTCGTGGTGCAGCGGGAGGGGCCGGTGGCCTCCTGGGCGGGCAACCTGTGCTGAGAAGGGACCAGCCTGGTTGATTCTCTGCCGTCACCCTGTTGATATTCTCAACTTTTGAATGAGGGGTTCTGCATTTTCATTTTGCACTGGGTCCCACAAATTAGGTAGCAATTCTGAGCAGGTGTTTGAACCAAGGGCAGAATATGAGGTATCGTTCCGATGACCTCTCTAAAAGTCGTGCGCTAAATTTGACCTCCTACCTGGCCGTCTTTCCTCTGGTCAAGAGTGCAGCCTGTGAGTAACTGATTCAAGAAACCCGGAGAAAGTACAGGACAGCCATCTGCCTTGGCCGGTCGTTTTTCTCACGAATTCATGTTCTCTGGTGCCCCCTACAGGACCACTTGTCTTATTTCCATTTTGTGGGTCGGATCATGGGTCTGGCTGTGTTCCATGGACACTACATAAACGGGGGTTTCACAGTTCCCTTCTACAAGCAGCTACTGGGGAAACCCATCCAGCTTTCTGACTTGGAATCGGTGGACCCGGAACTTCATAAGAGCTTAGTGTGGATCCTGTAAGTACTGACTCGGTTAGCTGAGAATGCATCCACCGTCCCGTCTTAGCGTGCCCCAAATCCATTTGTGTTGTGTAGCGTGCACGTGGGTATATATTTGGGGGACGGGTGTGAAATCGGAGAATAGAAACAAACTCTCAGAAACACAAAAGCAGATTCAACAAAAATACTTAATTGACATTTTCCTCGTAATGTCTGGCCAGTTTCTCATCATGGACGAGTTTCTTCTGCTGTTTCCTTGACTTACTAAGTTACGATTGTGAATGTAGACCCCCAGGCCTGGTGGGTGGTTGGTCGGTGACACTCTGGGGGGACTCCAGCCAAGAAGGTGTCCAAAAGCTCCCTACTATTTAGGAGCCTTTGTTTTAGGGTCACCCTAAAACTCTCTTAAAAGCAACAGGCACAGTTACACGGTCAGCGTAGGTGTCGGGGGGTCCCCGTGAGGACCGATTTCGCGGGACTGAGAGCTCCAGGCTCTGGGACCGGGCGACAAGCCGAGGACTCGATCGTGTCCTGTGTTCTGTCCACCTCCTTCCACGTGTCCCAGCTCGAAAGGCAGGTCTGCGGGGGGCCGGGGCCTTCCTCCTATAGAGAACCTGCCAGTCTGTGTTTCCAGAAACACGGCAGGTGCAGGAGCCAGTTCTGACTTCCAAGTGCTTCCTTGAACTGACGCCCTTGGAGAGGCTTCCCTCCTGTCCGCTCGGAGACTCAGGGTACAAAGCAGTCGGCTTGCCGTGTCCCGTGAAATCACAGAGCGGTGTCCCCGCCGTCACCCCTCTTCTGCGAGGAGGAGCCAGTCCCTCTTCGTACGGACTGGTGATTCAGTGTCGCACCTACTCCCGCGCGGTAGCCGAGGCCTAAGGGACACCCGTCCTCTGTCCTGCCTTCCCAGAGAGAACGACATCACCCCCGTGCTGGACCACACGTTCTGCGTGGAGCACAGCGCTTTTGGGAGGCTGCTGCAGCACGAGCTGAAGCCCAACGGCAGGAACGTCCCCGTCACGGAGGGGAACAAGCAGGAATACGTGCGGTGGGTGACGCGCCGGGCCGCCTGGGGCGCCGCTGGGACTGGCGGGGCCCGGGGGCGCGCGTTTAGGTCGTCGGAGCGCTTGGACCAGGGTCATGGCAGCGGCAGAGACCTTCAGAAACCGGCGGGTCAGCGGTGGGCTCCGGGGTTGACCCGTTAAAGGGGATTCACGACCCCGGAGCCCAGGGGGTGGCTTTCAAGTGGCGGCCGCGGGAGGGAGGGGTCGGCCTCCCTCAGGAAGGGGGGCGTTCCCTCGAGCTCGGTGTGATGGAGGTCCGCCTCGTTATCCGTTTTCCCGCCTCTTGAGGCAAATAAACGACTCGTGACTTCCGTGGGAAACTTAGACACGCGGGCACGTCTGTGCTCAGGCTGGCAGCCCGGCGTGTACTTCTCACTGTGCCCTGTATTTCCTTTTTAAATTATGGCACCTGTAAGAGGTCAGGTCAGGCCCTACTGCTGTTCCAAGCAGAGTCAGGCTTGAGCCCGACTCGGAGGCTGGGTGCCGCCCGCCAGTGGGGTTTCGCCCCCAGGAGGGGATCACGGCGGGCAGCGTTGCGCGGAGATCAGAACCACCTAATGGAGAAAAGACGATGTTCACGAACCAACGTGTGAATCTTTCTTTCAGGTTGTATGTAAATTGGAGGTTTATGAGGGGGATCGAGGCCCAGTTCCTGGCTCTTCAGAAGGGGTTTAACGAACTCATCCCTCAACACTTACTGAAGCCTTTTGACCAGAAGGAGCTGGAGGTGCGTGAGCCGCCGCGGAGCCGGGGCGCGTGACGGGCCGTCCTCGGCTGCTCGATGCCCGCGGGCCCGGGGGCCGCCGGGGCTGCCCGGGAGGCCCGAGCGGCTGATGCCAAGGCCTGGTGCCCGCCGGGCGGCAGGGAATCCGGGTGACCCTTGCGCCATCACTCCAGGCGTTCTGTGGCTTGTCCCGTTGGGCAGGTTCCCCAGCAGCACGGCGTCCTAAGCCCCGCCTGTGGGCTGCCGGAAGTTATCGTGAAAGCGGAAGTTACCGTTCCACTTTGTTTGATTCTGGCGGTTATTAGGCCCCGAACAAAGTATTACTGTCGTTTCTGGTCCTTCTTCATGGGCGTGAACAAAGCCTATGATTCCCCGGCACCTCATCCGCTTCTGGTGCCAAGTAGCCCTTGCCTTTCGGGCTGTTCCCGGCCTTTCTGGCCCCCAGGTCGGTGCCGGGGCCCTGGGCCCCGAGGAGCCTCCCCCGGGGGAGCGAGGGCTCCGGAGCGGGTCGCGGCAACAAGCACGTCCCTGGCCTGTTCCCTCCTCCTCAGACTTCAAGCCCCACGCGTCCCCGGGAGGCGGCCCCACTTTACAGGTGGCCCCGTGCGGCCGTTCGGGCTGGTCCTTTGGTCCTCCCTCCTCCCCAGTGCGGCGCACGCACGCGCTGCTGAGGAAACGTCACATCGGTGGCCACACCGGCGTCCTTGGGGTGGCAGCCAGCCCGGAGGTGCAGCCACAGCGCGGGGGCCTCAGGCCCGCCGTGTGCGTGGCTGTTGACGTGTCTGAACACGGGACGTGCTTTGTAACGCTCTCCGCGTCCTGGGAGCTGGGTGCCCGTCGGTCTGTGCGTCAGGGAGGTGACCTGCCCTCACGCCCTCACAGCTGATCATCGGCGGCCTGGACAAGATCGACCTGGACGACTGGAGGTGCAACACGCGGCTGAAGCACTGTGGGGCGGACAGCAGCGTGGTCCGGTGGTTCTGGCAGGCGGTGGAGGCCTTCGACGAGGAGAGGCGGGCCCGGCTGCTGCAGTTCGTGACGGGCTCCACGCGGGTCCCCCTCCAGGGCTTCAAGGCGCTGCAAGGTGACTGACGTGGCGGTGGGGCTGGCGCTGGGCAGGGGCGCGGGCCGCGGTGGGCGGTCGTCCTGGCGCGTCGCCAGGAGACGTGGCGTCGGGTCCTTCATGACAGACACTCGGCGCTGCAGGGGCGTTGCCTGGCCAAGGGGCTGCAGAGACCCTCTTCCCTCCGCACGAGCCGTGGCCTTCCGGTTGCCCTTCTCTCTGCTGCCCCCGGGGCTCGAGGCTCTCCTGTCCTTTGCCCCAGTTGAAAGAAAACATCTGGAAAGACGTAGGAGGGCACGTCCATCACACAGAGCCCCCCCCCCCCCCCCGACCACCTTTCCCAGGGCCTCTGAGCCACGGGACACAGCAGTGGTGGGTGCCGGCCGGCTGGTGCCCACACAGGGCTGGGTCTGGAAAGACCTGAGCCAGGAAGGTCCAGGGGAGCCGGGGCCTCGGCTTCCCTCCCTCAGCAGAATCGGTGACAGAGGGAGGGTACAAAGAGCAACAAGGCTTTGGGGAAGGAAAGCCATTGAAAAATGCACCACGGGTTCATTTCTGAATCTCCCGGCAGCAGCTCCCTGGCCGCAGCCCCGAGTCTCTAAGAGCACATGGCTGCCGTGTGGGTCGCAGCTGCAGCGCTCCTGCCGGGCCCGTGGCTTCCTCATCTGTCCACGGGGCCCGCCCGAGAGGCTCCCCTGGCCTCTCACCTGGGTCTGGGGCTGGGAGGCTGTCCCCAACGGGGCTTCCGAGCCTCAGGAGGGGCCTGGAGGGGCCCATGGTCAGCACAGGCAACTGGGAAAGTCCTCGAAGGCCTCTCTCGGGCTCTGTGACGTGTAAACTTTGGGGGGTTTGTCACTTGATGACCCTGACGACCGGCAGGAGTAAGGTGAAGCACCCTAATATATTAAAACTTAGTGAATGGGACTCGGCATGTTAATAGCGAGAGCAGATAGGTTTCACGCGTACGTTCCCTGGGGACTCCTCCTCCTCTTGGGGTCGAGAGAAGTTACTTCTCATCTAGGGCTTTGGTCCCAGCATTTGTATCTTTCTTTTTCCACTGGGCCTCTGCCTGGGGAGGTTTCCTGACTCCACATCCTGCTGGCTAGACGTTTCTGTTAAAAAAACCCAACGAAGTACTGGTGATTGCAGGACTCTGCTCTTCAGAGACCCCCCCGGAGCAGGGTCGCGGGGCGGGTGCGCGAGGAGAGGTGCCGCTGTCTTTGCTCTGGCTGCTCCTGTGATTTTCCAAAACGTCTGGTATTAGTCACTTAATGGTCACGGTAGGGGCGTCCTGAAACCGGGCGGAGGCTCGTGGGGCCGTGGGAGCCTCGTGGCCGGATGGCCGCCTGGGCACCAGGGCCTCGGGGCGGCGACGAGGGCCCGGCCTCCGCCTCTGAAGCGTGGTAACTGGAATGTTGTCCCGTAAGGCTCTACAGGCGCCGCAGGGCCGCGGCTCTTCACCATCCACCTGATCGACGCGGACACAGACAACCTGCCCAAGGCCCACACCTGGTAAGCAGCGGCGCCCCGGGAGCCTGTCTCCGTGCGTGGCTTTTCCCAGCTGTTTTCGTACTTGGACTCTGCAGTGGGGCGGCACGAGGCTCTTCCGTGAACCCAGTTTCGTCTGGAGACGTGACTGACGTTGGAGCCGCTCCCTGGCTCCAGTCGTCACCTCGCTGGGTCCTGCCGCGTGTGTGCGTGTGAGTGCGTGCGTGTGCGTGTGCGCTCGTGCGCCGTCAGGAGGGAACCCTGCAGTTTTAAGTTCGGAGTTATTGGTCTCCTCCTCTCAGAACTCTGCGTATGGCAGATGCACCTTGTGGATTGAAAAATGTTTCCTCCCTTGCTTTTCACTTAAACAATGTCTGTAGTGGGTTGTTTCCTTTTTGGTTTAAAATCAAATCACTGACGTGCACTTCGGGAACCATTTCTTGAGACGAGAGCCACCTCTGGTTCACGGGAGTCGGTTCCAGATGTCGCCGGGATGCACGGTGATGTGATGGGAGGTTCCTGGTTGGGAACCAAGGCTGTGGGTTCCCACGCCGTCCACGACATCGAACTGGGTTTCCACGACCTTGAGCTAGAGGCCGCGCCCTCCCCCCCCCCCCAGGGTCTGCGCCCAGCGTGGCCGTCCCGGGCTGGCGCGTGCTGACGCCCAGGGCTGCCCCCGCCTCGGCAGGCTGTGTCCTCTAATGCTTTAGTGCTTCGAGTACAAAACGTCCACAGTGCTAAGCCCCCTGAAAAGCCTCCACACCGTTTAGCCCGACTCCTTCTTGACAAAAGCCGTCCTCAGTCACTTAACCTCTAGTAATGCGAGGCACTATATGTCCTCTCAGTCAGAATCTTGCATTTTTTGATTTGTTACGAGGTAATATCACCTACAAAGGTGTCTTTTGGGCATAGCTTTGGGAATGAACTTCCCTGAGGACATGCTAACCCGGTCGTTTAATCCTCTATCAGGGATTTGACGTTTTATTATTTTTGAGATAGTTTCTGTTTTTGCAGGAAATACTCCAGGCTGCTCCATTTTGCTCTCAGATCTAAGTCACGGGGGATTAGATACACAGGCAGTGAATTGTTAGCGGTGATTTGACCGCAGCCAGCCTGGATTGCAGCACTCTGCAAACGTGGTGTTCCGGGTCTCCCCCAAACAACAGACCAAACAAGTTGAGAGCTTTGCCCTCATCTAACCAGTACATACTCACTTGGAAGATCTTATAAGATTTGTTTGGCTGTGTGTTGACTGACTGAAAGAAGCAGACGAACGCCAGAGGAGAGGGGGAACTCCCCTCCATCTCCCAGAACTATAGGCGGATGAGGTGCTTCCCGTCCTCTCCGCCCTGTGTGTCCCCACCGTGTGTGTGCGTGTGTGCGCGCCTGTGGCCGCAAAGGCTCTGCTGTGGCCTGGCCCTGACCCTGTCCCGGGAGCAGGTCCTCAGGCCAGGCTGCACCAGCAGTGAGTCTCTCACCTTTCTGTCCCGTTCCAGCTTTAACCGGATCGACATTCCACCCTACGAGTCATACGAGAAGCTCTATGAGAAGCTGCTGACAGCGGTGGAGGAGACCTGTGGGTTTGCTGTGGAGTGAAGTGCAGCCCAAGGCAGCAGACGCTAGCTGCTAGCTCACGGCCACCAGACCCCAAGCGACAGCTCTCTGTGTGCCTCCGCGAAGCCGGCTGAGGCCCTGGAATCCCAGAACACCCGAGGGAAAGGCTTGTCTCCCCTGCTTCTCGTTGGGGGAGCAAGGGGGCGGGGGGACTTCAGTTGGTGGCTCTCACCCATATTTTCCTCCTGACAGAACCCCCACCCCCACCCCTTCCATCACCCATCCAATAAAACGCAGCCAGGTTTAGCACTGCTTCGGTCACACAGGATATTCTGCTACGGTTGTTACACTTCTGGTGACAGGCTCGCTGCCCCGTGGGCTTTAGAGGAGTCTTGACCCACAGTTATGGAGCTGAGCGGGGCTGCCTGAGGGTTCGGCCCTGGTAGCTTGACTAGCTCTTCTGTCTCAAAGCAGACCCGAGGTTTTCAAGTTCAGCAGCTCAAATTCCAAATTTCACATCCTAGCAGCCTGCTCTGGGTAGCAGATTAATTTCTAGCTGAACAATAACCGTATAGTATGTGCTTATTGGAATTCTGCCACAGCAGGAAGCTGGCGTCACAACCGTGCTTCCCTTTTGGAAAGGTAAGGGGATCGGGGCAGCTTGTGCGGGAGGCCTGGGTATTTCTTTCTTTTCAGGGTTTCCTGGCTGAAAAGTTTGTCTTGCATAGAGAAGAGTGATCTTTCCTTTTAAGAGTCCCTTTAGCCACGTTATCTATCCAGTTTGAAATATTTTCCCAGCGAAAACACCGCATAACAGAGCTTATAAACAAGCAGGCCAAACCCAGCCTCAGACCCACGCAGCCGGACGCAGGCTGCGGCCGCTGCCCCCACCTGTACTCGGAAGGGCGTTGACCGGGCCGCGTGGAAGCTAAGCAACCATTCTGCGGAAAGCACTAAGAACTAAACTAATAGAACAGAATTCCATCCTCGTAGCTGCTGGTTTGGTGCAAACTAGCTTGAAAGGGAGAGAGAGAACGGATAACCTCCATGACCTAAATCCACCCCAGGTTACTCGTTCACAAGAAGTAGCTCGTGGGTGGAAACCTGACGGCAGAGAGGGGCCTCTCCACCCCGACGCGTTCAGCCCATCTCCCCAACGTCTGACGGCGACACTTAACACCTGCTGCTCCCTTCACTCGTCCAGATGATGAGCAAGGCCAAAGCGGGCCGCGACCCTACATTTCTACCACCGTTTCCTAATTTGCACAGAAGATCAAATAGTATTTTAACAAAGTGGTTTGATTTCAGAGAGTTAAAGTTCAGCAGGAAAACAGCAGTGGCAGCAAGTTCTCCCGTATGGTGGTGGTTTGGGTTTGGGGGGGGCGAGTGCAGGGTAGTTCATTAGCAAGACATTTCACTGTTAAAGTTTTGTTGTAAGTAAGGCTGCGAGTTCAGTGCTGGGATCCAGCTGTGGGTCTGAGGTGGGTTTAAAAGGAGCCTTTTGGCCGACTGTCCCGTCGGCTCTTTTTGTTACCAACGCCTGTGGACGGGGCTATAGCTTTGGAAGCGTACTTACTTACCCACCCTCTGCATCGTGCCGTGGTTCTTCTGCTTGACCGGGAAGCAGCCAGTGATCTGACGTCTGGCGGGCCGGAGTTCGCTGGCCGGAGGTTCCAGGAGCGAGAGAAAGCCGTGCTTCTGGGTGACTTGCTGAGGTTCTAGAATAGGAAGGATGCCTTGGCTGCAGAAGGAGAAATGTAATCCGTTCAGAACGTCCAGGCTGGACTGCGGGCTGAGTCTTTCCGAAGTCCCGCCTTGCCCGTCGGGCTTCTCCTGTGTCTCGTTTACCATGACACCTGGGCGTCCTGGAAGCTGGCTGCCGTGGGCCCTCCTCTGGAGGGATGAGGAAATGAATGATACAGACCGAGCCCCCGCACCCCCCACCCCACTCTCCCCCGCCAGACAGGTCTCCTCTGTAACATGGACCTAAACCGCAAGGAGGAGACTTCCATCCGGGAACTGAGGCCCTCCAGACTGAGGGGGGAAGGCCCACCCAGTTATCCTGTGGTGTTGGCCAAAATCCGCAGTAAGTTAGGAAGGAAACAAGGGTCTAGTGGTTGGAAAGACTTGGAAGCAGGAATGTGCCATTTGCCTCCTTTAAAGCTGCCTTCCTGCTGGTGGCGGGGGCTGGGGGGTGGGGTGGGCAGCGCCCCTGCCGGCCCCAGGCCGCCCTCACGTGTCAGGTGTCACCTCGGCAAGATCCAGAGGCTCACGTCCTGGCTCCTCCACGGGCTGCTGGGGACGCTCGACTTACCTGCCCGCAAGGCCTGGGTCTCTGCTTTCGTACTGGGACGCGGGCACCTCACCAGCTGTGTGGGTTGTTGTGGAGCCTGGCACGGCAGAACCTTCTGGAGCTCCAGGTCACTCCTGCCAAACAGGTCTGTCGGTGGCACTGCTCCTAGAACCGTAACTGTCCACAGTGGGTTGGGCCTTTGGAACACTCCCCACCCCGACCACCCCCACCAAAGAATAGTGTGGCAAGCCGTGGGTCTGGGGGTCTGTGGGAGCCTCCCCATCTGTCGCCCTTCTCGGGAACCCCAGCGACACACCTGGTCCCCTCAGCTCTCTGCCCGGATGCTTCAGGGCCCGGCTTCCAGGCTTGTCTCACCAGCGGTCATCAGCCGACCCTCAGGGATGCAGCAAACCACCGCTCTTGCCAGTGCTGTGGGGAGAACGGAGGGGCTCCGGGGTGACAGTAAGCGGAGCTCTCCTGACTCCCGCAGGGAGAAGCGCCTGGCCCCGTGGCCCCAGAGCTTGCCCGGCCGCGTGGTCCAAATGCAGGTCAGGTGGTCCTCCGATCGGAGCTGTCCGCGGAAACGCCCCTCCGCCCCCGTCCGCAGCCAGGTGTGTGCCGCACGGCAGCCTTCCCAAAACATAGTATGAATTTTAAAAATTTGTTTATTTTTGTTTCTCAACCACTTTATAATGTATTTTTTAATTTATTTTGTAATGTCTTGTTTTTAAGTATTGCTGCTATCCTTGTTATCCTTCCCACTGTTTTTATTGCTGATTTACTTTGTGAAAGTTGTACACTAAATGTTCTGTTTTATGTCAAAATCAAAAGTATTTAAAGAAATACTAGTTCTATTTAATGTGGTTATAGAACCAGCTGGAAACACAAAACAAACAGTGATTGTACAGCAGGCTGGACCCCGGCGGTCAGGTTCATTTTGTTACATATGCAATAAACTCACAACTTTACATTTTTGGCGTCTGTTATTTGGTGTGGAACAGCTTTTTTTTTTTACACATCCCATAAGACAGGAATTCAGTGGTCTGGCAAGGGTCTTCTAAAGAAAAGGGGCAAACTTACAGTTAGAATTGTAGGAGAGATTGATAGCACTTTGGAAAACAGTGGAGGGTCCTCAAAAAACTAAA
Source organism: Kogia breviceps (assembly GCF_026419965.1). Lineage (NCBI taxonomy): Eukaryota > Metazoa > Chordata > Mammalia > Artiodactyla > Physeteridae > Kogia > Kogia breviceps. The sequence goes on from NC_081323.1 coordinate 85,412,368, forward strand.
AAGAGAGCAATCCCACTCCTACGTATATACCTGAAAAAAAGCACAAACACCAATTCGAAAAGATACACGCACCCCCATGTTCACAGCAGCATTATTTACAATAGCCAAGATACGGAAGCAGCCTAAGTGTCCATCAACAGACCAATGGATAAAGATGGGGTACACACATATATAATGGAATACTAAGCCATAAAAAACCAAAATTTTGTGCCACAACTGCTGAGCCTGTGCCCCACAACTACTGAAGCCCTCGTGCCTAGAGCCCACGCTCTGCAATGAGAAGCCCGCGCACTGCAACGAAGAGGAGACCCCGCTTGCCACAACTGGAGAAAGCCTGCGCGCAGCAGCGAAGACCCGACACGGCCAAAGACAAAATAAATTAAATTTAAAAAAAAAAAAAGAATGCATGGTCTAGTGCAAAAATAACTATGATGTATTGTAGAGCCAATATCATATGGAAATAAAGTACGTAACAACAGCACCAAGGATGGGGGGTAGCAATGGAAGTCTACAGTTGTAAGAGTCTTACATTACAGGTGAAGTATAATATTTGAAGGTAGAGAGGTAGATTCAAGATGAATATAGTAACTAGACAATTCACTAAAAAGAATACATGTTATGCAGAAATATAAAAAAGAATAACATAACTAGGTTGTGTCGCACACAATTGTTTTATCATATTACGATTATGAGGCATAGGGGTAAAAATAGTCATGAATTTTATTTGGTGGTGTTTTATTTAAGCTTTTTTAATCTATACATACACATGATATAGGCCCACACGTTTGTTTTTTTTGGACTCTTAATTAGATTTTGGAATTAAATATAAGCTACAGGTGAAAAATATCTTACACTACTTTAGTGATAAGGAATCTCATATAGCCAGGAGATGTTTAGACTAGTATTTCCCAAACTTCTCTGTTTTATAGACCAGTAAAATATACTCACCAGATAATAATTATCTATCACCAAAGTTTCATTTAAAAAGGACATTTAACATCAAAACTCTTCACAATAAAAGACTATTGTGTTGGTTGTCTTTTATGAAGACCTCACTTTGGTGCACTGATTTTTTCTAATGATGGGTGAAAACTTCAGCACCAGCTCACAGTGGCTCATAATCCAGTGCTTGTTACCCGTGGTTCTGACCTTCTCCTCTCCCCCTCCCCATCCCAGTTAGCAGCTCATTAGCCAGAGGAGGCCCAGGTGCCTGTGGAAATACTCCTTGTTCCCTCCTGAAGTATCCACCACCTGTGCAGACTGTCTCCTGGTTCGCTCCTGTCTTTTTCCATGTTTCTCAAGTCCCACCTTTTCCTCAAGACCCAACTTACATCTTTTATTCTATCCCCCCATGATGCTCTTTTTAAGTGAAGCATTTCAGAGAGCTCTTACTTGGTTCTTACCGTTCCTTCAAGAAACTAGACTGAAGCCTACCTTCTCATACTTTTTACCACGTTTGTCCAACAACTAAAATGGTTTTCTTCCAAAGAAAATTTTTGCCAACACTATTTTAAAATAAATGGTTTTCTTCCTGATAAAAACAAACCAAAAAACTGCTAACACTAAAAAAATGAATTTAGCAAAGTTGCAAGATAGAAAATCAACACAAACCAACTGTGTTTCTATATAATGCTAACAACGAACAATCTGAAAAAGAAATTAAGAAAACAATTCCATTTATAGTAGCATTAAAAAGAATAAAATAGGAATAAACTTAACCAAGGAAATAAAAGACTCGTACACTGAAACTATAAAACTATAAAGTGAAAGAAAGGAGACACAAATAAGTGGAAAGACACTCCGGGATGAGTAAGAAGACTTACTAATGTTAAGACATCATTACTACCCAAAATGATCTGCAGATTCAAACTCAAACCTATATAAAAATCCCAACAACGCTTCTGCAGAAATAGAAAAATTCACCCTTAAACTCCTATGGAATCACAGCGGTCCCCAACTGGCCAAGACAATCAAAACAAGAACAATTTGGTGGGTGGTCTCGCACTTCCTGATTTCAAAATTTACTGCAAAGGTACGGTAATAAACATGGTATGATGCTGCCAAAAAGGCAGACATACAGACCAATGGAATAGAGAACCCAGAAATAAACCCTCGTATGTGGCCAAATGATTTTTGACAAGGGTGCCAAGATGACTCAATGGGAAAGGACAGTCTTTCAACAAATGTTGCTTGGAAAACCATATATCCACACGTGAAAGAATGTGGGTAAGCTGAACCCTTACCTCACACCATGTATAAAAACTCAAAATGGATCAAAGACATAAATGTAAGAACTAAAACTATAAAACTCTTAGAAGAAACACTGTTGGAAAAGCTTCAAGACATTGGATTTGGCAATGATTCCTCGGATATGAAACGAAAAAGCACAGGCAACAAAACTAGATAAATTGAACTTAATAAACATTTAAAACTTGGGCAAGAAAGGACACTACCAACAGAATGAAAGGGCAACCCAAAGAGTGGGAGAAAAGATCTGTTAAGTCATGTATCTGATAAGAGCTTAATATCCAGAATATATAAAGAACTCCTACAACTTAAAGAAAACAAAAACAATGAACAATGGATTTGAATTTGTATTTCTCCAAAAAAGATACAACTGGTCCACAAGCTCATGAAAATATGCTCAACATCACTAATAATGAGGGAAATGCAAACCAGTCCCACAATGAGACAGATGCTGCTTTACACCCATTAGGCGGTTCTTATAAAAGAAAGTTTTTTTTGTTTTTTGTTTTTTGAAATCGGAAAACAAGTGTTGGCAAGGATGTGGAGAAATTGGAACACTCGTGCACTACTGGTAGGGATGTAAAATGGTGCAGTCACTCTGGAAATCTATATGGAGGTTCTCCAAAAAATTAAAAATAGAACTACCTTATGTAATCCAGAAATTCCACTTCTGTATATATTCCCCAAATAACTGAAAGCTGGGAGCTGAACAGGTATTTCGACTCCCCCCAAAACAGCCACGTTCATTCCAGCATTATTCACAATAGCCGAACGATGAAAGCAATCCAAGTACCCATCAATGGATGAATGGGGAAAGAAAATGTGATATATACACAAGGCAACGTTATTCAGCCTTAAAAAGGAAGGAAATTCTGTCACACGCTACAACATTATGCCAAGTGAAATAAGCCAGTCACCAAAGAACAAATATCCTGTGATTCTTATGTAAGATTACCACAGTAGTCAAATTCACAGGGACAGAAAGTAGAGGGGTGTTTGCCTGCGGCTGCGGGGGAGGAGGATGGGGAGACAGTGTTTAATGGGAACAGAGTTTTTGTTTGGGATGATAAAAAAAAGTTCTGGAGATGGAAGGGGGTGATGATTGCACAACGATGTGAATGTACTCAGTGCCACTGCACTGTACACATAAAAATGGTTAAAATGGTAAATTCTGTTATACATATTTTACAGTTAAAAAGAAGTCTAACAATCGTACTAACTTTGAAACAGTGATTGGAGAATCAGGGGCATATACCATGTGTGGTTCCCCACACGACCTCTTTCTCTGACCTTCCTTGGTGGCCACATTTGGGGAAGAATGCAGAGGCTCCTGGTCACTGAAGCACTGGGTCAGGACTCCCAACTCCGACTTTCAGGCAGCACTCGGGAGATGCTGGGTCTCCAGTGGGGAACTGAACTCTCTCCTGCCCTGGCTCTTCAGAGGCTGGTTTTCCTAGGAAACAGGGTCAGTGCCTGGGACACAGTGTGGGCGAGCCTGGCATGGAACCCGGGCCCTTCTCACCAGGATACCGATTCCAGACTCCTGACTATCGAGGCTAAGAAACAAATGTTCCCTTCACCCAACCGGCATCCACACGTCCTCGCAACCACCAGCCTCCACGCCAACTCTCCAAGCGCACAAGGGCAACTCAGTGGCTTGTTTCAAATGAGTCCCGACCCCGGCTCGCGAGACCCTGTTGCACAGTGAGGACTGTCAGACAGACAGATGGGCGTCTTCACCATCCAGCCTGACAGCATGATGACACCTGTCATTTTAGATACAGGTTCCTGTCATTTTGCAATCCAAGATGCTTTCTCACAAAAACAGCCAAGTGTTTGTAAAATAACTCATAATTAGCTCCAAAGAAAGAATGGGAGAGGGACTTCCGTGGTGGCGCAGTGGTTAAGAATCCGCCTGCCAATGCAGGGGACATGGGTTCAAGCCCTGGTCCGGGAAGATCCCACATGCCGCGGAGCAACTAAGCCCGTGCGTCACAACTACTGAGCCCACGCGTCACAACTACTGAGCCCGCGTGTCACAACTACTGAGCCCGCGCGCCACAACTACTGAAGCCCATGCACCTAGAGCCCGTGCTCCACAACAAGAGAAGCCACTGCGATGAGAGGCCCACGTACCGCAACCAAGAGTAGCCCCTGCTCGCTGCAACTAGAGAAAGCCCGCACGCGGCAACGAAGACCCAACACAGCCAAAAAATAATAAATTTATGAAGAAAGAAAAAAAAAACAAAAGAAAGAACGGGAGAGTCCAGTCAATTGGGCAAAACCCGGCCCCTCAGCCTCCATCCATGCTCCAGGGTGCAGCCTCGGGGGCCAGAGTCAAGCTGGATGAGGTTTAGGCTGTTCCTCCACGATTGGCTCTGGGACCCTGGACCGCGGAGGAGCTGCTCACGCTGAGCTGCGCTTCTCTGTGCAGTGGAGGGGCTGCGGGCCCACCTATTTCCCAGGACTGGAGACTAGCACAGTGACCTCAAGTTGTAGCCGTTGGTCCCACCCACCCCAAATGTGCTGGCACCCCAGTCTCACGCTTTCGCTGCTTCTAGCACGTTTGTTTACGCCCCCTGGACTGGACTTGTGGTGAGGTTTGGGTGAACTCAGCTGCAGGCTTCACCCTGTGCTAGCCTGGGACACTGGGGTGCAGGGCAGGCCTGGGGGTCGAGGGCCCCGGCCCCAAGGGGGCCTTGCTGTCTGGGCCCTGAGCTGTTCAGAGGCTGTCCTGCTCACTGCACATGTGGTACACTTCCCAAAGGGGCGAGTCCTTTTAAATTCAGAATCGTAACTTTAAAGTCACAACCCCCTCCTCCTCCGTCCTGCCTCAGTTTCTCGTCCTGCTGACAGTACGGCCTGCGCTGGGGAACCGTCCCTCCAGTGTTTTCCAGGGCAGGGCTCTGCTGCTCGGTTCACTCCGTACCTGAGGTGCCGATGGAGGGGCTGCAGGATAAGCTGGCGGAGCTGAGGGCGAGGAGTGGGGCTCCCGGGAACACCGGGAACAGCCCCGCCGCGGATGCAGGTCCGGGATGAGGCCTCTGGGCGTCTCCGCTTCGCACACAGGTTACACAGCAGCAGCCCTGAAACACGTGAACACAGCTGGAAGGGACCAGATCTCTGGGCATCTCTGACGCCACCAGTCAGAACCAGCACTTCTGGTCAGCATCACAGCACATGCCGAGTGGTTCAGACCCAGGTCCCGGCCGAGACCCTGTCTGGACGCCGTGCCCGTCACCGTGGAGCCACACTGGGGCGCAGGCCGCGCTGGCCGGGGGCCGAGGGAACACCTCACAGAAACAACTCATCCTTTTATAAAATATTTATTCTAAAAAAATCACACTGTACAAATTCAGATAGAGCATTCTCAAGGTTCATACTTATAAAAATGTGAACGTAACAGACTGGAGTTAACCAACAAACCTTCGTTGCTTCTTTCTAAATTAAGAAGGAAAAAGGGTTGCTTTGTTCCAAGTACAGTGACGGCAAACGTCCAGAAGGCATCCAAAGAGCCAGCCTGTAAAGGAAGGCTCGCCGCCAGCTCCCCAGTTCTGTTTCCCGGGAGGACTCCGGCTCCGCGCGCAGGGGGCCTCGTCCATCCAGCCGGCTGCTCAGGGAGGCTCCCGAGGCCCGCTACGTACAGCGTAAAAGTTTGTGCTCAGAGAAAAGCCAACACGGTTTCTTCGTAAGTTCCTGTTCTCTAACCAAGTGGGTTTTCTGTACACTTGTTACAAAGTTCTGTACAAAAGCACGAAGCTCCTGGGATGTGTAACTTCTGAAAGTTAAAAACGACGACACAGAAACGTTTTCGACAGTCCAATCTGTACGTTCACACAGAGGGAGGAACTCAATGGAAAAGAATTCACAGACCCCACGCCAGGGAACCCTGGCTTCTTTCAAGGTTACTTTAAAGGCTGTGGGTGCGTCTCGGCCCCCAGCTCGAACGGCCCCACCTTCCCGAGGCTCACCCCCTCCAAGCAGCGGGGACAGGCGCCCTCGCGGCCGAGCTCACAGCCAGGGGTGCCAGGCGGGGTCCATGCGGCACAGGTTGTCCAGGCTGTTGGCGGCGGCCACCAGGGTGTTCACCTTGCTCTCCCCGCCCTCGAACTGGGCAAGGTTGTGCAGGCGGGTCATGATGGCCGTGACGGCCTTCTGCACGAGGGAGACCAGCTGCTGGCTGTCCATGTTCTCGGGCTGCCCGGCGGCCGACAGAGGAGATGACGTGTCCTCCTGCGTCTTTTTGTGCCAAGCGATGATCTCGTCCCGAAGCACGGTTTTCAGGATGCCGTCCACCTGGGTGGGGAGAGGACAGAACGGTCCGCGCTTAACCAACAACAGCCCCGAGGGCGGCTCCCCGGCGAGGGGCTCAGCCGTGGCGGCCGACGGGCCACCGGCCTCAGCCCCCGGGGCCAGGCACCACAGGCACGCCGGTGGGGCCACCGCAGCCAGACACGCGTGATGACACCCGCGGATTCTAAGCTGAAGAAAGAGGGAGGGGGAGGGAGGGCGGGGCCGGCAGCTGCCGCTCCCCCTGGGGTCAGGGGACTGTGGGAACTGGGCCCACAGGGAGGGAGGTGGCGGCCGCAGCAGGAAGGGGAGGAGCGCCGGGGGAGGGGGCTGGAGGAGAAGGGCCGGGGACCCAGAGGCCGGCGGTGGCACTGACATCACCGACAAGATGGCGTGCCCACGACAGACACACCGTGCACAGGTCCTCCCGAACCGCAACGTGGGACCTCAGCCCGTCGTCACCATGAGAGGACGCGGGAGCTTCGTGAGGCAGCAGGGCCGCTTAAAAGTAACTTCGACGGACGGGCTGAGGCTTTTATTCTGTGTTACTTGGCCCCAACAGAATGTGTTTTTAAAGGAGAGTCCCGCACAGCATGGCCTCTCTCTTAGCCTAACGTAAAGGCAGTCACTACACCTGCGCCCAGAGTCTGGAGAAGGCCCAGTTCCCTGCCGTCTGCACCGGCTCAGACTGCACAGAACTGCCGGTGTTGTTCCAAGTCGTAACAGGCCTTTAATATACGGAGGGCCTTCTTCACTCTTTCTAAAGTTTTCAATTAAATGCCACTCTAAGGATTGCCCTGATTGCATAGAAACAATTGTTCTGGAAACAAACGAGAACTGCATATTTCAAGCCTTAAGCCAAAGTGGATAAAAGTGCACTGCTGTTCCCTGCGTAAGAGCAGACTCCTTTCTCAAGAAGGAACCGTAGGGCTCTTTGTTCTCACTCATGTTCATAACAGCTCAGCACTGTTTCCCACAACAGCACCCCACACTGATGGGCATGTGCAACCGAAGATTAAAAAGAGCACAAAGTTCTGGCTCACAGTTAAGAGATTATTCCGTCATGTAAAACCTGTTCTATGGAAGTGTTTTGCGAAAGCAACTGCTGTCTGAAGCCTTCTCTAGACACAGACTGCTTATCTGGGGAAACAACAAACAAATAAATAGTAGTACAGCTGGTCTCAGAAATTAAAAGAAAAAATAAAAGTAAATTGTGTTCCGTCCCCAACTGTGGAGAGAGAGGATCAGGGTGAGAATGAACTGGATTTGAATCCCTGTCTGTCCTCCCCGAGCACAGTGCCGGGCGCAGAGTGTCACAGCCCTGGCGTGGCCAAGGGCATCTGCCACGTGGCATCTCACGGGGGTTCACTATTTGCCTCGCGTGTCATGTCTGTTTAGGGCCCGTCACTGTAGCCCCAGTAAGACAGGCGCCATCCGACACGGACACACCTGCCCTCTTAAGCAGAAAGGTTTGCAAAATGAGAAACTGAAGGTAGCTATACAATGGAGTAAACAAAACCGATACACAGAGGTAGTAGCTGGGGAAATTGTCCAATAGAGGCTTCTAGATTGCTCTTTGTAAACTGGGTTCAGCATCCTAAACACTCACGGACAGAGAACATTTTAAACCCCTTTTCCCCAGTGAATGCAGCGTGAATGCACAGCAGCAACAGCTCTTCCCGCCTCCTGCCTCGTCTGCGGATCAGGGGCTCCCGTGAGCCCACCACGTGCAGTTACCCAGTCTGTGCTCCTCGCAAGACGACCCCTTACCTACCTTGAAGTTGGGCTGGGCGAAGCACCGGGCGACGGCGATCATGGACGCAGTCAGCGGGCCAGAGACACCGATGGTGGTCAGAAACTCAGAGATGTTGGGTGTGAGGCGAAAAGGGACGGGACGGTTGGCATCTAAGTCTCCGGTTGCATCGTTTATATCAAATCGGAAGTAGGCCACGTTCAGCTTGCCGGTGTCCTAAAGTCCAGAAGGAGACGCTTTAGACCCGGCAACAGTAGGACGCAGACCCTGCAGGAGGGCTGGCTGCTCACGGCAGGTTACCTGAGCGATCTGCAGCATCTCGGGGTTGAGTCTATTGAGGTGCAGGACGAACTCCGCAAAGCCGATGAGCGCCAGCTGGACGGTGAACATCTTCCGGAAGGTCCAGTAGTCGGTGGCGTGGGGGAAGGTGTGCAGAGCCCACTCCTTCAGCATGCTGCGTGGCACCATGTTGCCCTGGACCTCCTTGAGGATGTCTCGAAGGACCTGGAAGGACACGTCCCTCCATGACTCTTCCATCCAGCTCTCACACTGTAACTTCCCTCTTGCTTAGCACCGCCTGGGTGAGCTCTGCTGACAAACACACACGCAGCGCCATCTGACTAATCACGAGGACGCACGGAACTGGTCACCGTTTCCCCCCAAGGTTCCGTGTCTCCTGCCGAAGCAACACTGCAGCTCATCTGTCAATAAAAGCCTCAGCTGCATGATGTGTGATGGTCTGTCTCACCAAGAATTTAGGCGATTAGCTGAATAGACTATAGCTCACCAACTACAGACTATACCAGGCCGGTGAACAGAAGATCAGAAGAACAGCTGGATACTCCACAACTAGGAATATTGAAGACAAAAGTTTTATAAACGGAAGGAGCTAGTCTTAAAATGAGATTAGATGTTACACAACACTTTAAACGGAATTCTGCACTGGAAGACTCACAATACTGTTTCAAACATCACGTATTTAGAGATGGTCTCAAAAAAGAGTTCGTTGAGTTAATATGGCTCCTGTTGGACCAACTGGTAAAGGTATACAGGTCTCTTCTGGGCTAAGTCACACCCGTGTGCTCTGAATAACCACTAGTATGCAGGCCGTGAGCAACCAAGAACCATGCGGACTTCCAATCACGCGCTGTTGCTGTTCATTTCATCAGCAAAACGGAAAGAAGCCCTTCTGAGAGAGCAGGCTGAGGACTTCCAATACCTACTGCTCCATAAATGCAACGGGAACACTGGCAAAACCCATCAAAACAAACGTTTCCAGAACTCTGGAAATGAAAGGCTTGCAACAATCTGAGCAACTTTTATTCAAGAAAAAGAAGGCTGCATCTTGGTGAGAACAGTGAGCTTCGTGGCAGTTTAACTGTGCTGTTCCCATCCCTTCCTCCCCAGCTCCACAGTGGGCCTGAAAACCAACAGCCCTGCGTCCTCGGCAGCTGTCAAAGCCAGCAGCCTAACAGCCGCCGGGGCGGGGGCAGAACCAGCGCTGAGCCCAGGAAGGCCCGGACCCCAGGGCACTGCGGGTCACTGGTGGCCTGTCGGCAGCTTCTGGAAAAAACAAACCCCATCTACCGGGCTTGTCTGTTTGAACTCAGAGCACACAGCAAGGCGGCCAGACCAGGGACAAGCTGGGGAGTGAGACGACGTGGGGGCTTTGGAAAGCTCCACCGCGTTCCCGGGAACCCTGAAGGCCAGCCTCACGCTCCTGAGACGCCGCAGAAGGCCCACGCCCTCACTTCTGGTTGACAGTGAGATTCTGCACAAGCAGGCGGCGAAGGCTGCGGCCGAGTGGTGAGCTACCCCCACCCCCCTCCACACACACACACACAGGCCCTCGAAAAAGGCTGGAAACTTACTGCATTTAAGAAAACCTCTGTATGTGACTGGTTCAAGAGGGCAGAGTAGAAGGACGTGCTCTCACTCCCTCTTGCGAGAGCGCCGGAATCACAACTAACTACTGAACGACCATCGACAGGAAGACACTGGAACTCACCAAAAAAGATACCCCACATCCAAAGACACGGGAGAAGCCACAGCGAGACGGCTGGAGGGGCGCAATCACAGTAAAATCAACTCCCGTAACTGCCGGGCGGGTGACTCACAGACTGGAGAACACTTATACCACAGAAGTCCACCCCCTGGAGTGAAGGTTCTGAGCCCCACGTTAGGCTTCCCAACCTGGGGGTCTGGCAACAGGAGGAGGAGTTCCTAGAGAATCAGACTTTGAAGGCTAGTGGGATTTGACTGCAGGACTTCGGCAGGACTGGGGGAAACAGAGACTCCACTCTCGGAGGGCACACACAAAGCAGTGTATGCATCAGAACCCAGGGGAAGGAGCAGTGACCCCAGGGGAGACTGAACCAGACCGACCTGCTAGTGTTGGAGAGTTTCCTGCAGAGGCGGGGTGGGGGGTGGGAGCTGTGGCTCACCCTGGGGACAAGGACACTGACAGCAGAAGTTCTGGGAAGCACTCCTTGGCGTGAGCCCTCCCAGAGTCCGCAATTAGCCCCAGGAAAGAGCCCAGGTAGGCTCCAGTGTTGGGTCACCTCAGGCCAAACAACCAACAGGGAAGGAACCCAGCCCCACCCATCAGCAGTCAAGCAGATTAAAGTTTTACTGAGCTCTGCCCACCAGAGCAACAGTCAGCTCTACCCACCACCAGTCCCTCCCATCAGGAAACGTACACAAGCCTCTTAGATAGCCTCATCCACCAGAGGGCAGACAGCAGAAGCAAGAAGAACTACAATCCTGCAGCCTGTGGAACAAAAACCACATTCACAGAAAGACAGACAAGATGAAAAGGCAGAGGGCGATATACCAGATGCAGGAACAAGATGAAACCCCAGAAAAACAACTAAATGAAGTGGAGATAGGCAACCTTCCAGAAAAAGAATTCAGAATAATGATAGTGAAGATGATCTAGGACCTCGGAAAAAGAAAGGAGGCAAAGATCGAGAAGATGCAAGAAATGTTTAACAAAGACCTAGAAGAATTAAAGAACAAACAAACAGAGATGAACAACACAATAACTGCAATGAAAACTAAACTAGAAGGAATCAACAGCAGAATAACTGAGGCAGAAGAACGGATAAGTGACCTGGAAGACAGAATGGTGGAATTCACTGCCGCAGAACAGAATAAAGAAAAAAGAGTGAAAAGAAATGAAGACAGCCTAAGAGACCTCTGGGACAACATTCGCATTATAGGAGTCCCAGAAGGAGAAGAGAGCGAGAAAGGACCCGAGAAAATATTTGAAGAGATTATAGTCGAAAACTTCCCTAGCATGGGAAAGGAAATAGCCACCCAAGTCCAGGAAGTGCAGAGAGTCCCATACAGGATAAACCCAAGGAGGAACACACCAAGACACACAGTAATCAAATTGACAAAAATTAAAGACAATGAAAAATTACTGAAAGCAGCAAGGGAAAAACGACAAATAACATACAAGGGAACTCCCATAAGGTTAACAGCTGATTTCTCAGCAGAAACTCTACAAGCCAGAAGGGAGTGGCAGGACATATTTAAAGTGATGAAAGGGAAGAACCGACAACCAAGATTACTCTACCCAGCAAGGATCTCATTCAGATTCATTGGAGACATCAAAAGCTTTACAGATAAGCAAAAGCTAAGAGAATTCAGCACCACCAAACCAGCTCTACAACAAATGCTAAAGGAACTTCTCTAAGTGGGAAACACAAGAAAAGGACCTACAAAAACAAACCCAGAACAATTAAGAAAATGGTAATGGGAACATACATACCGACAATTACCTTAAACGTGAATGGATTAAATGCTCCAACCAAAAGACACAGGCTGGCTGAAAGGATACAAAAACAAGACCCATATATATGCCGTTTACAAGAGACCCACTTCAGACCCAGGGACACATTCAGACTGAAGGCGAGGGGAGGGAAAAAGAGATTCCATGCAAATGGAGACCAGAAGAAAGCTGGAGTAGCAATACTCATATCAGATAAAACAGACTTTAAAATAAAGAATGTTACAAGACACAAGGAAGGACACTACAGAATGATCAAAGGATCAATCCAAGAAGATATAACAATTATAAATATATATGCACCAAACAGAAAATTAATAAGGAAACACAAGCTTCAAATGACACAACAGGAGCTTCCCTGGTGGTGCAGTGGTTGAGAGTCCGCCTCCCGATGCAGGGGACACGGGTTCATGACCCGGTTTGGGAAGATCCCACATGCCGCGGAGCGGCTAGGCCCGCGAGCCATGGCCGCTAAGCCTGCGTGTCCGGAGCCTGTGCTCCGCAACAGGAGAGGCCACAAGAGTGAGAGGCCCGTGTACCACAAAAAAAAAAAAAAAGACAATAGACCAGACAGATTTAATAGATATTTATAGGACATTCCATCCAAAAACAGATTACACTTTCTTCTCAAGTGCACATGGAACATTCTCCAGGATAGATCACATCTTGGGTCACAAATCAAGCCTCAGTAAATGTAAAATCGAAAATAAACAATCTAAACTTACACCTGAAGAACTAGAGAAAGAACAAACAAAAACCAAAGTTAGCAGAAGGAAACAAATCATAAAGATGAGAGCAGAAATAAATGAAATAGAAACAAAGAAAACAATAGTAAAGATTAATAAAACTAACAGCTGGTTCTTTGAGAAGATAAACAAAATTGATAAACCATTAGCCAGACTCATCAAGAAAAAGAGGGAGAGGACTCAAATCAATAAAATTAGAAATGAAAAAGGAGAAGTTACAACAGGCACTGCAGAAATACAAAGCATCCTAAGAGACTACTACAAGCAACTCTATGCCAATAAAATGGACAACCTGGAAGAAATGGACAACTTCTTAGAAAGGTATAACCTTCCAGGACTGCACCAGGAAGAAATAGAAAATAAGAACAGATCAATCACAAGTAGTGAAATTGAGACTGTGATTAAAAATCTTCCAACAAACAGAAGTCCAGGACCAGATGGCTTCACAGGTGAATTCTATCAAACATTTAGAGAAGAGCTAACACCCATCCTTCTCAAACTCTTCCAAAACACTGCAGAGGAAGGAACACTCCCAAACTCATTCTATGAGGCCACCATCCCCCTGATACCAAAACCAGACAAAGATACTACAAAAAAAGAAAATTGCAGACCAATATCACTGATGAATATAGATGCAAAAATCCTCAATAAAATACTAGCAAACAGAATCCAACAACACATTAAAAGGATCACACACCATGATCAAGTGGGATTTATCCCAGGAATGCAAGGGTTCTTCAATATATGCAAACCCATCAATGTGATACACCATATTAACAAATTGAAGGATAAAAGCCATATGATCATCTCAATAGATGCAGCAAAAGCTTCTGACAGAATTCAACACCCATTTATGATTAAAACTCTCTAGAAAGTGGGCACTGAGGGAACCTACTTCAATATAATAAAGACCATAAATGACAAACCCACAGCAAACATCATTCTCGAAGGTGAAAAACTGAAAGCATTTCCTCTAAGATCCGGAACAAGACAAAGATGTCCACTCTCACCACTATTATTCAACATAGTTTTGGAAGTTCTAGCCATGGCAATCAGAGAATAAAAAGAAATAAAAGGAATACAAATTGGAAAAAAAGAAGTAAAACTGTCACCGTTTGCAGATGACATGATACTATACATAGAGAATCCTAAAGAATCCACCAGAAAACTACTAGAGCTAATCAATGAATCTGTTAAAGCTGCAGGATACAAAATTAATGCACAGAAATCTCTTGCATTCCTATACACTAATGATGAAAAATCTGAAAGAGAAATTAAGGAAACACTCCCATTTACCACTGCAACAAAAAGAATAAAATACCCAGGAATAAACCTACCTAGGGAGACAAAAGACCTGTATGCAGAAAACTATAAGACACTGATGAAAGAAATTAAAGATGGTACCAACAGATGGAGAGATATACCATGTTCTTGGATTGGAAGAATCAATATTATGAAAATGACTATACTACCCAAAGCAATCTACAGGTTCAATGCAATCCCTATCAAATTACCAATGGCATTTTTTACAGAACTAGAACAAAAAAATCTTAAAATTTGTATGGAGACACAAAAGACCCGAATAGCCAAAGCAGTCTTGAGGGAAAAAAGCGGAGCTGGAGGAATCAAGACTCCCTGACTTCAGACTATACTACAAAGCTACAGTAATCAAGACAATGTGGAACTGGCATAAAAACAGAAATATAGATCAATGGAACAGGATAGAAAGACCAGAGATAAACCCACGCACCTTTGGTCAACGAATCTATGAGAAAGGAGGCAACGATATACAATGGAGAAAAGACAGCCTTCTTCAATAAGTGGTGCTGGGAAAACTGGACAGCTCCATGTAAAAGAATGGAATTTGAACACTCTCTAACACCATACACAAAAATAAACTCAGAACGGATTACAGACCTAAATGTAAGACCAGACACTATAAAACTCTTAGAGGAAAACATAGGACAAACACTCTTTGACATAAATCACAGCAAGATCTTTTTTGATCCACCTCCCAGAGTAATGGAAATAAAACCAAAAATAAACAAATGGGACCTAATGAGACTTAAAAGCTTTTGCACAGCAAAGGAAACCACAAACAAGACGAAAAGACAACCCTCAGAATGGGAGAAAATATTTGCAAACAAATCAACGGACAAAGGATTAATCTCCAAAATATATAAACAGCTCATGCAGCTCAATATTTTAAAAAAACAAACAACCCAATCCAAAAATGGGCAGAAGACCTAAATAGACATTTCTCCAAAGAAGACATACAGATGGCCAAGAAGCACATGAAAAGCTGCTCAACATCACTAATTATTAGAGAAATGCAAATCAAAACTACAATGAGGTATCACCTCACACCAGTTAGAATGGGCATCATCAGAAAATCTACAAACATCAAATGCTGGAGAGGGTGTGGAGAAAAAGGGACCCTCTTGCACTCTTGGTGGGAACGTAAATTGATACAGCCACTATGGAGAACAGTATGGAGGTTCCTTAAAAAACTAAACATAAAATTACCATATGAGCCAGCAATCCCACTACTGGGCATATACCCACGGAAAACCATAATTCAAAAAGACACATGCACCCCAATGTTCGTTGCAGCACTATTTACAATAGCCAGGTCATGGAAGCAACCTAAATGCCCATCGACAGACGAATGGATAAAGAAGATGTGGTACATACATACAATGGAATATTACTCAGCCATAAAAAGGAACGAAATTGGGTCATTTGTAGAGATGTGGATGAATCTAGAGACTGTCATACAGAGTGAAGTAAGTCAGAAAGAGAAAAATGAATAGCGTATATTAACACACATATGTGGAACCTAGAAAAATGGTACAGATGAACCGGTTTGCAGGGCAGAAATTGAGACACAGATGTAGAGAACAAACGTATGGACACCAAGGGTGGAAAATGGCGGGGGCGGGGGTGGTGGTGGTGGTGTGATGAATTGGGAGATTGGGATTGACATATGTACACTAATATGCATAAAATGGATAACTAATAAGAACCTGCTGTATAAAAAAATTAATAAAATTCAAAAATTCAAAACAAAGAAAGAAAAAGAATATCTCTGTAAATGACTGGCTGGCCGCTGGGCTAACTGGGGAGACACCTCAGTGGCTGCATTTGTGTGGGGAGCGGTCAGGTCCTCTAGGGAGAGTTGATGAGTTTGGTTTTGGATATTCCTCAATGGCACCCTGGAGAGAATTAGCCCAGGAAAGTCGCTGAGACAAACAGACAGAAACAACAATGAGCCTTGGGGGGAAGGATGTGATTTCTATAGTTGCCACATTATATTATCCAAAACATCCAGTTTTCAACAGAAAATGATGAGGCATGAAAAGAAGCAGGACAACATGGCCAATACACAGCCAAGAAGGTGAAGTCGCCTCTATCAAGTCACTTACACCCAGAACATATGAAGAATTCTTACAATCAACAATAAAAGACAAATCACCCAATTTAAACTCAAGCAAAGGACCTGAACAGACTTTTCTCCAAAGAAAATATGCAAACAGCCAATTAGCAAATGAAAAAATACTCAGCATCACTGGTTATCAACCAAAATGAGCTAGCACGTCACACCCAGGAGGATGGCTACTATCAGAAAGCCAGACGATGCTAAGCACTGGCAAGACTGTGGAGAAATTAGAACCCTCATATATTGCGGTCACTTTGCAAGACAGTTTGGCAGTTCATCAGAATGTTAAACCTAAGAGTTACCATACAACCCAGCAATTCTACTCCTAGGTACCTATCCAAGAGAAATGAAAACACAGGCCCTCACAAAAGCATGTACACAAATGTTCACAGCAGCATTAATCATAACAATATAAAGAAGCTAGGGTCTATCAACTCATGAACAGATAAATTAAATGTGCTGTATTTATACAAGGGAATAATCAGCAATAAAAAGAAACAAACTACTGACACCGGCTACAAAACAGATAACCTTGAGAACATGCTCAACGGAAGAAGCCAGACATCGAAGACCACGTGTTGTACAATTCCGATCACACGATGCGTCCAGGATGAGCAAATTCACAGAGACAGAAAGATCTGTGGTCACCAGGGGTGGGGACAGAGAAGAAAAGGGAGCGACTAGTAACAGGCACGAAGTTTTTTTCGGGTGATGAAGCGTTTTCCAGATAGACAGTGGTGGTGACTGACTCTGTGAATACTGAAAACATTAAATCGTACATCTTAAAGGGGAAATTTTATGGCATGTGAATAATATCCCAATTATAATACCCAAAGGTGTTATAAAAAACTGCAAAGGATGAAGCAGCAGAGTTAATGGCAAAACGAACTAGGGGACAAAGACTAAGAAGAGGGAACCAAGCTGGGATTATTTGTATCGTCAGCATCTCCAGCCGGCCCAGCAGGACCCTAGCACTGTTTCTACGCTGGACCGGTCATCAGCTCCATCTTTACAAAGCGATAGGGCGGGCATTCTGAGGGAGCCATGTATCTGCAGATAGGAGTTGCTGGCTTCCACACTGTCAAAGGTACATGCAGCCTCAAGAATCCAATCCATTCATCTCTCCCAAACACCCCCAAACTGCCCATGCGCCACAGAGGCCAACCAGAACAGAGGAACCCCACCTGCTTCACCGGCGAGCAGATGGAGGCTTACGCCAGACCCTGCGCCCCGAGCACGGCCGTGGCGGGTGAAACGAGCACCTGTGGGCTCCACCCTCCTAAACCAAGTCCTCCGGGACCCAGACTAACGTAGGCCAGTCCCCGGGAGAACAGAGGCAAGTCACAGCTCCCAGCTCTGGGGTGTCTCTCCTAGAAACTGCGAGGCCCTCTCGGGAAACACAGGAAGGACGCCAGAGGCATCCAGAGAACGGCCCAAAGGGCTGCCTCTTGGTGACGCAGACAATTCTGGATAAAACCTTCTCATCCAGGGGCCACCCCTGCCCTGCTACCCATCAAGGGCAGGAACCTGCAGGTGGAGAGGGGCCTTCGTCCACCTGGCGGGAGCAGCCGAGAGCCGTCCAGGACTCAGCGGGGGGCACTGTACTGCCAGCCTGGGCGACAAAAACAGGCGGCCCGACGTGTTTCAGGGTTCCCCACTTTCTGTATCTTAGAATGTACACGTGGTACCGAGACTGTGTGGTACCTCAAGGCCCTGCAGCAAACCAGACAAAGGCGAGGGAGACAGACGTGGGGAGACAGCCTCCCATCACCTAGACCTGGTTTGTTGGCCAAGTGAACCTGCCATGAAGTTACTTTTAAAATTCTGATACCTGGGCTTCTCTGCAAGTGCGGGTAGAGGACTACGAGGCTCTGCAAGGTTGAAACGCGCCTCTCTGTCCTCTTACAACAAATGGTCTGCAGCAAATGCCCCTTCACCAAGGCCCATGGCCACCTCACCGGTCCAACTGGATCCCCTGCCCGGCCCCGGTGCCCCCACACCTGGTGGCTGGCCTGCGTCCCACGCGCCTGCACGGTGGCCAGGCGGTCATAGTAGCGGGAGATGGGGTTGTCGTGCTCGATGCCCTTCTTGGCACAGCGCTGCTTGTAGATCTCCACCAGGGAGAGTGAGGATGGGTTGTCCTCCACCAGGCGCATCTGCGGGGACACGGCCACCACACGCGGGACTGAGGAGAGAGGGGAGAGACGGGCAGATGAGAGCGGGGCCCACAGGCCAGCGCTGGGGCAGAGGCGCGGGGCGAAGCCGGGAGAGCCCGGTCACACAGCGTGGTGGCCTCAGCCCACGGCCTGAGGCTCTGTCCAGCAGGGTCAGAGCCCAAGCTGCCCGTGACCTGCGTTTAAGGCACGGGTGACCAGGAAGGCCTCACTAGGCAACCTCACGAGAACAAGGAGGCTGTGCTGCCAAGTGCTCTGGAGCCGAGCGGCCAGCTCTGAGCCGAGTCTGCCAGCATGCGGGGTTGGGGGCGGCGGGCACATGATGCCTCTGACTTCTAATCGAGAGTTGATTCGGTCAAACACCAGTTAAAGCATGGCTACTGGTCCGTTGCCACGGCTTCAACCCATGAAGAAATTCCTAGAGGACTCCAGGGGACGTACATGGACCACCACCATCTGGAGCTAACCAGGAGCTTGCTTCTTTGGAAGCAGCAAAGAACAACCAATTAGCACAGCTGGGACCAACACGGTAGATCATGTTACATACATGTGAAAATGCACACAGCTTTCTATAGACCTGTTTTTTAAAAAAATATACTTCTTATTTTGGGGATGTTGAACTTACGGGCAAGAGACTTTAGGTCAGAATAGGCTGGATCACAAGTCAGCTAGCAGAAGGAAGTTCCATGTAGGATGAGATAATATGCGTTGCAATGGGCTCCCGAACTGGGGATTAATGCTGTTACAACAACAGTTCCCTCCTCTGGGTGGGATTACAGGCAGCTCATCTACACCCCTTACTACAGGCTCCCGATTCACCCACAACAACTCGGTTCTGGGAAGACCTCACTCGAGGTCGCTGGTTGCTGCCTGCCTGAGATTTCTGTGGCCAGCCCGGGGCTCCCTGACTCCCAGGCAGCACCTCAGGCGGTGCCCACACACGGCAGGCCGTGTCCCGGAGCAGACCCGAAACCGCACTTAAAAGCTGCCACGTGCCGGGAGCACGTGCCCAGCAAGTCCTCTGCTCGGCCAGGTGTCGCCAGAGCCTGGGAAGACCCCCGGGGAAGTGAAGAGGGCCGTGTGCACGGGCCCGGGGCCTCCTCCTCCAGACAAGTCCTCGTTAGGGGGCCCCAGGGGTGGAGGTGTCCCCTCCCTCCAGGAGCAGGGCCCGCGCGGGCACCAGCTCCCAGCCTAGGGCCTGCCCCCGCCGGGCGGGGCTCCGAGACCCGCAGCCGCTGACACAGACGGCACAGGCTGCGGGTGTTGCCGAGCAGCCCCCGGGCAGCGCTGGCACCTGTGAAGAACAAGTGCCTCTTGGTGGTTTCCTTCCTCTTTTCCAAGCAGGGGTTGAGCAGGCGGAGCAGCTGCAGCACGCGCTCCTCCCGCCGCGACTCGGTCAGGCAGGCGTCGTTCATGACCAGGTACGGGTAGATCTTTCCGTTGTGCCCGCGGATGTACAGCCTCCGGGCTGCCGTGTTGTGCTTCTGCACAATCTCCACCCGGGGCATAAACCTGCCGGCAGGAGTGGACAATCAGACGCCAGCGCCCCGAGCCCCAACCTCCAACCCTTTCCTTTGAGAAGAAAATGGAGCTCTACAGAAGCGGCCATCGGAACCGTCATGGAAAACGGACTGTACGACGGCGGCGGTTTGTCATCTACACGCCACCTCGCTGCGACAAGGTACAGGTCGCGCCACAGCATCGGAGGGAAAACCAGAGGAGGAAGAGAAGGCGAAGCTGAAGTTTCAAACAGGCACGCTGAGGGTCCAGCCTCGGCAGCCAGAGACGGGCGCCAACCGGCCCAGGAGTCCAGCAGCCACGAGGGCGCGGGCCCCACTGGCTGGCGCTGGGGCAGAGGGACAGGCGCCCGAGGAGCGAGCGTGGGCCGTGGGCCTCTGAGCACTGACGGCAGGAGGGGGAGGGGGCAGCCAGGACGCGTCAGGTTTGGAGGAAACACCTGACCATTAAGGGTCACCCCTTCACAGCTCACTTTACATCTTAAATGAGATGCAACTTGCTTCGCTCTGGTAAATTTGACCATTGTCCGATTCTTTTGAATCCTGTGCTTTAAGAGTTTACAGAAGGCTGCGAAACTATACTTTGTCAAGTTCCATGGGGATTCGGAAAGGGTTCTTTTGAGAGCAAACACAAGCCTGACTCAAACAAGACACTGAACCCAGGGGTTAGTCCTAGAGTAACACTGTGTCCTCTCCCGTTTCGGGGGAAGGAGTGCAGAGGGGAGGGAATTACAATGTGACCCGCTGGCAGGTCTGCCTGGGGGTCTGCTGGGGAAGGTTTTGGTGATCCCGGGCCAGGTCAGGCTCACTCACCGAGCGATCTTGATGTAGTAATGTGTCGGCTTTGGCATCAGAAATTCCCCAGGAATTTCTACCTCAGCTGTCTGTGCTGAGAAATTGCTCAAAAACCGGCACTTTTCTTCTATGAGGAAGAATTTTGGAAGTTGCTTGGTTTTAGCCTCCAGAATTTTGATCCACTTTTTCAGTTTAGAAATAAGATTATGAAGCTTCATGGAACCTGGAACACTGAAGTCAAAATCTGCAAAATAAAATATAATTAGAAACATTTTTAGTCATTTGGGCTATTTCTAATTCACTACAAAAACCACAGCTCAGGGCTTCCCTGGTGGCGCAGTGGTTGAGAGTCCGCCTGCCGATGCGGGGAACGCGGGTTCGTGCCCCGGTCCGGGAAGATCCCACATGCCGCGGAGCGGCTGGGCCCGTGAGCCACAGCTGCTGAGCCTGCGCGTCCGGAGCCTGTGCTCCGCAACGGGAGAGGCCACAACAGTGAGAGGCCCGCGTACAATCAATCAATCAATAAATCAATAAACCACACCAACACATCTCACATCTAGTCTGCAGCAAAGCACTGTAAGTCACAGGACGGATATAAATAGCAGGGACCCTCAAGGATTAAGTTAAACAAGGTAGCGCACGTTAAGGCCCTCGGCACAGCACGCGGCTACTCCAGCAGTTCTAATCATCACGCCCCTGCGTGACTTCAACCGTGGATAGGGTCATCAGTTTTATGAAAGTCAACGTTTTTTTTTTTTTTTTAAATTACATTTATTTATTTTTGGCCGCATTGGGTCTTCATTGCTGCACACAGGCTTTCTCTAGTTGCGGCGAGCGGGGGCTACTCTTTGTCGCAGTGCAGGGGTTTCTCATTGCAGTGGCTTCTCTTGTCGTGGAGCATGGGCTCCAGATGCGTGGGCTTCAGTAGTTGTGGCACGCAGGCTCCGTAGCTGTGGCGCACGGGCTTAGTTGCTCCGCGGCACGTGGGATCTTCCCGGACCAGGGCTCGAACCCGTGTCCCCTGCATTGGCAGGCGGATTCTTAACCATTGTGCCACCAGGGAAGCCCCTGAAAGTCGATGTACTTTTACTGTGAGGGTTTTTTTTTCACAGCATTTCTCTGGTTTCCCTTTAACTCTAGCATGACTTCACACGAGCAGGTGGCTGGAGAGGTCCCCATGCGCCAACACGAGGAGGCAGGCTTCCACCCAGGCTCCCCGGCAGAGCTACGGCAGAGGTCAACCCAGCCAGGACGCAGGCAGCTACACACAGGGGTTGCTCCTTCTCAGCTCTGGATCAGGAAGGCGTTACCAAGCTCAGGCCTGACATTCACGTAATGGATTTTTGTTTGTTACTTTTCGTTAACTTTTATTTTGAAATGAATATAGATTCACAGGAGTGCAAAGAAATGTACAGGGAGGGCCGCACACCCCTTTCCGAAACCAAGGCATCGGCATAACCACCAGGGCCGATTCAGATACGTGTCCTGTGTGTGTGCGCACGTGCATGTGTGTCTCCATGAGATGCCATGTAGGGAGCGCCAAACCAGCACCGTGACCAAGATGCTCACCGTCCATCACCACAGACGCCCCGATGCCTCTCGAGACACAGCCACCTCCTCCCCGCATCCCTGACACCTGGCTACCACTACTCCGGTCTCCATCTTGATTATTATGTTATTTCACAAGTATTTCGTAATTAAGCAGCATGCAGCAGGAATCCTTTTGAGATTGGCTTTTTGCAGTCAGCGTCATTTCTTTGAGGTTCACCTAAGTTGCTGTTATCTCCTCTTTATTTGCTTTATATGAGGATGGAAATACCACACGTTGTGTATCTGTTCTCCTTAGAGGGGCATCTGGGTGGACTTCAGTTTGGAGCTATTACAAATAAAGTGGCTATCAACACTCGGGTATAAGTTTTTGCTCGTAAATAAGTCTTCTCTGGGATAAATTTAATGTACTGTTTTGAACTTCCTTCTACCTCCTTACAGACTTGGAGCTAGTAGCCAATGCATGCAATGTTGCTGGAGATGGAGGGGCAACCCTCCTCCACTCTCTAGACCAGAACACAGTGCTAAAACGCAGAGACGGTCCTCCCTGGGGGCACATGACGAGAGGCGTTGGACAGCTCTTGATTTACGTATCTGAAACTCGCTACACGTTGTGGTGGGTCAGAGCCTCATAGCTGTCCTTCTTTCAAGTTTCAGTGTTTGTCATTTTTTTCACATCAGAATCCGGATGATCTGTTCCACTTCTAATTCTCTATTTCAGACCACATTCGATTTAATGATCTAGACATTTTAAGATAAAGGTACACTAAATATCACTTCTTTTAAGTAATATATGATGGCTTCCATGGAACTTTCATCTCAGACTCTTCCTTTTTCAGAGGATGACAGACCACACAAGCACGAGCTCCCGGGGATGCAGCCGTGCCCGTGTGCACACTGGGGGGACGAGGGTCCTTACGACAGATGAGGATTTGGGCTGAGGGAGACGGGACCATTCACCTCGGATCATGCAGAAAGAGGTGGGGCTCCCGTGGGCCCAGGGAAATGCGTGAACCTGAACTGGGGACAGGATTAGAAACACAACCTCCTTATCATCTTGCCACCAGAATCCACTACAGGCCTGAACCTCACCTGTCACCTCGGGCCCTGCACCATTGGGTCTTACTGCCTCACTTTACCCTGTTGGGTTTTCCCACGAAAACCAAGCAGGAGGAGGGACGGGGGAGCAGAAGCAGGTGTGTCCTGAAACCCTGTGTCTAACCTGACAGGGAGCCCGGTGCTCTGGCCCTGAAACCTTGACCTTTCACCGGAGGGAAGGGCGTGCAGTACCCCGGCGGGGAATGTCAGTTTCCCTGTGATCCAGAGTCTGTATTTTAAACGGTCTGACCAGCTCGCCCAGCACTGCGCTCATGCAAACGAACGGATGTGCTTAACTTAGACACTAAGACGGAGGAAAAGCGCTGAGCGGGAGCTCCCTTGGATCAGGACTCACCGGTTGTGAACTGGCCCTTCAGCTTCTGGAAGACAGGGTCCTGCGCGGTGGCCTGTGCGCGCCGGGCCAGGGACTCGGAGGCCGCGCTGGAGAACATGGTCGAGACGTTGGACACGTTCTCCAGACCCACCCCGAACGTGCTCACCAGCTTCTTGACGAAGTTGAGAGTATGGGGCGTAATCTTGGCATCCGACACTGCTCCGCTTTTCTCAAATGCGACAGAGTAGCACTTCGCCAGGCCCTGCTGGAGCTGCCTGAGAACCTGGGGGAGAGAGACCCGAGGCAGCTCGCACAACAGAGCTCCCATTCGGGCAACCCACCCACCAACCAAAAAGCACCTGCCCCGCCCACCCGGCCCCACCACCGACAAAGCTCTTCTCGGCACCTGGCACACAGCAGGCATCGGCACCAGGCTGTGTGGAACCGGGGGGCTGCCCGGACACTCATGCCGTGAGCTGGGTTCTTAACAATGAGAAGCAACTGTCCTGAACATTTAAAAAAAAAAAAAAAAAAAAAGACCCAAGACCCCACTTTTTGCGTCATACACATACCTTTCTGTTGAGCAACCAAGGAAAAAACCCTATTTTCAGATCACCTCAGTGTATACTCTGCACACACACAAGATAACACAGTACTACCGAGGGGCCTCGGGGCCAACCCGACAAATATCTGGGCAACCAAGGCTGATTATTCTATCACCGCCACGAAGGTTGTGGCCTGAGAACCAGCTCCCAGCTCCTGGAGGCGAGTGGCCGGTGAGTGCGCCCTGCCCACACCACCGCTGCTCCCTGGTCAGTGACTGAGCTCATACACGCGAACACAATAAGCATTTTAAGGCCAGAAATGGCTTCCTCAATCTCGCCTTCTTTTGAAGTCTTCTGCGTCCAATATTAAGGCAGCACCAGTGTGCAGACACGAAGTATCTGCTGTTCCGCCGTTCAATCCAACAACAAACACACACACAACCCGGCAGGCGGTCTCAAGAGAACACGGCCATGAAAGCATTCCAAATGAATTCATCCCCTCGGCAGGATGCCGGCACCCCCGAGACCACACCACATACCTCCTCGTGCCAGTTTTCCCGGAACCAGACCATCTGATCGACGATGCCTTCCAGGGAAGACAGCAGGGTCGGGTGCAGCTCCCGCTGCATGTGCATGATTCGGCTGCAGCGCCACATGGGGGCCGTGGCTCTTATGGGCCCTGGATCTGATGCAGAATGGGACTGGTTACCCACTGAACTTGGCTGCTGCTGTCCAGAATCTGAGAGCAACACACACAACGCCAATGTCAGCGCCAAACTGACCGATGGGAGAGTCGGTGCTCTAAGGACCCACCGGCCAAAGGAACGCTGGTTCCTGCCGGCGTGGGACACATCCCGGGGCGCTTCCCAGGGGCTGTGTGGGAGGCGCCCTGACTCTGAGGAGAGGGCGCTGCGGAGAGCGCGGCCCCTACAACTGGGCTTCCAGTGGTTCCAGAAGGCGTATGTGTTGAGAGAGAAAGCAGGTATGGCAGCACGTAACTGGTGGGTCTGGGTGAGGGTGTGCAGGCTTCACTGGACACTCTAACTTCAGTGGAAGTTTGAACATTTTTTTAAATGTCTGGCACAACATTTCAAAATTCATTCCTCGTATTACAGCTCAGAGAGTCTAGAAGTAGTTAACAAGTCAGCCTACATGTTTTCATCTAGGTAAGCCAAACCACATGTATAAAATGACGTCTCTGAAAAATACAGTCACTCGCTATATAAGAAATATGTTGTAGGGGCTTCCCTGATGGCGCAGTGGTTAAGAATCCACCTGCCAATGCAGAGGACACGCGTTTGAGCCCTGGTCCGGGAAGATCCCACATGCCGCGGAGCCCGTGCGCCACAACATACTGCGCCTGTGCTCTAGAGACCGTGAGGCACAACTACTGAGCCTGTGTGCCACAACTACTGAAGCCTGCATGCCCAGAGCCCATGCTCCGCAACAAGAGAAGCACCACAATGAGAAGACTGCACGCTGCCAAGAAGAGTAGCCCCCACCCGCCGCCAACTAGAGAAGGCCCGCGCGTAGCAAGCAAGACCCAATGCAGCCAGAAATAAATAAATAAATATGTTTTTTAAAAAAGGAAAAAAGAAAAAAATACGTTGTAGAACCTCCTTTGCTCATTTTTTTAACTTCAGCTCTCTTGGAATAAAAAAATCTTAACTTTCAAATGACCAAACACGAATCTACCCAGGCGCCCAGGAGGTTGGAGCTAACACGCTGTGCAGTCCTCACCCAGCCCGCGCAGGACCAGGAGATGCTGCCACTGTCCAGTGGATGGAGTCACCTTCCCAGAAAGACCCTGGCCTCGCAGCATAAATGTCTACATATTAAAAACGTGGTAAAGCAAGTAACTGTGGTGTTTACAAAGCACCATGCTTAGTGGGTAACTGAAACCATAAAATTATTTCTTTACGCACCAGAGCTATTCAATACAGATTAAAAACCTCTATTTTGAGCACATTTTTACATTTGCTGAGATTGATTTCTATGCCGATTCCCCTGACAGCTGAAGATGTTCCTTATAACACCATAACTGACGTTTATACTGTTTACCAGGATGCATTTATAACTAATCAGGCAAGTTCAACTTTATAATTATCTACACCTAAAAATTTCATATATTTTTTTCTACTTAGGGATCGAATCACTCAGGTAGATGAACACCCTATCACACTGTGGCGAAGGAGAACCAGACACTTCACTGGGAGATCAGGTTTTATCTTCCAGACCCAGTGTCCTCTCAGGGACTAAACACCAGACCGGCCCACATGCTGGAAAGGAGCTGCAAGCGAGCACGTGTCCGTGGCAGTGGGGACCTCGCCGCCGCACCCCCCGGAGACGTACCGCTCTTGTAGCGCTCCCGCTGCTCTATCTTCAGGGTCAGGTACAGGGTCCGGATGGGAAAGTAGACGGCTTGGGGATACACTCGTCCAACCTGCTCCGAGACAGTCAATCATGAGTGGGCTGCTGGCCTGCACTTGGCCACACCACCGACCTAGTACACGCGAGGCCGGATTAAACAGCAAGTCAAACATCTAGTTTAGCTTCAAAAGACCCAAGAAAGGGCAACATGGTGTATTTCATCAGTTCTGCCCCGGGACTACTGATGACAGAGGGAAGCCACACGTTCATTGGATTCAGTTACTATGAGGACGACAAACACTGAGGTGCCTGGATCTCACTCGGGCAAATGACACCAGTCTTTATTCCCCGGGAACCGTAAGCTGATTCTGACTGACAACAAGGCTCTCTAGCAAGTACCTCTACTCTGCGTAACCGCAGGAAGGAGGAGACCGAACCTCTTCTCTTTAAGGTAAGACATGCCGGTTTTACCAAACTGGGGCTATACGGCTCCTTCAAAAGGGCTGAGCAGACACTACCCAGCTCTGCCACAGGGTGGCTGGCTGACGTACGTTAAGAGATATTCAATGAATGACGATACCAAATAAAGGGAATCTCTACACCTTGACAGATCAACTCCAAGCGAAATGCCAGTCAGCACCCAGGAACATAGCTGCAAGCTCTCAAGGGAAAAATAAAACCACTTCTGGGTACCGTGCAGATGGCGCACCACATGTGAAGAACAGACAGAACGATGAACAAGTAGCATGTCCCCAAATGCTTGGTGACGACGCTGTTCACATGTGAAAAATTATATATATGACTCTAATTTTATAAGAAGCAGCACAGTCAAAGGCACTCGATCCCAGACAGACTGTATCCAAATCTCTATTGTTCAGGCCCTTCCCCTCTCGGTCTTTTTGCAGGAGAGGGACAATCTGGAGCCACTCTCAAAATAAGGGTAACGAAAGCCCTTCGACAGGACCCCGGGTCCCAGTCTGTCCGACTCCCCAAGCCCACCCAGTGCACACAACTTGCAGCCTCGACAGCTGCGGCTGAACAAGTAACTGTACAAAGGGCAATAAATACCACAACTGCGCCGAGTTTGCTTCCGAAGGGAAGCTCTGAAGAGCAACTAGCACATGCTGGGATCTCAGCCATAAAGTACAACCAGATACACACTCACTGTGAGTAACTGTGAGTACTCACTATTGACTTTACATTTTAAGAGACTGTTTACTTTACGTGCATCTTATGTGGCAACACGTTCAAGGAAAGAAATGACCACTTTAATACTGTAACTCTAGCAGATTATTCCCCGCCAGCCCTGATAAACTCTTCAATCACTTTCAGTTGTGCTTTGCGTCAAGTGGTGTCTGATTGTGTACACCCTCCCATCTCTCTTTGAGCGTGTGTGCATTTCCTTTCTGGAAAAAAAAAGGGATGTGAAATGAAGACAATTTCTTTGTGATCAAAGATGCCTCGCTATTCCCACCTGGCTAATCAGGTTCAAGAGCAGCTTTCCCTCGGAGCCGACCAGACAGGTGAGCAGCTGTGGGATCCAGGCCAGCCACTGGATGGGCGGCACGCCAATGCAGTACTTGTCGACGGCATCGGCCAAAGTATTTTTGTCATCATCAAAACTCAAGAGCCACAGCACCTAAGACAGAAGGGAGAATTCTAGAGTTGAATGAAAATTTTAAGGCTCTGATCAAGTGACCTTTCCCCCCACGTTAAAATACCACACAGAGTAACTTCACTGGCATTGTGGGAAAACATCTATAAAAGGCCCAACCATATTGTTAAACCTAAATGTAAATCTTATAAATAAAACTGAAAATGTAAATATAGCTTTCATCCAGATTTAGCTTTACTGCCCACTAGTAACTGACCCGATCGGCTGGCTAGTGGTAGCTGGTGGGAGCCCAAGGGGTTTCAGCCCGCCACTCCACACTTGCAATCTCCCCAGAACAAAATGGGCTTCTGCTAAAGGTCTCAGGTGATAACCACCCAAGTATCGGGTAGGCCCCGTGTTGGCAGCCTGGTGTCCAGGGACGTCTGAAACAATTACATCTACAGATAAGCAAACCTGGAGCCAAGACAGTGAGGTGGTTTCCTGGTGTGACTACAGTCAGCCTGTTTCTATTGCTGGCTTTAACTACTAGCTGCTGATGTTCAATCCAATTTTGAGGTTAAATCGAGGAATTCTAAAAACTCCTAACCTTTAATGGACAAAACAGAAAAGCAGAACTTATTAAGTTTCTGCAAGAATGGGGTCTGGGTTGTATCGATGTGTTTCCCGGGGGCGCCGAGAAGGCTTAGCACCGGGGAGGACACTTGGGCTCACGCGGCCCCCCCCACTGGGCCCAGGTCAATACCGGCCTTGTGGCCGGCACTGCAGTGGGGGCGCCGCGGATGACAACGCAGGTGACCGCGACCTCACCCTGCAGCGAGTGCAGAGACCAGGGGATTCAACGTCACCTGTGACTAGAGCTGACCGGCTCCATGACTGTGTGCACAGTCCCTGCAGGTGAGAGATCAGAATCTAACAGGTGTCTAGCAGGTAAGCTCTCTGGGCAGACAGACCCCTCAGCAGTCTGCAGGAATCTCTGTCCAATGTGAGGTCCCACAGCAAACACTGGACTTGAGTCCTAAGACCCAGACTCTAGGCTCAGTTTTGCTGCTTAGAAGTCCTTTGACTCCAAGTATGTCCAGGCCTCCATTTTTCAGCTTGAAGTAGAACTGTGGACTATATACTTCAAAAGGTGAAGGAAAATGAGAGGTAAGGCATGAAGCAATGCCTCACGCCCAGCACAGATCAGTGAGGTGCTGAATTTTCATCTAGACGTAAAGGCTACTGGGTGGTCCTTGGTCAGAGCTAGTTCTTTCAGTCTCACCTTGGCTAAGTATTTCCTTGATTTGCTCTCATTCTGATGCCGGCATGCGTGCAGGTAACAGGTAATGGCAGACACTCCAAGATGCAGCTGCCGCTCCTTCACGAAGATGTTTTCCAGGTAATCGCCCCACATGGCCCAAGCTTTCACCAGCACATCGTGCATCTGCACAGCTGCAGAAAAGGCTTTGTTTGCTTCCTCAGACCTGTGAAGACACAAAATCAAAACAAAGTTTTTTAGGTGAACATCATTTAATATAAAATCAACCATTTTAAAGTGAATAGTTCCATGGCATTTGATACCTTTAAAATGTTGTGCAACTGCCACCTCTATGTAGGCCACAAACATTTTCATCACCCCAGAAAACCCCGACCCATGAAGCAGTCATTCTCCATTCCCCCAACCTTCAGCCCTGGTGACCACTGACCTGCTTTCTGTCTCTATGGATTTATCTACTCTGCACATTTCTTATTAATGGAATCATACATTGTGATTTTTTTGCTCTGGATCCTTTCAATCAGCATTGTGTTTCTGAGGTTCACCCACGCTATAGTACATGTTAACACTTCATTCTTCTTTATGCTGAATAATATTCCAATGTTTGTATACACCACATCTTGTTTATCCATTCACTTGAGTTGTTTCGATATTCTGACTATAGTAAACAGCGCGGCTGTGAACCTTCATGAACAGCTACCCGCTTGATTTCCTGTTTTCAACACTTTTGGGTAAATACCTAGGAGTGGAATTGCTGGGCCATATGATAATTTTTTGTTTAGTTTTTTGAGGACCTGCCATACTGTTTTCCAGTTGACTGACCCCTGCTCTAAAGCAAGAATCATCTCCATAAAAGCAATCAACTCTAGGGGCTTCCCTGGTGGTGCAGTGGTTAGGAAACCGCCTGCCCATGTAGGGGACACGGGTTCGAGCCCTGGTCCAGGAGGATCCTACACGCCTGTGCACCTAGAGCCTGCGCTACGCAACAAGAGAGGCCACCACGATGAGAAGCCCACGCACCACAATGAAGAGTAGCCCCTGCCTGTTGCAAACAGAGAAAAACCCGCACACAGCAACAAAGACCCAACGCAGACCAAAACAAATGAAATAAAATAAATTTATTAAAAAAAAAAAAAAAAAGAAAAAAAAGGAATCAACTCTGTTCCAAAATGGCATGCTGAGAAACTGGGGCAACAAATCCATGTTATCAGCAGTTCTCTGTTCATCAAGCAATTCATGTTTTAAAAGTTTTTTAAGTACTACACTCATGCTGGCCCGTCAATTTGCTGCAAGTTATTACCTTCCTAGAGGTACAACATTCGAAATATCACCGCTGACAACTGTCACTAAGTCATAGCAATTTCTAGCTTGATCTTCACATTGGCTTCAAGTTATAAATAACTATTTAAATAATCTGATGAGTCTTTCTCTTATCCTCCACCTATATGACATACGTACTTGTTGATCTGAGCCAAGAACATTCCCTTCAGTGCATAAAATTCAGCCGTCATCTCTTTTGTGAAGTATTTTAAGTTTGTAGATTCAATAACTTCAAGGCCCTGTTTATTAAAATCAGAAGAAAAGTTCTTGAATTGTCTAGACAATAATATAAAAACCTCATTAAAATACTCATCTATGTAGCAAGTCTGAAAGGTCAGACAACTATACCTTAAAGTGCCTTGCCCACCATGAATATCTGTTGACTAACAAGTAGTATTTAAACTCAATCACTAAATGCAAATTCAGTTCTAGACACCTTCACGGTATTATTTTCTCCAAAGCTTTACCATATCTAGTCAGTTTCATTGTTTTTATTAATATTCCTCTGAACATAGCCCAAATCTACCATATACCCTCACAGTTCTGCAGTTTTAAATTTTCTTTCCTTAACTACATTAACCAAATACAAGAGAGACCATCACATATAATTCATTCAAATACTCAAGCGGCTTCCTGTCCCTTTGTTTTGGCAGGACTGTTCCCCGAGACCAGAGCTGTGTTTGTAAAGTTCTAGCCTCCTTCCCCGTTGTCTGAACCAGGCGTTTCCACATGGACCCTTCATTCCTCCCCAGACCTCCTGGGCGCGGGCGGGCGGGCATGGGGTCCGGCTGGCACTCTACCTGCATACACTCGTTCTTCCCCATGACGCCTGCCAGTTGCAGGTAGCATTTGACTTGCTGCCGAATCTTCTGGAAGCAATCCACGATAGGGACGGTTGGAATGGTATGAATACGACTTAATATATCCAGAGCTACATTGACCAGTCCCTGTTTGCGGGCAATTTTTCCATACTGGATGATTGCTGAAGCCGATGCGTGAACCCCAAGCATGGCATTGTTTGAACTTGGATCATGCTGAGAACTATTCTCATAGGCAGTTACGATAGCTAGAGAGCAAAGAAATGAGTTTTCAGTCCGTGTCGAACATTTTTCAAAGTGTTCCACAGTAAGGCTTACATAACAAATGAAAAACACACACACATGGCTTACGCAATGGGAGGCTCTGTGATAAACCCTCATTACTTTTCCTCGTATTCTGTATCAAAAGGGAGATCTAAGCAGCACTAACGCTTGAGTTGGGTGCCACTGTCTTGGCTAACTGAACCGTGAAGGTTGCTCTGAGCAAACAGATGCCTGGCAGGTTGAGGGGAAGGGCAGAGGGGACGGGGACCAGGGGGGGTGAAAAAGGCTACGCGCTGCCACCCGAGCGCAGCTCCTCCTCAGGGGGCTTCAGAACCAAGAGGGCCACGACGCAGGCCGCGACCCCCCTGGCCTGGGCCCCTGGTGCAACAGTGCCCGGCAGCCCGTCTGCTCGAGCGGGAAAGGGAACAGGTGGGAGCTCTTCCCATCTTTCACCACCTTCACCTTCACCTTGTCGTAACCACCACCACCCACCATATGCCAAAAAAGAAAAACCCGGTAAAAGAAAAAACAAAACAAAACCACAAAACACAACCAAGACATGAAACCAGAACAGTGGGGTGTCTGGAAAATTACATGATGAATGCATGCCGGACCAGGTAGGTTTACCCTGGTAATGATGCTGCCGCCACATGAAGACGCTGCTCCAGTGGGACAAATCGTCAGACACGATGGGCAGCCGATTCCTCCAGGTCTTCACCACTGTCTTCATGTCATGCAGGCTGTTGTTCCTTCCCAGGTTGGTGGGCTGTAAGCCTGCGTTAATTTGAGCAGCTTCCTGAAGTTCAATGATTTGCTGGGCTGCCTGAAAGGGACCAGCGTAAGAGATTCCGCAGTGAACGTTAAGATTGAAAGAGGGTAACACACCCGAGGCAATCAGGAATCCTTACTGTGAAGAGCTCACGATTCCATTACCACAGGAAGCACTGTGCCTTAGATGCCACGTTTAACTTACTCCATACCTCCAACGCTGCTCTCGTGGCCCCTGTCCCCACCCCCCATTTTAACACCTCGGCTCTGTGGCTGCTGTGACACTGGGGCTGGAGAACGCCAACTCCCCCCGCCCCCCATACTATCCTTTTCCTGTTCCGTTGCCACCAGCTAAGCGGGGCTCTTTGTCGACCGACGCCTGAGACCAGAACAGCCTGGTCCCCTGCCCTCCAGCTTTACTTCCACGAACGTCTGAAGCCTGGAGCCGTGCCAAGCATCTCGGAACACGGTTCTAACGATCTCTCTGGGCTGATACATGCATTTTCATCACACCCCTATAAATCTGTCCAGGTCACCACCCTTTAAACCCCAGATGTGTTGCTGGCTCCAAATGTATGGCGCCCTCTCCTTACGGGGAGGCCTTGGCCACAACTCCGAGCCTATTCAAACCCTACCTGTCAAGCTTCACCTTCTGCTCTCCCACAGGGGTTTTCCCTCCTCTAAATCCCTGTGTTTATTTTCTGTCCTACCGCGTGGCACTGAATCATAGACTCCCTCTTAAAATTCTGCTTCTTACGGATGCGTCACCTCCCTCCGGCCTAATTCTCTTTTGAGGCAGAAAGTTTTAAATAGTTTGAATCCCCAAACACAGCACCAAGTTCAGTACTCAGCATCCTTCTGTGTCATCTTGATTTTAAAAGTTTAAGAATTTATGCTCTCCATCTATGCTTCATTACATTTCAGTTTAATCCATTACATTCGGGTTTCTGAAACCTTTATCTCATCCCTCCCTCCCACCAAAAGCTTACTGAAAATAGAACAATGGGATATTTGTTTTATTAACAGCTTTACTGAGGTATAATTGAAACATCGTCGAAATCATTTTTTAAAGTGTACAATTCAGTAGTTTTTAGCACAGATCTTCCTCAACTTACGATGGGGTTATGTTCCAATAAACTCATCCTAAGTGGAAAATACCTGAAGCTGATAATGCATTTAACACACCCAACCTACCAGACATCCTAGCTTAGCCCAGCCAACCTGAATGTGCTTTAAAACACTCACACTATCTAACCCGAAGCCTACTTAACAATAAAGGGTTGATTTTCTCTTAGAATTCACTAACAGCTGTGCTGAAAGTGAAACTAGAAGGGTTGTATGCGTCAGAATGGCCGGAAGCACGCGCTTGTCCAGCCTCGTGGGTGCACGGCTGGCCAGGCGCTGAAGCGTGGTGCCCAGCACCTCGTGAGTGTCACACCGCATACGCTGCTCTGGTCAAAATCCAGTGTTCAAAGTCCGGTTTCTACTGAATATAGAAGGTATATATATATTTTTCACACCATCATAAAGTCAAAAAGTTGTAAGTCAGCGACCATGTGTATTTTTCCTAGAGCTACATGGCCATCAATCTTCTCTAGTTCTAGCAAGAAGGCCACAGGTAGCCTCTCTGTGGAGAGGCTCTTCCTCCCCGAGCAGGCGGCAACCACTGATCTACCGTTCACCTCTATGGATCTGTCCACTCTGGACATTTCACATGAATGGAGTCACACAACATGCGGCCTTCTGTGTCTTGCTTCTCCACTTAGCACACTTTCAAGGTTTACCCACGCTGCACCACATGCTGGCACTGCTTTCCTTTTTACTGCTGAGTAAGACTCCATGGCATCAATATACCATTCTAATGTATTCATTCATCAGCTGATGGTCATTTGGAGTATTTCCACATTTTGACTATTATGACTATTAACACTACAGACATTTGTGTGTGGGTTTTTGTGGACATAAGTTTTAATTTCTCTTAGCTTTACACCTAGGAGTGAAATTGTTGAGCCTATGGTAATTCCATGTTTAATACTTTGAGAAACTGTCAGACTGTTTCCAAAGAGCAAGCACTATTTTACAATCCTACAAGCAATGTATGAGGATCCCATTTTTCTCCACCTCCTCACCAATACTTGCTATTACCTTTTTCATTCTAGCTATTCTAATGCATATAAAGTGGTATCTCATTGTGGTTATGATTTGCATTTCCCTAATGACTAACGATGTTGAGCATTTTTTTCATGTGCTTATAGGTTAGATAAAACTTTTTCAAGTATTCCTGAACGACTTCTATAAAGTCTATAGTCTTTGTAGAATGTGACCACTAGAGTCTCTGCTCGGCTAGCTTACTGGTCAGCAAATGATGAGACGGAGACGTCCTTAAAGGTCTGAAACGATAAGGCTCTGTGTGCCTTTGGCAGCAGCGCGCCCTCATCCCTCAGCCAGGCAGTTTTCAATCCTGCCTCAGCCTTTACTTCCCCAAGGTCAGCCAGAGGCGAAAGCTTAGGATCGTCTCAAGTCTCTCCTGAGCACGTGTGCACGGGATGTACGTGTATGTGGTCTTCTAGACTCCCAGGAATATGTTAAAGCTTTTCACAATATACACAGACGTCTCATTCTCTGATCTTCCCTTTTCTGGGGCTGGTGTCGCTATATCAGGCAGTTGTGATATTAAACAACTGCCAGTGACTATTTTTGACAAATGCTCTCACATATGACTTTCTCTACTGCGCAAGCTCTAAGTCAGGTCAAATAGAGACAAACCCTGTGAGTAGGGTTTTTCTAGGAGCTGGAGTGCTCGTTAAATAATGCCAGCACTCCGGGGCTGGGTGTTTTTTGGGGGTCTCTAAATCTGTACTGTCTCCCACTGGTGGCTGTTAGGCTGCTTTTCACAGCGACTACGGTCAGAAGCTGTTGGTTTTCAAGGCAGAGCTGGGGAGAGGGGTAACGGGAATAGGACAATGAAATGCCACAAACCTTGCTATTCTTACTGAAATACAGCTGTTTTCCTTAAATGCTCCCTGGATTACTGCAAAGCTTTAAATTTCAGAGCTGTGAAAGGTTGGTTTTAACCATTTCCCCCATTGTGTCCATTGCTGTTAGGAAGAAGTAAAACTTCAGAGGCCCTTACGCTGCTCTTCTGGACAACATGACGGCAAAGTCACTCCCTCCGCAACAGCGCTCAGACTCCGTGTTTCTTCCTGACTAGCGGCTGATCCAGGAGCCCGGTACCGATGTTTTCAGTAGGCCAAAGGGGTAGACGCGCCATCTAAAATCCCTATCACAACCGTGGGGTTCTAGAGTCAGTAAGACGGGAATGTTGCTGTGCAAAAGCACCAAAACTTTTCCCCTCAGTGATTTTGTTTTAGGGGTGGTAGTTGAGGAGGAGGGGGGAGAGACACAAGCTGTAGTTCGAAATACATTATTTTATAACTTATTTAAACATGATAAATATTTCAAAAAATTAGGCATTGTATTAACATTTATAGGTTTCGAAAAAAGGTACTTATATTTAATTTTTTAAAAATCAACACTTCTCTAGCTCATCCTTTCCACCTCCTCCATCTCTGACTCTAAAATTAATAGTTACTGAATGATCAAACTGAAACATTGTTGAATCGTTTCCATAAAATCATTCTCATGTCTTTGTTTTCTGTAAGATTTCTCAGCTATGCTGGCTGATAGTGCGACTTGGGGGAGGAAATCATCTCTCTAAATGCAGTGAGCTTTGTAACCAAACTAATCAACAAATTACTGAGTATCAACTGTGACCACAGCAGTGGAAGAGAAACTGCCTTTAATTTCACTTCCAAAATTCCTGAATCAGGACTGTCTGAAATACTGCATTTTATACTCTGTACTTTGAATATATACCCACACAATAATTTCTATTTATTCACAACTGTGTTATTCATAGCAATACTTAGTCATTCATCCATAATAATACTCAGTCATTCACAACATTTCTTTCATTGACGACTTTTTCCTATGTTCATGCAATAACTTTTTTCCTAACAGCTACGACATGCAACCCATCTTTGCACTTTTAGAGCATGTGGAAGAAAAAGTCCACTTTAAATAAAAGGCTTTAGAATATTTTAATAACCTAGATTAGAGATGTTATATAGCTGCAAGAGAACACTACCTTAGTGCACACCTTGAGAAAAAGCCAAAAATAATAGATACAAAAAGGAAAAATATCAAAACAAAGCGATTAATTGCTTCAGTGAACTTCTGGTTCACTATGACAATGACAAAATAATCTAAGTATATTAATAAACAACTATATCATTAAAAAGATCTATAAAAAACTACACTATAAAAATCAACATAGAGCTTCCTTGGTGGCGCAGTAGTTAAGAATCCGCCTGCCAACGCAGGGGACACGGGTTTGAGCCCTGGTCCGGGAAGATCCCACATGCCGCAGAGCGGCTAAGCCCGTGCGCCACAGCTACTGAGGCTGCACTCTAGAGCCCACGAGCCACAACTACTGAGCCCGCGTGCCACTACTACTGAAGCCCGCGCGCCTAGAGCCCGTGCTCCGCAACGGGAGAAGCCACCGCAATGAGAAGCCTGTGCACCGCAACGGAGAGTAGCCCCCGCTCGCCGCAACTAGAGAAAGCCCGCGCACAGCAACGAAGACCCAACATAGCCAAAAATGAAATAAATTAATTTTAAAAAAAATCAATATAGCAGTTTAAGTCTCAAAACTACTCTTTCAAGAGGAAAAAAGCATGACCATTCTGCCTGTAGTTTTACTCATTCAACAACACTGGGAGCTGCTCCATGCCAGGTGCCCGAGAAAAGAGGACAAGAGCTGACACAGCCCTTCGTGTGCGTGCGCGTGCGCGTGCATGCATAGGGGCTGGGAGGATGGGAAGAAGCATGTCCCGTGGAGGGGGGAGCGTGCACGAGGGGCTGTGGGGAGGGACGCTTTAGATCTGAGCCACTGAATGGTGGCTGGTGTGGCTGAACAAACTGTCAGAAATAGAGCAGACGATACACGAGGGAAGAAGCCGAGACACAGCCTATTTAACTGCAGTCTTAAGAGTCTCAGAGGAGGAGAGACCTTTCCAGACTGCACAGTGTCATCACACTGATGGTGGTACAGTGCATTAAAGAATATTCCTAAAGCTAAAATGAAAATCATCGAGATCACTCCTGTGGGGCGGCTTCTGTCACTGAAATCCCTTTTGGAAGCACCAAAGATGAGACGCAACATTTCAGTCCTCTCCGTTTTGACTCCGGCCTTCCTTTCACCGAGGATGAGTTTAAATGGGAAACGACAAGTGGGAGGAGTTTCCTCTCCCGTCCGGCTCAGCTTATGGGCCTAAGCCTGGACAGGAGGAGCTGTGCTACGAGGGACCCACCTGGAGAAGGGGTGTGTGCACGTGGGACACGACGTGGGGCAGCCGCCGCCACTCGCGGATGGCCAAGCCGCTGGCCATCTCCACCAGGCGCTCGATGAAGCTGAGCTGCTGCTCCTCAGGGTGGCAGATAGCCAGGTACCCGCGGTACATGTTGACCTTCCACGCCATCTCCTTTGGACAACTTACTTCTACCTGGTTACGGAAGAACGTCACATAGGAAACAATGGGTATACTTCCCTCTCAGTGGAAAGAGTCAAAAAGTCAAGTCAATTTTTTGGTAGCCAGTTTGTAAAGCAATAAACAGAAATTGAGCTATAAATAGACACTCATTTTCTTTAGAGACGTCATCATGCTTTAGATTTTTTTCTGGACACCCTCCTTTGCCGAATACCAACGAGTGGCCGATCTCTCTATCTATGGAGGTGCCACAGGCTCCTTGCTTTAAGGTCACCAGTAGTTCCAGAAAGGGGAAACTGATCAACACCATTATGACAGACCAGATGAACAATGTACAAAGTCAGCCAGTGAATTTTCAAAGAAAAAAATAATTTTCAAAAAAAAATAATTTTCAAAATATGTGCTCATCTCCTCTCTGATAAATATCAGTAGACTTTGAATTGTTTCCAATTCACACTGTTATCCTGGGAAATTAATCTAACTTGTTCCACGTTATATAAGGAAGCTGAAGGCAGCGATTCAGGTTTATAAGAGTATGAGTGAACACTCATAAATTTTACCGCCATTTAAAAGCCGCACTTTATTATCTACTATAAAGTTTCCCCCAGATTCCTCGTATCTTGGTTATCAGTTCTGATGAAGTGGACAGAGCCCAGAGCCATCACGTTTCCTCCCATTGGCCCTAAGCTCAGGTAGAGGCTCCAGGTGTGCCCGGGAAGGCCCCTGTGTTTGCCCACCACATTCTAAGGAAGGCATTAGAACTCATTGCATTTTATCAGCCTCTTACAGAGCATTTAAAAAAATGTAAATTAAAACATTAAACTCTTTTCAAAAATAATCTTTGTGTATTAAAAAAATGAAACAATATAGAGATATTCTTAAAAGGATTTTATAGGACTTGCTGTAACAAGATCAGTAAGACGTTCACTGTGAAGCAGCTTTGGGAAGTAACAACAGAAATTACACACATCCTAGTGCCATCCTGCTCTCTGCACAAACGACGTAAGAGCAGCGATGGTGATAAGAACGCGCTGACATAACACACGGCCTTGTTTGCCGACATCTGACTTTTTCACAGCAGAGGCCCGTCCAAGGCCCCTCTTACTTCTCAGTGATCCAGTGATGGAGAAATTCAGGGAGGCAACCTTGTAAACACGTCTGCTTCCTACATGATCCTCTAAAATTACACGTAAAATCTCACATTTTCCGGACTTAAACACTAGTTAAGATAGGCTTTTGTCAACCACACCTGCCTTCCGTAACATTAAGAACAAAGGCCTCCCTTCTAATTTCTCCTCCACTGAAAAAAATTACCCCATTTACTAAATCAAACCAAGAAATGAACTACTACAAGCAGCCCGACAGTTGCAAGACACAGGAGGAAAAAGAAAGGTAATTTGATTTTTTTTCTTTTAAATACTGGTAAACGAGTAAATAACTTAGGACTATCAAGACCATCTGAAATTAATTTACTGCAGATTACCCAGAGTGCTTATTAATATACTTTGAGATTTTTCTAACCAATAAGTGCCTTAAAATTGGGGGAACATAATCAAGAATTTGTGAAAGAAGAAGATCATCTGTCAGACCTATGGACAGCATGATACTGCACATATCCTGCTAAGTGAAACCTTGGAAAGGAGAAAAAGAAACCGTTAGAGTGAGCTATAAATACTTATTTATAATACAAATATTTTTACATTAAGATAAAATAAAGGAGAATGTTTATCAGAATAAAAAACAATCAACTGTACATGCAACCTGCCAGCAAAATATTTATTACTGTTTACCTACGTAAGTGACTGGCTATTTCTCAGAGTAACACCAACTCCCCGCATCAGGTGAACCATTTCCCAGGCCCCACCCTGGAAGTCCAGACCTGGGCTCTGTAACCACTCTGTAGTTAACAGCTTGTGACTATTTCAGTTCTTTGATCTTTTGCATTTTGTTTAAAAGCAGCAGAAGTAACAAAATAATCATGGTATCCACCATACAAGTTAAAATTTTAGGTTAATCCTTTCAAACAAAGTGGCCTATAATCTCAATGTGCTTTTGCGTCTCCACATTAAGGAAGGAGAATCGTTGGTGTGACTGTAAATAAACCCTTACTAGGTAAAGGGGGAAGGTGAGAACAGGACAATAAACCC
The DNA here is from genome assembly GCF_026419965.1 of Kogia breviceps. Classification (NCBI taxonomy): domain Eukaryota; kingdom Metazoa; phylum Chordata; class Mammalia; order Artiodactyla; family Physeteridae; genus Kogia; species Kogia breviceps. The sequence goes on from NC_081323.1 coordinate 85,452,753, forward strand.
CTAAAGCCCGTAACACTGACAGCACATAGAGAAGGTCAAAAACCGAGGGGCAGCAGCAAAGAAAAGGGGCCAAAAGGGAGAAAATCACAGAAGGGTACAGATGCAGGGAAAAGTAAAGAGAGACAGGAGAGCTGCTCTCACAGGCCACCCAAGGCTCTGATGGTGGGGGTGACGGTGGTGACAGTGACGACGACGACGGGGGGTTCGGGCGACACAGCTGTGCTGACACCCCACAACTGCTGACGCCCCGACACAGGCTTCCCAGCGTGAGAAAGAAAACCGTGCCTCCGCGCCTGCTCTCCCGTCACGCGCTGAATTCCTCTGGATGGAGTTTCATTTTTGAAAATGTAGAGCTCAACCACGTTAACGGCTCAACTTCACTTACACTGCACAATTACCACTTCCGTGATGCAAGACACGTTTTGAATGTGATACTGTTTTCATGTAACAAGCTTACTGACAGCAGCTACTGTGCCAGGCCCTGGGCTTGTACAATTCACCTTTGCTATACTCACTGCTGCAAAGCTTCTGCCAACCAAGTCCACCAGGACAACTGCCTCTGTTTTTCCAACTTTCTTCAGACATTACTGTTTTCTCAGAGAATCCAAGGTCTCCACCTGATACTTTTTACTGTAACTCAACAATGAACTAATACTTAAGTTATAATTTAACTCAAGCTCAGGAAAGATGTTAGCGATAACCCAGAATAACTCTTGCTTCCCAAGCGCTCTCTTGCATCTGTCAAAATGGCCAGCTTGCTGTGAGTGAAGGGAAATCTCCAGAGCCTCCCAGCTTTGGCAACAGGGCCCCACTCAGCTGCGGAGACTGTGACCTGAGCATGGAAGAGTCACGGGGTGGGCGGGGAGGGGCGGGGTCTCACCTGCACCAGCGCCTCCTTCATGGCGGTCCAGTTGGACACCCGCCAAGCACACTCCAGGACCAGGTACGGGTTAATGTGACCTTTGGACTGGCCGTACTCCGTCAAGGCTTCCCACTGGTTCAGCTCCTTGGAGCACCTAGAGACCAGGGATCCGGGGCCAAAGCTCAGTGACCACACCCACAGATGGGATTTTAAGTCATTTCCATTCCACTGAAAGGAAAAAGTATTTCCCCCACGCAGAGGCAGAGAAGGGCGGGCTTCTGCGGGATGCTGAGGTGCCCCAGGGCAGTAAACTATGTGCACCCCCCCCCTCCCCGGAGCAGCAAGAACCGCAGCCCCTGCAGCAGAGAGCTCAGAGACCCCGAGCCTGCGGAGAGCAGGAGTCATTCACTGTTTCTCCAACACACTCTCAATTACTCAAGACTTTAAAAGCTGTTTATAGGTTTTTGTTTGTTCTTTTCTTCACGGGCTCATAAAGAAAGCAGCGAAGTTCCCTCTTAAAAACACTCATTATGAGAGAATTTCAGAGACTTCTCACTGGTCTCCTTAACTGATTCTTGAACACGTCACTGTTCAGCTTACCGAATCCAGTGGTCCTCCCAAAGCTGGTATTCTGGGAAAATAGCAGGGGATGCATTGCTCCTCTCATGTTCTTTCTTGGCTTTATCCATTGCCTTTTCATATGATTCTTGTGCCTAAAAATGTTAAACTGCTTTCAAACTGCGGTTTAACTAGGAACTTTTACATGACCATTGCTCAATTACTTAGGGCAAGTTGCATCACAGACCCAGGGGCGTCTCGTTGCTCCTCTCTAAGGTCACCCAACACCCAGAATTCTCCATTCAGAGAAGAGAAGAGAGTGGAGGAGAAGGTGCACAATTCCCCCCACACAACGGAAGGAGCGGGAGGGAGACTGCCCAGACCCCGGGCTCATTTTTCCATCCGTCAGAGATGAGAGCAGGGGCCACAGCCCGTGCCTCTGCCTCTGGAGCTTCTGTGGCTCAGTGTCCTGCGCGCGCGCGGCTACGACCACACCTGCGACGCGACGGTGACCCACACCACAGTGAAAGGACAGGCACGAGGATTAAAACCTCACACTGATCACAATCTCCCTACCACTTCCAACAGGATCAATGGCTGGAGATAAGCAGCATCCACATTAGCAACTAACAGTAAACGATTCAGGACCGAGCTTTAAAAATGTTCACGTCACATACGTATGTTTCTCTGAAATTGAGACTTTAACCACAGTCTTTATGTGGATAAATAAATGCTTCAAAGAAAACAGTACCCTTCTTATTTAGACACGAACTGACTGGAGCACATGATAATAAAGAACCACTATAAACGCCTTTCACCACCCATGAGACCTGGACACCCCCCCCACCCCCCGACGGCAGGCGCTACCTGCTCAAAGAACCCGTGCTGCTCATAGGCGATGGCCGTCGCCGTCTCCGAGTACTTGCAACGCTTCTGCCACAGGCCCGCCCACATGTCTTCCTCTTGTAACAGAGAGTAAAGCTCAGCGAGGGAATCCAGAATCTCCTGAAACACAGGTCACAGTTTCTGAGTGCTCATGACAACTGCTTTCCCCCTGCCCCAGCAAAGCAACTTCACGGTACCTAATTTAACATCACTGGGGAGATGTTTGCTGGGACCACGAAGTCACCAGCAAGGAAGACGTGACCCACAAAACAAGGAGGGGCCTCACCTGCTGAGGTGGAGTGATGCTCTCCTGCTCATAAAACTCTGTTGTTTGCTTGGGCTTAATCTGCAGGCTCAGCCCCTTCTCAAAGGCCTGGTGCTCGAGCATCAGGGTGGAGCGGAACCAGAGGTTGTGGGTCTTCCCCAGGTACTTGAGCACGCAGGGCCGGATGGGGATGGGAGGGACGCACTGGGACATGGCCTCCACAAAGCAGTTGAGGGCGCTGGGCTGGCAGTCCCGCTGCACCTGGTGGCTGCCACTGCACAGGAACGGGCTGATCTCGCCCGCCAGAGCCTGAAACCCAAGAGCAGGTTGACCTGGGTCTCGTGGAAAAACCAGCACGTCTTTACTCTCTCACTCAACATCTGGGATATTTTTGATAATTCACTCTTGAATAATACTAGTTTCCTCAGCCTCGGAAACTTAATCAAATACTTATCAAAAGCTAAAACTACATTTTTCAAAAGAGGACTTAAAGAACAGACTCACATGCTGCTGTCTGTCAGACAGGATTTTCCACAATCTGGGGAAAAGCTGGACCCACGTCTTTTCGGCCAGAGTGGTGGAGATGTGGCACAGCTGGACAAAAGCGCTGAGCAGGGCTCCAGTCTGCGGAGAGGAAAGACCCGCGTAGCGGGCAAGGGCTGGTGCTGAAACCCCCGCCACGCAGGTGGCCCCACGCGTCCTTGGTCAGGAAACGTTACTGCCCCACCTTACCACATGCTCCTCCACTTCCAAACTTTCAGAGACCTGAACAAACGTCATGCCAAAGTGAAACACGGATTCTGAGCACCACAGACCCCCGGTGTGCTTAGCAGCTGAGCCAGGACCTGGGTAAGGGGCTCACCAGTGACACACCTACATTTTTAACTCTCAAGGGCATTTCCCGTCACTGACTCCACCAGGCCCGAGAAGTAAGAACACAATGCTGATGCTGAAAGTGCAAATGAGAGGCACACAGGCGCCACCAAAGCAGAGGCTGCTGAAGATATGAAGAGGAAACAGGAGAAGCACACACATACTAGCCAAGCTATTTGCCAACAGGTGTAATTCTGAAGAACAAATCAAGAACCGTGAGAGCTGAGAGTCTCTGCAATTGACAGCAGGCAAGAGTTGGAGAGGTGCCTGGGATACACAGGACTGAACCAGAACACCCCACAAATGGGGTCGGAGTTGGAAACCAGGGGCCCAGAGGGTATATCAATCCGCAGATGCATTTGATTCTGTCCACAGCTCCGTGGTTTTTGAAGTACGAATTTCTTATAAACAGCCAGGTTTCTGGCTGCTTGAAGCCCAGCTCCCCACGCGGCATCAAGAAGCCAGAGTTGAGGGGCTCAGGCACACCCTTGCCGTCCCTCCGTGGGCCCTGCCACCCAAGACGGAGACACACACGTCACAATCACGTTGTCCTTTTTACCCAACAACAGGTCAAGAAGGGAATTCACTCTCATACCCACACCTCTATTAAAAACGTAAAACCCGAGGATACAAATATTCCAAGGAAAATGGAAGAAAACGTTTAAGTGGAGAATACTCCTACTTGCTACTCAGGCTGCCCGGTGAGGAAGGCCAGGATAAAACAAGCCTGGCTGACCTCACGTGGCTGCTCCCCTCACCCCGGTCAGGGTGTCAGCTGCCTCCTGGCTTCAAGTCAGCGTGGCAGAGGCCAAAGTACTCAACGGCCCCGAGTATCCACAGACCGCGAGCAGTGCGCGGGGGAGTCCGCGGGCTCGCGGACTGTTCAAAATGTCCAGGGGCGGGGGGGGGGAAACCACAACTATCCCCCCAAATTCGCACAGACCTTCACTTCCCGGAGCGTATCGAGAAATTTGTCGTGTCTATTGGTTAACATATGCAGCTGGTTTCCAATGTCCTTTTCCGAAAGTTCTTTGGTTTTGGGCGTGCTGGTCTGATCTCCAGGAGCTAGTTCGATATCTATCTCCACATCCTAAAAACAGAAACAAACATGTAAAACCAAGAGGTCAACTGAAGAAAATCAACAATCACAACTCTTGTAAACTTCTTGTTACACTTTTGGTAAATAAAATTTTAGTTCCTTGGAAGTTTATGATTAAATAATCTTGAATTCTAAAATAAACAAGCAAGCAGGTTAAACTAGAGCAGACCTAGCTTTCTTTCTTACATGACACTATAAAAATGTCACCATTTTGCTTTCATATTTGGCTTATAGAAAGCAAAGCTAAAAAGGAATTACAACTTTAGGGGCTTCCCTGGTGGTGCAGTGGTTGAGAGTCCTCCTGCCAATGCAGGGGACACGGGTTCGAGCCCTGGTCCGGGAAGATCCTACATGCCGCGGAGCAACTAAGCCCGTGGGCCACAACTACTGAGCCTGCGCCCTAGAGCCCACGAGCCACAACTACTGAAAGCCCACACACCTAGAGCCTGTGCTCCACAGCAAGAGAAGCCACCGCAGTGAGAAGCCTGCGCCCCGCAACAAAGAGTAGCCCCCGCTCGCTGCAACTAGAGAAAGCCCGCACGCAGCAATGAAAACCCAATGCAGCCAAAAAATACACAAAACGCAACACAGCTGCCTGGCTGTCTTGCTCATTCAGATTAATAATACTGTCAGGCCAATGCACAGAACCTTGCTGGCATGGTGTTTTACAAAACTCATACCCCCAAAAGAATGAACCTTATTTCTCTCTGAATTTTCTGGGAAGTCACAGTCAAAATCCAATCATCAGACTAGGCTCTAAGTCACGTTATTGGCCATTTGGTGTGTGCCCTTGAAAATGCAGAAGAATCACTTCAAAGCTGGCAATTTATTTCACACAGGAGGATGACAGAAAGAAAAAGAGATTCTATCACCAAATGATCTAGTGCTTAGCAAGTGCTAAGTGAAGACAATTTTTATTTATTTGTAAATAAAATAACTGGATGTCTCACATGCAGAAGAGGGTACCAAGTACCCCTTTTAAAGCAAAGAGAGCACCCGCCTCCTTCAACACTGACTGGCTGTCCTCTAGCACCCAACACTCCAGGCAGACTGAGCGCCAAGGGCCAACACCCTAAGGAAACAGCTTACAGACCAACACCCTGAGCGGTGTCAGCCACTCCACACAGGGTACCGGCGATCGTCGGCACCAAGGCTCTGCCCTGCTGGTCGGGTCTGGGCTCCACAGGCGCCCCCGCCAGGACCGGGTAGAGACAGGAGGTTCACAGGAGGTGGACCGCGGAGCCAGCTAGAGCCACAGTTCCTTCATGATAGCGTCACGTCCTGGAGCAGTGCTTTGTAATACCACACGGGCTACTCCTGACTTGGGGAGAACACTCACCAAACAGTAAAATAGCCTTTGCTCAGCAGCACAGCCCATGATAAAGTGATCTCTCTCAAAACTTAATGATGAGACAAGGTGCGTATCAATTCTACCTTTAAAAACATCTAACTGAATGGAAGTAACCAAGTGTCCATCAACAGATGAGAGGATATTTTTCAGTCATAAAAATGAATGAACCCTTGCCATTTGCGACAACACGGATAGGCCTTGGGGGCGTTATGCTCACTGAAATCAATCATATGATTTCGATTTTATGTGTGGAATCTGAATACACACACACAAGCTCCTAAATACAGGGAACAGACTGGCAGCTGCCACAGGCGAGGGTGGCAGGCAGGTGGAATATGGGTCAAGGAGGCAAAAGGTACAAACTTCCAGTTATAAGATGAAGAAGCCCTGGGGATGTAACGCACAGCACGGGGACTGCAGTTAACAGTGCTGTGCTGCGTATCTGAAAGCTGCCCAGAGAGCAGTAGGTCTTAAAAGTTCTCCTCACAAGCAAACACTTGTGTAACTATGTGTGGCGATGCATGTTGACCAGGCTTCACTGTGATGATCATTTCGCAGTATATACAAACACCAAATCGTTACACTGTACACCCGAGACTAACAGGATGTACGTCAGTTATACCTCAACGGTAAAAAAGGGAAACTATAAGTACTGAACACAGAACCATGTTCGGAGCTCCCAGGCAGAGACAGGTTTTGACACACTGCTCTTGCCCTAAAAATACTCTAAGGCCGACCCAAACTTCTCCACCAGGGACGGGAGGCCACCGTGAGAAGGCGGCGCTGGGCCCCGGGCGCTACCTCCTCCTTGGACTCGCTGCTCTCCCGCTCCCGGGGCTCCTGCTTGACGTGCGTGGCCATGGCGAAGGCCGCGCGGTCGTGGCTGTCGGCCAGGTTGATGACGTTGGTGATGGACGGGAGCATGGCGCCCTGGCAGCTGGTCCCGATGGGCGTGCTCTTCTCACACACGGCCAAGAGGAGCTGGAGCGGGTTTGCGAGAGAGAAGACAAACCCGGGGTGCTCGCCGGGTGCTCTGGCACGTGGACCCCGTTAACCCCGAGCTGCCTCAACCAGCACATGCTGACGACCCCAGTCCCCAGCTCGCTCTACACCCCCCAGCTCAGAAAGGAGCCTGGACCTCTCTCCCAGCGTCCCCACTCGGGCACCCCCGACTCCCTGTCTAGGCGTGAACTCGGCACCTCTCCCTAGCGGACAGGAGCCCTCCCCTGCCCCCTCAGAGGCATCTCATCTCCCAGGCAGGGGTGCAGCTGCTGTCGTTCCATCCGCCCGCTTTCCCGACTCTCTGTCTCCCACCCACATCACCAGGCCCTGCCGGTACCACCTCCTGAACAGCCAGGCAGCCGTCACCTCCTGCCCAGACACAGCTTCCTAACTCAACCCGACTTACTCTTCTCAAACTCATCTTATTCCACAAGCTGACCTCGGCACCCCCTCCCGACACCCCCAGGGGCTTGCCACAGTCCGCAGGGGGCGGTGTGAACTCCCTAGCGGAGCGCCCGTAGGTAACGGTCCCCGCGCGCACGCAACACCCCCGAGACTATCCCCCGAAGCCCCGAGCGGGCTCACACGGCCCCCGACCCAGCCACTCCTGCACTCTTGCTGGACGCCCACTATGTACTGTGTGAGGCCCTGGAGATCCGCCTGTCAGCTTCACGGAGACGGCGCCCCCGCCTGGTGAGGCCGGAGTGTCAGAGGGAAGGACAAGAGCAACATCGACACGAAACACACACGCGCTCATCGTGACGATGCAGTCCAGGGGACAGGCAGGCGACAGAGGATACAAGGGCGCCTGCTTCAGTTCAGCGTGGGTGTCAGGAACGTGGCACGTGTGAGAACCCGGGAGGCCAGTGAGGCTGGAGACTAAGGAGCGGGGGCAGAGGGGCCAGGGAGACCGTATCCTGGAGGTGGGGTTTTGTGCCGGGTGCAAAGGCGGGAGCGGCACAGTCTGCTTTACTCTACCGGAACGAGTCTGCAGCAGTAAAAACTGTGGCGGGCAGGAGGGAAGGTGCGTGAACGCTAAGGACACCACTCCTGTCATCTTCGTGAGCCAGAGAGGAGGCAGGGGAGGGGACGGAGAAAAGCGAGTGGCCTTGAACTGGTAATACCTGGCGATGGACCAGACACACAGGACGGAGGAGGCAGGACAGCAGGTTCCTAGCTGTGCCCTCCAGCCTGCCCTGTCCTCTACACGGTCCAATGTCTTTTTCGTCTTTATCGCTTCCTACCCCAGGGCTCGGCACCTAACAGCAATCGGTAAGTCTCGTGAACGAATGAAGACTAAATCAGGGAACTCTGCCCACCGTGTTGCTGTTAGTGAAGCTCCAGATACTGCAATTTACAGCACCAAGAAGACGTACACTCAGCACCAATGGAAACACGCCAACAAGCTCTCACTGAAACCCAGTGCCACGATTCACTTCTTTTCCCTCGAAGAGAATTTCACAACCTTGTCTCATTGGACAAAGCGGTCTGGTAACCTATTCGCACAGCATCGGTAACCTGCTTTGGGAAACCTAGGTGGCCTGGTGCGGTACGTTGGTGGTTGATCCAAAGAATGAAGCCAGAAGTCTGACTACAATCCAGTGAACAACATCAGAGGCCATCTGAACTGTTGTCCACTGAGACAGGCTGACCGTGCACGCGGGGCCTCGTCTCCAGCGCCCAGGCCTCTTGCACTAAGCGGTCAGAGCCCGCGGCGTTGTCAGGCTGGTCTGGCCTGGCTGCTCTACCCTTCCTGCTTTAAGTCTTTTCCCGTCCTACTAGAGATTAAAGCGGTCTTGTGGTGGAGATGTCTGATCTGTCTTTGCGTGTGTGGACACCTGGCCCCAGGCCCCCCACACGGACCATGAGCTGGGTCCATCCTACCTCGATGCACTGCTTGATCCAGAAGTGGTTGCCCATGGCCTCCCAGTTCTGGGAGCAGGTCACGTAGAGCAGGCGCTCGTAGACGCGACGCTTCATAGAGTTGTCGAAAACCTCGAAAAACTTGGCCCTGATGAGCGGCTGGGCACAGCGCAGCCCAGAGAGAAAGGCAGGCTCAAGTTTCGCAGTCAGCTCGCTGCCAGAAAGCGTCTCATCCCTGCAATCCAAGGAACGACACGGAGACAGCAGAGCTACGCAGGACGGGGGACCCTCAGGCCGTAAGCAAACGAGCAGTGAACAAGTGGACACCAGCTTCCCGAAAAGCCGCCATGGGGCTTCCCTGGTGGTGCACGGGTTGCGAGTCCGCCTGCCGATGCAGGGGGCGTGGGTTCGTGCCCTGGTGCGGCTGGGCCTGTGCGTCCGGAGCTTGTGCTCCGCAGCGGGAGAGGCCACAGCAGTGAGAGGCCCGCGTACCGCAAAAAAAAAAAAAAGAAAAGAAAAAAAAAGAAAAGCCGCCATGAAGGCCAAGAGTGTGTTCCAAATCGTCCTGGGCTGATGCAGCATTTAAGCAAAAAGGCTCATTAATGATGCCAAAGTATGTTATGTGATTTAAATGAGCCTTTAAAATTTAGGTATAACGAGACGATGAAAAAGTCACCTCACTGGCTTGTCAGCGAGCACGCCAGGGACCGACACGAGCAACATCTGACTAACTGCTGTGATTACCTGTAGACGTAGTTAACAAGGTCTAGAAACTGTGCATTCAGTTCCAGGTCTTCCGGAAAACGCTTTTCGATGTAGGTCATCATTTTCACAAGCAAAATGGACTTCTCCCGGAGTGTAGGTGTCTGTACAAATTTGTTTTTTAAAAGAAAAGTTCAATTATTTCTGTTTGAAAAAAGACATGCTCCCAAGTATTTCAGCCATATGCTCTACCAATTTTTAAGCTCTTACGATCCTGTCAGGTAAAATAAGACAAGGTTGTTTCTAAGTGGTTCTTCGCATGCTTAAGATCAAGACAGGTGCCAACACAAAAGCAACTAAGCTAAAAAACAAATCAGAAGTTTGAAAGCGTCTTACTAAATCAAATAATAATCCCCCATCATTATTACTTTTGGCTTAACTTCACCACCACAGAAGACTAACAAGTAAGGTTCATTTAACATTTTAACGGAAGTAAAACCTTGTAAGATAAGTGACCAGTTATTCCAAATTTCTGTTGAAAATCTGTTAAGCACGGTGAGAAAAATCCACCGTAAAGGAAGATTCGGTGAACGCAAACACTGGAGAAAAACACGTTTTGTCTGAGAACTTGAAGAAGAGCTTAGAAAGCGACGACACACACAGGAAGATCACCTGGCCAGGGCACAGCCCCTCTTCGCAGCTCACCTGATTGGCTGCCATCGGGGAATTACTTTTAACCCACTCTTCCACGATTTTGACCACGGCCCGGAGCATTTTGGCGTCGGGGGACTTCTCAATGAGGGAGGTCAGGACGGCCTGGACGAAGCTCTTCCTCATGTCCATGCTCATCACAGCGAGGCGCGTCTTCACCAGCTCCAGACTCAGCATCACCAGCTCACTGGTGCCTGCTCAAGCGGAGAAAGAGCCCAACGATCTCTAGCAACGTGCCCGAGCAGGCAACCACCCACCCGCACTGCATGGCACTCTGGGTTCTGCCCATTTCCCCCCCAAAATATCTTCTCCTGCAACTGGAGCTCTGGGATTTGAAGTGCCTCACGGCTTTCTGACTACCCCACCTTGTCAGGGGGCCTATAAGAGCCTTCTCACAAGGGAAGGGATGACGGCGCTGGTGGGACCGCTGCAGGCCACCCCGCACACAGCCGCACGCATGGCACTGGTGCTCCGAGGGGCAACTGGCAGAGCGATAGCCGAGGCTCCCTGCCGTGCACCAACATGTCCCCGATTCCTGAAGCCCACAGCTCAGGTCTGGAACCGGTGACTTAATTCTTCTTCAGAAGTAATAGCTCGGACAATAGCAATCTCTGTTTTATAGCAAAATTGTTAGATAACTCTCATCTAGTGATGAATGCCGCTCAAATTTCTTCATTCTTAACATTCACAACTTTTAAAAGCAGTTCATGTTTAAAGTGAGTCTTTTTACGGTTGTAAACGAAATGCTCAGAACCTCTTTGTGAAAAGCAAATGATACTGAACTGCATAAAAACAACAGACATTTGTGTTGGCTTTAGAATCTAATCACAGCCGGCACGTTTAGGTGTCGAAGCCTCAGGGAAGGACACGGGGCCGAGCCTGTCACCTGCGGTTGCCTCCGTGCTGCCCGAGGCGGCCTGCGGGCTCAGGTGCTCTCGGACCATCTTCTGCAGGGAGCGCATGAAGACCGAGATCAGCCTGTCGATGTAGCTCGGGTTGTTGCTGCAGGCGGACTTGAGGATCATCAGGGTCCCTGAAAGGTAGAGAGTGACAAGTGTGTTTTGAGAAAAGTCTTACAAAATTGAGTAATTTACAAAAACGTACTACTTAAAACATTAAAAAATGTGCTAGACAAAAAAATGTGCCATTTCCGACAAAAGTACAGGTTAATCCCAAATGTCAACATTACAGGTGACCCTTAAACAGCACAGGTTTGAACTGCATGAGTCCACTTATGCACAGCTTTTTTCCACTAGTAAATAGTACAGTGCTACACAATCCGGGGTCGGCTGCATCTGTGTACGAGGGGCTGTGGACACGAAGGAACCATGTAAAATATACAGAGAGCCGACTGTAACCCATAAGAAGATTTTCGCCTGCAAGGGGTCAGCGCCCCTCGGCCCCAGAAGGAAAAGCCCATCCAGTGCGCAGCTGGACCACGCTGGGAAAACCACGACGGACACACGCTCACCAAAGAGCTGGGAGGGGTTGGCGCTGGTGGCCTTCTCGTAGTTGGTGAGTCCCTCATAGATGACTTTGCCCACCGCCGCGTAGAGGCACTCCAGCTCCTCGTACTTGGAGGCCACGCTCGAAGTGCCTGAAACAGTAGTGGGAACCTGGGCTCTGGGGTCCGGCTCGTGGGCCCGGCCAGGCTCTGGGACGCTAACTCTCCTCAGGCTAGCGTTGAGCTTGGCTGTCTGGGACCTGCGGTGACTGACACGGGCACCTCTCACCGCAGGACGCATGGATCCCAGTTTACGGAGCTCAGTAACCACCTTTCATGCCACCAAGCCTCGCCTGAATATCCTACATACACTTACATATGAGATGCCAAAATTCTATCTTGTCAGCTGTTCAACAATTGACAAAATATTTTAACCTAACTTGCTTTAAATACCATATGGAAATGGTATGTTCAGCTGATGAAGAAAACTGTATTTCCAAAGCAGACAAAAAACTGCTTTGGAAAAAACTGCTAATGCAAAGACTGCTACCATGAAGTTTTTATGTCAACTTCTTTTAAAGAAAGTTTAAAGGTGCAAAGAAAAGCAGAATAATAAAATGCTCACTATAGTAACAGGAGGATGAGCATTCTTAGCTAACAAGCTCTGTGCCCACCCATCCACTCAGAAAGAAAGAAAGGCGCCAACAGCAAAGGTCACATACTCGGCTCCGTTGGGAAAATACTCATGAGGCGTGAAAGAAGGCTGTGGACTGCTCGTAACACTTTGGTGTTTCCACACGTCATACAGGCTGCGATTCCACGCTGCAGGGGTTTGAAGCTGCTCAGGATGGCCGGGGACTGCAGCACGGTCAGTAAGAAGCTCAGCACTTCCAACCCTGTGCATATGTTTCCATAGTTCACTTGATTGGGCTGCTCCTGGGACGGAGAACACAGGCCACACACACATGAGATAAACAGTACAGCGAATTGCAAACAGAAACCAAGCGAAATTAAAACTACACGTGTCAATAAGTACTTGGAAATGAAATAAACAACCAGTGAAGAATAAACACATCAGATATATAAATGACCACCACATTTTATTAACACAGTAGGATTTCATAATCTTCCTTTTAATAAATTTGCTTTAAATATTTAGTCAAACTTCCCTTAAGCTCATGAAAGATATTAATATTCAATATTAAGTAGTACTAAAATTTTGAAAATCAGTAAAATCTGGTTTAAAAAGGCAACTATTGCAATGAATTTTGTTTTCTCGTGTTTTCAGTTAAAATACATATATCCTTCCAAAAGGAAGTATCTTTGAAACTGTGCATCATGAAATCAATCTAACAGATAGTCAGCATTAAAAAAAAAAAAAAAAAAGAAAGAAAAAAAGAAAAACCCAAAAGAAGAAAATAGAAAATAGAGCACAAGTTTTAAGGTAAGGATTTAAGTTTGGCCTCCCAACACGTGTGTCTGCGGCCGATGCACACACATGCCCTGCAGGTGCGCCGTGCGTGTGCACCGCTGTGAGGCAGGCCATGGGGAAAGGCAGGAAGTCCGTGTGAGCAGACCCACCGCCCTCAGAAAACGTCAGCCTGTGAAGGGGCTGAGCTTGATTCAGTGGTGACTACATTTGACAGGAAAAAAGAGGAAAGAAATCTGCAAATAAGTTAAGCAGCAAGCATGTGCTGCAGACTCAGGGGGCCTATTACTCTGTTTCCATAACACAGGTTAACCTGTGTAACCCTTCAAAAAACTTGAGCAATGATGCTAATCTTTGCAGCACAAAACAACAAATGCTTACAGTAGGTATGATCATCCTGAGACCAAAAGCTTTCAAATTTCACCACAGAACTAGATAAACTGAACTGCATCCTGGTAATGAAACGGATAAGGCCAAGCGAACAGCTTCTGCAAGCTCCAGAAAATTACAGAATCGTGGTTTTTACAGAAACAACCACCAAAAAACCCAACAAATAATCAGCATCTGGGGCTATCTCTGATTACCTGACTATACAGTGCTACGTCCATCATTCAATCTATTTTAAAAATTCAACTTTACTTTAAAGGTGGTGGCGGAAGTCAACTAAAAATGTTTATTCCACGCCAGCGGGTAGGTGGGTTTAAGAAATTAATCTGTGAAAGGCAAGAGAACTATTCTGTTTTCAAAACTCCCAACTCTCCCTGGGGTGGAGGTGAGAGCTGAAGACTTAGAGCCATTTTCAGCGAATGACACTCCCTCCTCGTCAGCCAGTGGCCAGAGGAAGAGGCGAAAGGGGCCACGACCAGCCGCAGGCAAGGAGACCGGGGTTGGGGGCCCACCTGTGCCCGGGGCCCGCGCACCTACCACGCTCATTAGCAGCTTGTCGAACCACTGGAGTTTGAGCTCCGACTTGGGCCACATGTCCGGCCGCAAGGCCGTCTTCAGGAGAGTGACACACCGGCGGGACAGCACCTCCCCAGGAGACCCCGCACTGTTGGCGCTGTCGTTAACCTGCAAGTTCACTCTCGTTCAAGCCCGAGTTTCCCAGCACACGCGTTCACAGGCCCCTGGCCCGCCGCTTCCCTGCGCCCTCCCACCCCCGCGCTCCACCTCCTGGCCACCTCCCCTCCTGTCTGACCCAACCTCGCCTCAACCCAGCTGTCTCTGCTGCCCCTGGGGACAGCCCCTCCTCCTTCACAGCGGGTCGGTGGTGATCTGCACTCATTTGTGCGATTACTCCCTCGGCCGGGCCTCCCGGGCCGGGCCCAGCGCACCGCAGCGCACGGGAAAGGACCGGGCGAAGAGTTTAGAAGACTGTTTTCAGTACTTGCAGATCCTCAACAGTGTTGCAGGATATACTATTTTTTAATAATTATAAAAACTACTTTGTAAGGGAAATTTCAGTTACAAGGTTTTCTGAAATATAAAAATGAAAAGTTTCAGGAATTGATTCCCAACAACTCCATGAGAATATACTGCTGATGTGAATGACAAATGCACGTTACAAAGCACGTGAATGACTAACGTCATCCGTAACTTACGTAGGTTGGGTCACCCCGACACCCTTATGACACAGATAACTCAAAAGTCAGTGATTTGCCCAAGATCACTGAACTGCCATGTTTCCCCAACACCAAGATGCTACTATAAGCTATACCATTACTTCATCACCGCTGAAAAAAAAAATGTTTTTAAAAATCGTATTATAAAACACAGGCAGATTTCAGATATTAGCAAGTCACGAAATAAACGGAATTTGGTATGAAAGGGACAAAACTAGCTCTCAGACCCTGGTTTGTCTATTTCTTTTTTGACTAAACCATCACCGACAATCAAGCTCACTGGAGCCTATCAAGCAGGCTTTGCTCGGAAGGATCCCTAGCCTGAGACATGCAGATACCACACCTGACAGGCCACGCGGATGAGGAAGTTCACCACGGTGTCCGTGTGCTGCTTGTCAACGGGCTTGGCAAGGAGGGAGTCCGTGCCCGGCAGCGACGGGCTCCGCCCAAACACCTGGAGACGGCGGGAAGAGAGTTCTCAACAGCGCAGCCCACTAACCGCACGCGGCCCTCCTCCCCGGGGCAGACCCCATCCTGGACGTCAGGGACACCACTGGCGGGCGTGGTCTCCGCAGAGGAAGGACAAGCAAAGTAGCCGTGGAGAAAGTACGGGGTCACGTGCGTGAGACTGAAAGGGCCCAAGGTCCAGGAAGCCAGTAAGGTGGGACATCGTGGGGTTTCTAGCTGTGGGCGCAGCCTTTCCCAGCTGTCCTGCTGGCGCGGCGCCGGGCACTCGGCCCACATTCAAAGTTTGTTGGATAAATGAACCCGTAAAATTAGGCGGCGCTCGCAGCCTGTGCACGTGCTCTTACCGCGCTGATGGCTCCCGTCGCCGTCCTGAAGCGCTTCACTTCCTGCGCAGAGTCCACCGACAGGCCTCTCTTAATGGAAGATGAGACAGAGTTGACTCCTTCTCCACTCGTATTTGGGTCCATGTCTGCATCCGGCTTAAAGAGACACACACACTTGACCTTCCTGACTGTTCTCCAGGGAGAGGCATAAAGAACAGGGAAGACTCGAGGGGCCGACGCCCTACCTGCTGGTCCTTGATCCTCTGCAGCTCCCACTTGATGACGACTTCGGACAGGTCCACAGCCAGCCGCCTCTGCTCGATGGTGACGCTGGGCGTGAAGCCCAGCCTCTGCATGGCGCTGACCATGTGCTGCACCAGGTGGTGCCGCACCGGGTAGTACACCTGCGGGCGCGGGCCGGGTCACGCCGGGGACACCGCGTGCCGCCCTGCACGCACGCCCACGTAACCCGCCTCGGCCCCAACACACACAGCCCAACCTCCGGCCCACGAATTCTGAACCGTAACTTTAGCAAAGAAATTCTCATCACCTTTTGTATGTGTGTTCATCACCCGCCCCCCTTCACTGAGTCCCAGCATAAGAGCGTGTTTCAGCCTTTTAGGTCCATCTTTAAAAGATGCTGAACACTGAATTATCTTTAGGTAGGCAAGTCTAGTCACGTATGTTAAACTTCAGACTTGATGTCATACAAATTAACCGTGCCAAGAGGCAAATTCCCAACTCTAAAAGAGCTGGCTGTAAAAGAATTAGCTTTTAACTCAATCCTTTCTTCTCCACCCAAACACCTACAAGAAATATCTACATATAAATAAATCCAACAAAGGGGGTGATCTGGTTATAGAGAGGGAGGTGCCAGCGACACCTTCAAGCCAGGTTACCAAAATCTAGAGTTACTGACAACTGCCTCCCACCTTAGAGTGACAACTCATCTGTGTTCGTGGACAAGTGAGGACAGCTGACCCTTGAACAACACGGGGGCCAGTGGTGCCCACCCCTGACAGAGTCACAGACGCGGAGTATAAACTTTACAGTCGGCCCTCTCCACCCGTAGTCCCACATCTACAGATTCAACCAAGTGCAGAGCATGGAACACCGCAGTACGTTTATTGAAAACTATCTGCATGTAAGTAGACCCACACAGTTCAAACCCTTGCTGTTCAAAGGTCAACTGTACTTACAAGAAAAATGCCATCTTAGCAAAAAGCTTAAGCCAGGGACACATTCTCTAAACTACAGCAATTTCCATGTTGATAAGGCCATACACATACCCATACTAACCAATGGATCAGAATTACTTTCACTGAAAGATGCATGACCACCTTATTATTGCAGAAAACGAAGACAGGCGAAACTTCAAAGCAAATGTCTGACAGGGTATTTGCTCTGAAGCAATCGACATCAATCTACAGTACTTCCTACACACCTTGAAGTGCTGCACTATCAAGTGCAAAATATGAACCAGCTGGGGGACAGTGTGCCCCTCCTCCACGATGATCTTCCTCGTCCAGTGGGTCAGCATCTGGTGCCCGTCCTCCATTCGGGCAGGCACCGCCGGAGTCAAAATAGCCATCGCCTGCCTGACAATTGCTCGGGCTTCCATTGCATGGGCCTTGAGAAGACTGTGAAAAACCTACGACAGGACAGAAATACTGATAGAATGAAGGTTTTAATAAACACGATAAAAACAATCACTTAGAACTAAGGCATGATATTTCTGCAAAACAATTTAAAGAAGTTCCTTAGGGCTCTCTTATTAGGAAAAACCGCAGTAGTTACGTTCTCTTTCATTCAGTTTTGATCAATGAATGTGTTTGCTCTAATATTTTCTGAGCACCTACTATGTGCCTCGGCTGAACTAGGGTGGAGCATACAAAGACGAGCAGGACCCAGCTCCTCTAGCGTAACCAGTGGGAAGTCGGCTGAGGGATACAGATGATTTTACTCCAGCCCCGGGGTAGAAGATGGAGTGAAAGGGTCCACTCTCAGAGACACTGCTGAATTAGTTCAAGTGAAGGTCTGATGGACGTGAGGTCATGGGAACACAGACCAGCCGACCGGCACTGTGGGTAGAGGGGACAGGGCGGGGCTGGAAACAACAGAACTTGCTAAGTCTGCATGCCTGGGAGAAGGACAGGGTGTCACAGATGCCCCTGGGGTCTCTGGTCCAGAGAAGTTCCCAAGAGGGAGTGGTCAGAGGAAACAATCGAGAGTGACTCACAGGACAGGACGACAGCCAGCACTTACCAGGTGCTTAATGGGACAGACAGACTGAGTGCTCAAGTGCACGATTACATTTAACTCTTACACAGGGACAGGGATGAACTCAGAGTCACGGAACTCATGAGTGGAAGAAACAAAACTCGAACTCAGCCTGCCTGACATCAAAGCCTAAGCCACTGAGCAACGCAAGGAACAGGGGCTTCAGGTCGCCAACCTGAAGAGGGTTAGGAGACAAGGGCTCACGAGTGCCTACTGGCTGTCCTTAGCTAAGGCATGGGCCGGGGCCCTTGACTAACACATGGTCCTGCTACGGGTAGAGAAGCGTGAGGCGGAGAAAGCAGACACTGTCTTATTTCAAAAGCAAGGCCGCAGAGGAAGGAGCGGGAAGGGCAGGAACACGGAGGAAGGGTGAGAATGAATCATCGTGGAGGTTTCATAGTCACAGAAAGACAGCAGAGGAGCATTTTTGAACGCACTGGGAAAGACAGTAAACGGGGGAGCAGGCGGTGCCTGCGCTCGTCCGCGGGAGCACACGCGGGCGTGACGCCGGGTGGACGGGAGGGAGCCCGCTGAGTACCTGCAGGACTATTTTCTTGTGTATCGCAAACTTGGCGATAATGTGGGCCAGCAGCAAGTGCCCGCTGTACTTGCAGGCGGGGTCCACGCAGGCCTTGGAGAGCAGGCAGGGCCACGCGAAGGTCATGAGGCGTCGCAGCTTGCTGTTGCGGTTCTTGTTGTTGTCGTGGACGTGGTGGGGTGCGTGCTCCACCAGCAGCGTGGCAAACTGCAGCAGGTAGATGCGCAGCGAGTCCAGCATGTCCGCCTGTTTCTCCGGGTCCAGGACCTGCGAGAGCACGAGAACAGGATGCACTTCTGCTCTGCTACCTCTGAAGGGTCACTCGCCGAGTCTAAGCCCTGAAACACACGAACTCTCTCTCTCTCCGCACATATTAAACTCTACCGTGATGGACTCAATGACGTCACATCAATTTTCCTTTATTACATACAGATGACAAACTCGATACATTTATTTTAATGCTGAAAAAACGGGCAGGCTTAGAAGTCAGAATGCAGTGGGCAAAGGGGCTTGAGGTGGAAAAGGAATACTAGCTCTTCAATGCAAGGTGATTCAGGACTGAGTTTCTTAATTTCCAAGTAATTGAGTTTTTTTTTCTCATCAACCATTAATTACCTTGTCCTTATTTTTTAGTATTATGATCAGAAAACGTTACCTACCAGAAACTCCGTTTTTTAAAAAACTGTTACGCTTTCCTGTGCAATCAAGTACCTGACAGACGTTTACGTGTGTTCCATGAATATGAGAAAAACGTGCGCACTCTGAGGAACGTATCACACGTCCCTAGTGAATCAAGCATACCGACTGCACCATCCAGTAAGGACCCTCACCGCCTTCTGTCTCTCGGAGGACCTGCCAGACTAAAGTCTTCCACGGTGACTGTGTTTTCACCAGGGCCCCCCTCCCGTGGACGTGCTGCCTCACGGCGGCCCCTCCCAGGGCGCCAGCCTGCCCCGCACCGTTTATCCCCATCGACGCTCGAGATCCCAGCTCCTTCCTCACTTGTGCCGAGTCGGCAGCGTCTGGCCCCGAGGACACAGCCTAGAGAAGGCAGTACGCGGGAGGGGCCGAGTCCGGGTCACCATCTCCCCACAGCTGCCCAGAACAAGGCAAATATCAGAATGTGGACCAAAGATAATTCCTTGGGCTCAGCTCTCACTTCCACAGGAGGGTGGGCGTGGGGTCAAAACCGCAGGAAGGAGGTCCGTCTTAAGGGACCAAGACTACGGGAGGCCCAGCAACCTGTCCGTGTGAGGAGCACTCCCTCTGCCTGGACCCCAGGACGGGGCAGTGAGGAAGCCGCCGTGTCCTCTCCGAGGGTGGTGGCTCACCGGTGGCTACAGGCTGGGATGCCCACGGCTCACAGCACTCCACCACCACCCGTGCACACACACTCAGTCCAACCACCTCAAGGCAAACTCGGCATCTGCCAGTGAAGTTCAATAGCCTAATGGCAGAGGACAGCACAGGCATTCCGCAAGCAGACACTTGATTCCAAAAGCCTCACTGGTGCAAACTGGAAACACTATCGTAAAAGTGCTGAGACCCAAGCTAACTTCAGACACCCTAGTGCCACAACGACGTTCATGAACTTGGCAGCAAAGGGGCACAGCGGCAACTGGATCCAGTCTAATATTCTCACTGGCTTTTAGTAGATTCTTTTGCAAAGCTAAAGACGTAAACAGATCTTGAAAACTCTACTGACCAGCAATACAGGTTTCTACAAAACAACTGTGACATCTGAATTTTTCACTGAGATATATTGTTTCTCACTGGAATCTATTAAGGTGGAAAAGATAATTCATTCCACATGGAGGCTGACTTAATAAATTCACTAGTAAGAATTATAATGTGCTGCTATAAATTAACGCAATCATGAAAAATAAAAGCCTTAGGGATATAAGCTTATTTCCTTGAACCTGTCACATCTCCCAAGTCACATTTCAGGCCGACGCATGGTTAGTGATGTCACCTTGGTTATAAACACACTGGTGATGCTCTCCGGGTTATCGCCTTCTGGATTGGGAGGTCCTAAGAGCTGCTCTCCTTCCCCCTTCTCAAAGCTGTATAAGAAAGCAGGATTCAAGATATGCTGCAGAACCTACAAAAAAATTGTACAGTGAAGGAGAAGGAAAACGAAGCCGTGCTCTCTGTCTCTTTCATCAGGTGGCAGGATCACCAGCTTGGTTGCGCTGCGCCATCAAGTTAGACGTCAATCAAGGGTGCAGCTCATAATCCTGTCTTTTATTACAATGGCAACCGTAAAGGTAGGTTAAAAACTTGAGGAAAACAGACACTGGCCTGGTTCACTCTTCTCACCTCAAACAAGTTGTTTTACAAAAACAAGGGAACTAACAAACTACTCGCCGACACTGGTTCACGGCTGGACCTGCCTTATGTTTCCCAACAATGAAATTTTCCTCATGAACGGCCCAGACGAGGAAAGGCACAGCAGAACACGTAGTGCCCTTGGCTCCCTAGCAAACGAGCTCAAACGCCGCGGCCTTTCCCGCAGTAACGGTGGGACTCACCTTGGCTTTCAGTTCATCTCCGAAGTTGGGGTCGTTGAAGTCCACAAAGCGAAAAAACAGGGCGCGTTTTTGAGCAATGCTGTAATTTTTGGGAATCTCCTCCTCCGTATACTCTTTTAAGAACGTCATGTTGCAGAGGAAACGACCAGTGAAGGCCCGGAGCAGCTGGAACAGCAACTCTATGTCTCCATAATTCCTTCTGAAGGGCCAAAATAAGAAGGCAGGTTAATTTTTTATGGCAAATTTCATAACTATGTTTGATGTCCGACTTGCTTTTGAGCAGCTCAAAGTTACAGCCCATCCTCTACAACAAATGTGATGACACACATGCAGTGAGCCAGCTATGCAGAGCTCAGGGAGGAGCAGCTCAGGGAGGAGGCTTATGGGGAGAGCAGGCCACTTGGTGCAGAGCGCCCAGGTGCACCCACTTGCAGTAATTCAGCAGACAGTAGGCCAGCAGCTTGGGCTCCTTCCAGTTGGTGGCAGCCATGTTCTCCTTCCGGTGACTTTCCTGGAAGGTTTCGCTGACCCACACGCGTCTCAGCTGGCTCACCAGAGAGTGCTGATTGGCCAGCCAGGAGTCATCGTTTTTCACTATAATACTAATGATCTGTCAAAGAAGAGACAATGAGGATGCTGACAGGGTTCTCCCTGAGTCTCGACTGAACGTTTAAGACGTCGGGTGCCTGAGAGAGAGCCGTGCTACCTTGATGGCCTGGAACTGCAGGTCCAGGCGCAGGGTGCTGGTACTGGGTGAGCCAGGGCGCACGGCAGGCTGGGTGCCGCCGGGCAGCAGCAGCGTGATGAACCGGTTGGGGTTGGCCGCCAGCACGTCTCGAAGAGGTCTGGCATCTTTGTGCTTTAAAAAACTCTGAAAACAAAGCAAAATAAACAGCCGTTTTAAGCTAATCAAAACCCGCAAAATGTTGAAATGATATAAACTCTAAGGTTCTTCCTAAATCTCTCAAGGCAGGCCAAAAAAAAAAAAAAAAACAAACAAAAAAAATCACTGCAAGCACCCTCTTTAAAAAGTGCTTTTTAGACAATAATCACACTTTGAGCTTCATAATCCTAGCAGCTCACTCGTTCATCACCACCACCAAAATCCTACAGAGAGGGATTCCTGGACTTGACCTTTTCACATACACAACAATGTCTCTAACACTCAAATACATCAGAGAGAAATAAAGCCAGGACACTGAACAGTGATGCATAAGCCCCCGACTGCCGAGCGTGCGGGCGGGGCCCCGAGCCCAGCCCCAGGCCCCCACCATGAACATCCTGCTCCACTGGGGGTCGTTCAGCGTGGCTTCCATCATGAACAGCTCCACCGTCTGCGAGGGGTGGCGGGTCAGGAACCTGATCAGAGGCTCTCTGAACGGGCTGCCGGCCTAGAAGACATGTGGTGAAAACTGGACCTTCCGGGGGTGTGAGGCTTTTCTAGTCTAGCAGCCTCACACGGTTCCAACGTGCATCTCTCCCCCTTGTGGCTGGAGCGCACGCACCGTAAGCAAACATCAACACCCAATATCTTTATACTGTTAGATTAACCCATCTAAAATATGACAGGGAAAACATTACAAGCAACAGGTGGAGGAAGGATTAGAATTGGCCCGTGTTTGACCGTTACCTCGATCAACATAGCGCGCTCTGTTTTCATCACGACCTCTAGCAAAGGCTTGACCAGAGTCTGAGGCGCAGCTGGGATCAGATGAAAAAGGTTGATGATTGCCGAACAGATTTTCATTTCCTAATGAAGAAGACCGGAAATTATACAACAGGCCCATTAATTTTGCCAGCGAGAGATACCAACATCACTACAGACCCTGCTAGGCTCTAGCTACAGTGCAAGGTTAGCCAACAGAAGCAGAGTTAACATGTATCAATAGAAAGCCACAACTCGCCAATCTCGGGTTACAGCTGTGGCCTAAGGAAACTACCTGCCCTTGGCCCTCAGATTCCATCTGTCAGCGGAGGGGAGAGAGAGCTGACCGTGCACCTCGGTGACGGCGCCGTCTGTGCTTTCACGCACACCGACAAGTGTCGGAAGTGGCCTTTCGGGCTGCCGAGGTGACCCCGCCGGGGCAGGCGGGTCAGGCCCGTGGCCTGAGCTTTAGGATTCCCTCATGTTGCCATGACATCACGGGGTCTTCCCAATGCACTAAGTTTTTACCCTCAAAACTTAGCACAAAGTCCTCAAAAAGAATACTTGAAGTAGTTACCCTGGAAATTAATTATCAGCGTAAATAAATGACTGGCCGTGGTTCTAAAAATTTGTCAACCAGGCCTGAAAATAAAGCTGACAAACTGCTTTCCAGAATCACATGCAAAACGTGGGACGCCAAGCATTTTGCATTTTTTTAACGTGCTAACAGCTCAGCGGCCAATTGCTGAGTGTCATTCCGACTTTCCGTTCACAGTGTCAGTTCCCACGGTGCTGTGTCTGCCGTTCAGGCCACGGGGAAGGGAAGACTCCCTGATGTCCCATCCTGGGTGGCGGGTAATAGGATACCCGTGACTCTATAAACCAGTAAAATGGGGATGATAAACACCAGTCAGGAGGGACCACGTCCCGGCAGCACTGGAGATACTTCTCCAAATGTCTCTTCAAGCCAAAAGGCAAAACAGTGCGACCGGTGAGAAACGAGAAAAATCAGCTCAGCGTTGCTCCCGTGCCTCCTCTAGAGCTCTCTTCTACAGTGTTTCCAAGTTTTCAGGCAGATTAAGTTCTATCCTGAAATTAGAATAACCTTCTAACAAATGGTACTTTCACCTTAAGGGCTTTCGTTTCCAAAGCACTGTCACGAAATCACTTCTGGCCTTCGCGTCACCACCGGAAGGCAGGAATGACAGGTATTACCATCCCCATTTTACAGAAGAGGGAACGCTCAGGGCTGGGCTGTTCAAAGTCGGCGTCGTGACCACCACAGCGTGGTGTGAGTGAGAGACACACCCAGGGGCCTGGGTGCAGGGGGAGCAAGGAGGTTTCAGTTTGAGGCAGCTGGTCAGTCGGAGGGAACAGAACTCCTCCCAATGTCTAGCAGGTCTACTGTATTCTTTGCAGCGTTTCCTCTCAAGAGGTTGTTAGATGCATGAGTTCATACAAACATTATGAGCGCAAAACCCGGCTGGATCGGAAATACCGAGATATTGCAATTCTAGCACGTAGAAAACCGAAGAACTGAGACTCTTGCTTAAAGACGTCCTAATAGAAAACATGCGTGGCACCGGGACAGGTCACGGCAATGGTGCTAATACAACTCCGCCACAGACAGACAGTACGGCTCACTGCACGCAAAGGCACGACACACTCTGTCCACCACAGAACCACAAGTCACAGCAAAACCAAGAACAACAACGACCCCTCCTGCACTTCCACTGAGATTCTCACCTCTACCCCTTCCACGGCAGGCTGAACCAAAACAAAAATTACAGCATGAAAAAAGGCAACAGAAAGGTAAAAAGAAAAGAGAAAAGAAAAGAAAAGATAAACTGTTCTTCACATTGCGAGTCATAAACTGACTTTTAATAGGTTGTTCTCACCTCAAACTGACAGAATGGAGACAAGGAACATCTCCCGCACTCTGAAATGCTTTCCTGAGGATGGGGAGGAAAATCATCTTTTTTCTATTTATGTTATTTACACAGAACTTCCCACATACTCAATACACAGTAAGGATTATTGGGGTAAACAAGACAGCAAAGACACAATTATCAGAACGCACATAATAATTAACAAATGCTCAACGGCAAAAAATACACCTTCCACCCTTCAGATGTCAAAACCACCCTTCTGATGGTGTCACATGGAGTGTATTCTTCCCTAAATCAAATTTTTTAAAAAGGAGTTTTGGAATTCTTGTCTAGGGGGAGAAACTATAAGACCCTGTTGTAGGCAAATACATTAAAAAAAAAAAAAAACCTTTTATTTAGAGTGAATAATTCCAGATTTTACGTGAAGTGCTGATATTTTAAAAAACCTCTTTCCCAGGTGGAGCTGGAAGAGGACCAGGGGGTTTAATCCCCATCAATCAGGCATGTTCGAGGCCAGAATAACCCAGAGGCCATGACGCCACTCACTGGATACTTAGGCTATCCTGAGAGGGGTGGGTGTGTGTGTGTGTGGGGGGGGTGGACCCTGTAAGTTCAATGCCAAACAGGTAAACCTTCCTAAACGTGATGACAATGCAAAACTCTGATCATTAGGGGTACCCGATGTTATGGGGAGCTTTCATTTATTTTTATTCTTCTTTTAACATGTCATCGGTTATAGTTTCTCAACTGGGCAATGTTATTTGGGGATCTGACCAAATAAACAAACTACTTTCCAAGACCCATTCCTAATCTGTGGAGCATTCATAAAAACTATCAGAGCTCAAGGGCAGAAAGGAGGCTTGGCCCTGAGCTGAGGTCATGAAGCTGTGGCCACACTGCCTTGGACCCCAAATACCACAGCCCCTGAGCTGAGAGCCGTGGCCTCCCTCAGCAGTGGGACGTGCCCAGGCTCTCGGGGTCACGCTCATATGCTGATCGACAGGCTTCAGCAGGGAGGGGCTCAGGGACCTCCCAGTGCCCATGGCCCCACCCCCTATGCAACTGACCCCCATCCCACATGAGCTGCAGTAAAAGTTTATCTTTTTGATCGAATGGAAGTCATTCACCTACCCACTAGGGTTTAAATGTTTATTCTAGAACTGGCTATATGTTTCAGAGAATTAACAGCTAACTGTAAAAACAAATAATAAATTTAGAGCAAAAATACCTAACAGATGAGAGATGGGGAGGAAAAGTAGAGAGGCACTTGCACCTACTCCCACAAGCTTATTAGGCTTTTAAAATACACTCTGCTGTCCCCCATGAAGATTTCCTGATTTTTTTCCCTGTATATATAAAAATAACAAACCTTCAAAAGAGGTCATGGATGGTTTAACACTCCTAAAAAAAGTTTAAGATCCCGTTTTAGTTTTGCTTGTTGGCTGTTTAGAAGCAGCAGGAAACAAGACTCACATAAACAAAACACCTTGACATAGAATGGTCAAAACAAAGCATAATAAAGCCAAAATAAATAAATAAAATACAAGATGGGATGAAACACAGCATCCAACAAACAGGCACAGGAGGACAAAAAGCCACATTAATTATGCCTCTGAAAGAGCTCAAGGAATCCCCTCATCAGGTACTGCTGTGCAGTCTCACTGGGCGTAACTGGAGCTTGTGGAAAACACAGTCCCACTGAGAGGACAGTCATCAAGTTTAAAAACATCTTAAAAGAATATTAACATATACAAATAAGATTAGATTAAAAACAGCAAGAACCATTCATTTTTAAGAGACAAAGTCTTTAGTGACCAACATCGGATACTCAAAAAGATTTAACTAAAGTGGTTTTCCCTCAAAACCGTAAAAAAATGTGT
Source organism: Kogia breviceps (assembly GCF_026419965.1). Lineage (NCBI taxonomy): Eukaryota > Metazoa > Chordata > Mammalia > Artiodactyla > Physeteridae > Kogia > Kogia breviceps. Next base: position 85,478,973 of record NC_081323.1, read on the forward strand.
TTTGAAGTACTGGCCATTTGGACTTTCAGCAAACAACTAGGGTGGGGGATTTGGACCTAGAAAACATACATGCCAATATTTATGCGAAGCTTTATTATATCCTCCTTAATGCTTTTATGAAGTCCTAAAACCTCTACTTGGTTTACGAGGCAATGATGACGGAAAGCAATGGAAAACAGCAGCTGAGGACTGTAGCCTGTGCAAACAAGAGCTGCCAGAACAGTCTAGAAAGTACACTTTACTCACTTTCAAGAAAAACTAATAAAACTGAAATACATTTCAAGCTTCCCAGAATTCTCATCAACAAAAACATCATGTTAAAGTGAACAAAAGGGAGATTTTAAAGAAACATAAAAAGGAATGTTCAACAATTAAGAGAAATAAAAGCAAAATGTAATGCTAACAAAATGTGTTTAACAATTTACATGGACTATAGTCACATAAAACTAGATTTCTGACCGGAATTTTAATTAAAAGCACCGCGCCGACATTAGCATTGGTAACGGCAGTGCACAGTGGGGCTGCCCTCCCGGAAACAAACAAGTCACTCACGTTTCCGTCGCTCCTCTGGCCCCCTTTGTGGGTGAGGACCACCACTTCCATCCACTTTCGCAGATGTTGCTGTGAAAAAATAGACCCTTAGCCATGTTTTTCTTGACAACAGGAGCATCTCAATTCCAAAATGCAGCTCTTAGGTGAAAACTCATATGTAATCATTACCTTCCATGCTATTTAATGTGAGAATGGCAGTAGTGATTCTATTACTGAAATAGCACAGGCATCGAACTAGTGATGAGAGTAACTGGCATTTGTTTATGTTCTATAAATAGAAAGGCTGAATTTACCCTGATAAACAACAGAAAATGTCCTGCAACCCGGCCATTCCAATACCAGGACTTTTACTCCTGTCACTCTGTGCTGCAGCCGTTCCCGGCGCGCTGCCCTGAGCCGGCACCAAGCTAGCCGTCGGGGCAGAGACGTGAACAAGCAGACATCGTCCCTGTCCCTGTGGCGCTCCAGTGACAGTGGGGGAACAAGGTGACACACAGGTGCCTGCTGTGTAACAGAAGAGCAGGAACCAGCTACAGATGAGGGCCGAGGAGTCAGGGAGGGCCCTGCAGAGGCAGGCAGGCCAGAAGCACAGGGAAGAGCACTCCAGGCAGAGAGGAGGAGGGGGGCCAGAAACAGAAAGGGTGGCCCCTGGGGCTGAGCATTAGTGGGCACAGGGGGAACCCTGGGGGAGGGGCTGGTGAGACGAGCATGGATCCCGCAGCGCACGCGGGTAGCAACTCCCTCCCGTGCGGAATGAGGGCGCTCACTCTGTGAACAGGCTGTGCTGCTGCAGGAGCAGAAGGGCGACCCCCCCCCGGGGGGCACAGTGACTCGGGCTGACCCGGCCACTTGGGCCGACCCAGCCCGAGTGTGGCAGCCAGGCTCCCGCCCTCAACGGGGCCCAGCCAAACCCAGTGACAGGCGCTCAGAGCCCAAGCTAAACCACACAGGGGCAGCCGAACAACAGCTTCATGATCCTACACTGTCCAAACCTGTTCTTCAAAACACTGCCCCGCGGGAAGTTAACAAGCTACTTTAAAAAGGACTCCTCAGTCACAAACAGGCTTGGGGACAGATGGTTTAAATACATCCAAACACTTTTCTCTGAGCCTTCAGTGTCCACAGACCTTGTGAAACTTCAAGAGGGGAACACAGTAAGTGGTGCTTCCCAAATTTACTTAGTTACTTACTGTTTTTCACAGAAACCCTGTATCTCCTAAAGCCAGTGTTCTAAGGAACACACATTGAGAAACATAAAAATAATATACATTTCTTCAAAGAAACGAAATGCACTCACAAGATTTTACCAGTAAAATTCCTTGAAGGATACCATCAGATTATCAAAAAACCTCTATCTTACTAGCACAGCTATTTATACCAAAGATACGAGAGTAACAAAATTAAAGGTACAGAAAATGGCCAGCTGCTTTCAGATTTCCCAAAGGAAAAAAATAACACTGACTGGTATTATAAAGTTCACTTTTAGTTCAATAAGGAGATTTCCAAAACAACTAACCATCTAAGAAACTTCAAGATCAAATGTCAAGCAGTTGAAATTATAAGAAAGGAAAATGTTCAGGGGTGTCTTTATGAATGCCCACCCTAGACAGTAAGGAGTCCTATCTCTTAAACTTATGCTGAAGGCTTGAGCTGTTCACCCCAGAAGTGTATCCAATGAGGGAAAACAGAGGCTGATGACTGAGCGCCGTTCTGAAGAACACGGCTCGGTAAGGACGAACGTGGCAGACCACAGGGTCCGCACGTAAGGCCAGCACCACAAGTGCAGAAGCGCCGTAGCACAGGACCTGGCTGGACCTGGGTGAGACGGCTGGACAAAGAGAAGCCTCAGTTATTCTGTATCCAAGTACATCAGCACTCTCTGCTTTCAGGGGCATTCAACCACTCAGAACGTGGCTAGAATGTCAGAGAAGGAAAAAAAAAAAAATCCCCCCAACAAACCAGAAACACAAAACCCACGTATTTTATTTTAGGGAAGAAGACTCTTGGCCTTAGTCAGAAACTGCAGATGTGAGACAGTTCTGTTCTTTTTTTTTTGACCGTGCTGCACATCTTGCGGGATCTTAGTTCCCCAACCAGGGATTGAATCCGAACCCCCGGCAGTGAAAGCTCAGAGTCCTAACCACTGGACCACCAGGGAATTCCCTGTTTACTCTGCTCTAAAAAAATCTGGAGAACAATGTTTACTGAATGAATTCCCAGCTCACAGATCTAACGGGTTAGACTGGAGTGAAAAAAAAAAAAAAAACCACACACACAAAAAGAAAGTTGTTTCAGGCAGGCATGCAAAGGCAGCAAGAAATGACAGCCAACAGACGGTAGAGAGAGACTGGTTTTAAAAGGAGACAAACATAAAAACACTAGCAGATTAGAACACACGCACAGATCGCATACGTGAAAGAACCAACAGTCATAAGATGAGGTAAGATAATGTGTGTACTTGATGTGCTCTGACTGGGAAGTGATATAATTTCATTTACTTTAACCATGCTTATGAATGTTTGTATGCATGCAAATTGATAGGTATGTATGTGTATTACACATGGAAGCTTAAAGGGAAAGAGCCTTTCAATATGGAAAATTACACTCTACTATTAGGGCATCACTTAAAAATTTTAGGACCAATCATAATACTATCAATTCCCACTTAGTTATTTGGGCCATTGTTCATTTCTTAGGCGTCTGTAGATAAGAAGAAACCAGCATGTGAGGTTAAAAAGCTGCATAAAAAACACATGCATGTTTGCAGTAACATACCATGAAATTAAGTTAATAAATTATTTACAAATGTTTATTTACAGAATGCAAAATAAAGTTAATACTTGAAACCCTCTCTCATCTGTTTACACCTCACGTTTAAACACTGTCAGATCTTTCCTTTGCATAATTATTCCCTTGATAACTGTAAAAACTCAAAGGACTTCTAACGCTCTTACAAGTTTTTCACCGCATCACTGTCTATAAGGGCCAAAGACTGGGAAAAAGCTGGATGATCACCAAGTGGGGAATGATTCAGTACATCCTGGCACGTCCCCATCATGAAATACCATGCAGCCATAAGACAGAATGAAGAAACGCTTTATGTACTGATATGAAATGGTGGGATGGTAAATGGAAAAAGTAAGATGTATGTATATATTACACTTCCCTTTGTGGGAACTAACAGACGTATGTCCCACTACAAATGGGCAACATCTCTAGAAGGACACACAGGAAGCTTAACACTGGTGTTCCCCCGGAAGAGGAACTGGGTGGCTGGAGGACGGGGGTGGGAGGGAGGCTTTTCACAGACACCCTTTTACACCTTCTGAGTTTTAAACCATGTAAATGCGTTACTCATTTTTTAAAAAAGTTAATTTTTCAGGTTTACCATAGAATTTGTATGCATTTGGCTTACCATCATCTGATCACAAAATTTATCATTGAAGGAGTTTGGGAAGAGCCTGGTCACCGAGGTCAGACGATTCACGACATTCAGTGTCAAGCTCCGATAATCCCCCAGCATCATCAACAAAGGTCTCATGTGAGTATGGATTTGATCTACTTCTATGGTAGCACCTTCTAAAAACTATTTTTAAAAAAGGTTACAAAGGAAAACAGATATCAGAGTATACTTCATAACAGAATGGAACTCATATTCAACTCTAGCAGCGAGTTTTTGCTTTGCTTGGGAAAATGGAGTATTAAACCATATATATCCCAGAAGTTTATGATGAAATGAGGAAGACTAGTCATTACTGTTTACTTTTTAAAGGGCTCAGGATGACTATGAAACAGATAGAGACACTATTACAATCTGGTAGGTTATTAACCACAGGCCGACCACCAGGATACAGACAAGGTCAACAGGAAGAACTCAATGCAGAGCTCACACCCGCCCAGCCCCCTGGCTCACCTTTCTCATACAGGCTTCCCCGGCCTCCTGGAGCTCACTGTTGGTTGAATTAAGGGCTTTGAAGAGGGCAGCGATGATCTTCTCTCTGGACTGAGGAAGGTAATTGCAGGCAGCAAGCGCATCTTTAGGGAGAGAAATCAATATAATTTTCATCATTAGCCTGAAAAACATACAATTTCCTAGTCTAAAGGCTCTTACCAACCAACAAATATATGAGTCACTAAACTTCTTTCCTAGTATCTGGCCTCTTGAAAGACAAAAGAATGCATGGCCTTCTACTCACAGGCTCACTATTATCTAAGAATGAACACTATTATCTAAGAAGGCAACAGCCTGCCAGAAAGTCCATGATAAATCTTACTGCCCAGATAAGATGAAGAAGGGCTGAAGGAGAGAAACAATGGAAAAACAAGGGCTGAAGGGGGTCCCCAATGCACACATGCCCCCCGACATCCTCACAGGTGAGAGCACGGCTGACCTGTGGGCGGACGCATGGTGAACTAGCCGAGGGTAGAGCCTCAGACTCTGGTGATGAAGAAAATAGACACACACAGCCCAGTGTCTCTCCACTATCCAAGTCTAATCAGGTGGTCTCCTCCCAACTTGGGGGGTTAAAGGCTTTGAATATGCAAATATCCTTAGGCAACTCGACATGCCTCCAGCCTCTGTGTTAAAGGTTAGTTAAGGGGTAACACTGTAGCAAGAGCAACGCCCACGCTGGCTGACAGGAACGCCTGAGAGGCACCCACCGGGAAGCGTGAGAAGCTCCCAGCGCTCCACCCACCCCAACTCTGGCTAGCTGTGTCTTGAGCCCCATCCTCAAGCTCAAGCATTATGGTCTGCCTCTCAGCTCCTCTACCTCTAATTCAAGGAGGATTCTGGCAATATTTTATTAAGTGCATAAAAGTTAACAAGAGACAAAGTCAACGAAGCAACTTGTATTGGGTATTTATCAAGAAAGGGGAAAAAGACTGTTTCTAAGCATGAGGGCGAGTAGTGATCTAGTAAACGTTCCTAAACTGTGTACAATTCCTGTGCTAAACAATGACAACACATTCTTAATGAAAGCCTAGAGACAGGCGTCTCAAATGCTTCTGAATCATTAAAAAGTTTTAAAAGCTCTAAATACACCCATTCAGATGAAAATGGCAAGATAGGAATGGTAAGACAGCTCTCTGAAAGCAGAACATTAGAGAGACACGTGCTTAGAGACGCATACAGTTCCCATAAGACAGCTGTAAAGGGTTTACTATAGAGTCAAATCCAGTTTATTAGAGTAAAAAAAATTATTTAAATCCTAGCAATCTATATAATCCATTGACATCTTACTATGTAGTTTGATAAATATACAAATGTAACTTTTTTTTATTCCACCTTAAAAAGACCACAAAAAGTCAGAAAAATTAGACAACAAAAAAATGCCACTGTCTCCCTTCACTTTTGTACCCCGTAACTTGTCTCAGATGTACATGAACTTACTTAAGGCTGCAATTCGTAAAGGTACGAGTGACGGAAGGCTTTTATAACAGGGCAGTTTTGTTAAAGCTGAATCTTCAGCCTCGCACAAATTCAAGAGCTGCAAAAGACAGAACTTAATTTAGCCCGCTCTCACTGTGAAGACACAATAACCTTGCAAGTAACAGAACACAGCGATCTGCCACACACACGATTAACAAACTAAACCCAAATCCCAAAGCATTTAAGTATCGAAATGTGCTCGAGCTTCCTTGTTCTAAAGCAAAACCCAGTCAACCTCTGTGACACTTTCTGACCCACTCTGTATACCATAATGTTTTTTCTTTACGCAGAGTATCACTTTATCTAAACGCAAATTCCAAGATGGCGGGTACAACTCCTCCTTGTTCAGAGCTGCTTCCCAATGCCTTGGGCCAGTGCCCAAGAAACATACATGTTATAATTCAAGAGTTTGAGCAGTAATCCTTTTTTTTTTTTCTCTTTCTGTTCAAGTACAGAGAAGCATAAGTAGGAAGTATTTCACTGGAAATACCGTAATGCAGATACTCCAGTGGCTAGCCTGCCACACTTTCACAGACCACTACACATTTATATATCTAATATCTAAAATATTATATATGGTGTTCTATTACTACTTTCCCCTTCTATTGACATCCTGGAAAATGGTACCGTTTTTTCCCTTAAAGATTCCTACCTAGTAAAAGATTTAAAACAGTAAAGGAGGATATAGAGAGAAAAGCGTTTCAACCACCCACCCTACTGCACTCCCCAGAGGAAACCTTCAGTAACACTCTCCTCATATGTAACATGTTTGTATACACACACATATATAGATCCCTCTGTCCATATGTAGAAGAGTGAGCATCACTAGAAAGCCAGACTTCCAAACGTGGCCACACCAGGATCACCTGGGAAGTTTTTAGGCAGTAGATTCCCAGGTCTGACCCCAAATCTACTGAACCTAAATCTTCGGGAAGAGGACTCAAGAGTTTCTATTTTCCGAAAGATCCTCACATGTTTTGATGCAGCTGGTATCCTGCTAAACACTTTCAAAACCAGTTTCGATTCCCGAAATTTAAACACTCACTACCAGTTTCTGGTCTCCAGCTCCATGAGGAATTTTCCACATAGGTTACAACCCATCTGCCTCTGAAGCCCCCAAAGGCAAGCTCCCCTCCCATTCTCCAGGGGCTCTCCTGGACCTTCCATCAAATCTTCTGAGTGATGTTATACAACGGATATAACAAGGTGTAAATGATCTCAGCTAGAACACATGATCAATGACCTTATACCCAAGCAAAAACATAGGACTTAAAGAATCAAGAGGTAAATTTTTCATAATTGGAAATTCAGACTTAGCGTGGATAAGGAAGAATTTGCTTCCGTATGACTTTTTTTTTTTTTTTTTTTTGCTGTATGCGGGCCTCTCACTGCTGTGGCCTCTCCCGTTGCGGAGCACAGGCTCCGGACGCGCAGGCCTAGCGACCATGGCTCACGGGCTTAGTTGCTCCGCGGCATGTGGGATCTTCCCGGACCAGGGCACGAACCCGTGACCCCTGCATCGGCAGGCGGATTCTCAACCACTGCGCCACCAGGGAAGCCCATCCGTATGACTTTTGCCTCAGTTTACTCTGACAACGCCTCCAGAAGTATGATTCATGCCTCATGAAAATTTCAGATTGGGACTAATCAACAGCCCATTACAGAGTCTAAGAATTAATGCTTATAATTTGACTGTATTTATAGTTTAGTTTCTAGTTATCATTGTCTAATTTCATCCCACACTGTAATACCTATGGTGACAAATACTTTTATAAAGTGCCATCCACCACCGCCTGTTACCTTGGGTCAAGGGGCAAGTCAAGTCCACTGAACGAGAGCCCAGCAGGACAGTGGAGTGATTAGGAACCAGGCTCTAAAGCAACTGTGGTGGCTCCACCCTCAGCTCCAGCTCACCTGCTCTGTAGCTTTAGGTGCCTAACAAACCCTAAGGCTCAGATTCTGCATCTTCAAAATGAGAACCATCAGTATCTGTACTTCACGGGGTGCTGCCAGAACTAGGTAAGGGCATTCACGTGAAGTGAGTTCTCAACTGCAAACGGCACATTCAAGTGATTGATAAATTCAGTAAACTGGGCACCTGCTGATATGAGAGTGATTAAGGTAGATGCTACAGTCTTATCTCTGGAATACAAGCTCAAGGTCCTGAAGAGCAAGGCTCCCTGTGGAGGGCTAAGAGAGCTCGAAGGACTCAGAAACCCCCCACATTCTACAGAACATCTGCAGTCACCATGCCTACCTCCTCGCCAATCCCGGACGTAACATACCTGTGCCGGGGGCCTTGAGCCGGGCGATGGCCGGTTACCACGGTCACCGCCCGTGCCTTCTGAGTGCTGCCTGACCAGGCTTCGTGCACAAAGACAGGTTCCCAGACGCACGTCATCACCGTCCACACCACGCCGTACCCACCCCCTACCTCTGTGTAGAACACCTTATGCTCCACCACGTTAAGGTCCATTGTGAAGAGCCTGGGCTGCAACGTGGTACAGAACGTGTTCCCCTCCATCAGACCAATCTGCGCGTTGGCAGGCTGGTGTCGGAGCAAATGCTTCTTAGGTGGGACCATATCCTGGAGAACCTGGGAGAGGCAGGGAGGAAGCATCGCTGACCAGCCGCCCCTCAGAAAGCAAACACCTCTCATCACAATGTTCTAAGCCAATTAGCAATTTGAAAACCATAACTGAAATCAAAAGCTATCACAGACATCCTTCAGTTAGGAAAGGGAGGCTCTGTTTCATATGCTGACACTGGGTCATGGAAAGATGCACGTCAGATACGTTTAATTCCTACGGGTCCAGAGTAACCTCTCTCACAACCACCACCACCAAAACAAGAACAGGACCATCAGGTTGTGCTCCTCAGGCCCAGGAAACCAGCACTCTACTCCCCTGACACTCACAATTACTGATAACAGATGTTAACATAAGCATGTTGCTGTTTGCATACCTGAGATCACAAAGAGCATATGTAATAGCACTCTGTTTACTAGACACAAAATTACAAATTCCATATCATCTACAAGTCAAATTTGAAGGAAAAAAAAAAGCGTCTTCAAACGTTCCAAACTAGGTTTCAAACTTCAAACTAGGTTCCAATAACCCTAGTTTGGTGACAGACGTCTCACCTCCTTATGGGGTTCCATTATCACGGTCACGCTTTTCCCGGTGACCTGGGCCAGCACCTGCAGGGAGTGCATAGCCTGCTTCCTCACGGTTGAGTTCGGAGACGTGACTTCCCGAACCAGGTCGTGGGTCACGTGGTGGAAGGACTTCTCCTGGGCCGCCATGATCTCCTCAGCCCTCTCCTCGTCCTTCAGGGGCGTCGCACACCTCATCAGAAGCTGCTCCAGGGTGGTCTTGGCCATGGCGACCGCCCCATTGGAAACCTACAGGCCAGCGACTCCTTAGCACGAAAGGGGGCGATGCTGCCCACAGCACCCACGTCTCCTGCACACACTCCCCCCAACAAACGCTGTCACTGGGGGTGCACGCCCCTCACGCCAGCTAATGTAGCAAGCCTGCTTCCTTAACGTCTGCAAGGTATGCTGGTAGCTAACTCTCCTGCTCATAGGTAATTTCTGTCTGTCATTCAGAAAAGAAAATGCGGATCTAGACTCGATCCTTGTGTTTACCGGATGGATTTAATTAAGCAGGCAATGCCCACCATGTTCTATTTGTTTGTGTTATTTCTGCACAGAGGTTCATAAAGAACGCGACTCCTATAGAAACTTCTAGCCAGTTAAGTACTCTGGCCAGGGGCTGTTCATCAAGACAGACAAGTATTTATTTAGATCCTCAGAGAAAGAGAACCTAAGGGCTCTGATCTGACCTTTCACTGAAGATGCTGTAACGTTTTCTAAGCTTCTAGGACAGCATATTTGCGGAACTGTCTGAAACCAACTGTGCCCCAGGCAAACCAGCATCTTGAACCAGGATGGTTAGGTTTGGGGTCACCCATCACTTACCTCTCCAGTCAAGTCCATCATGACAAAGAGGAGAGCTTTGAGGAAGGTTTGCTGGTTCTGCAGAACCCAAGTGAGAGGCAGCCGCTCCATGAGGAACTTAATGGACACCACACCCCCCAGCTTTGCGTACCAGGCCTGCTCGTAGCAGCAGGCGCACAAGCGTTCCACGATGTAAGAGAAGAGGGGCAGCTGGCACGCCTGGAGAGAAACGCACACAACCCGTGCAGTGTTACTCGGTTCTTACGCTATGAGTGACTTCTAGAAGGGCCGCCCTCAAGCACAAACACGCCCACGCAGACCTCAGTCCTCCCTTACCCTCTCCTTTGAGCCCAGGATAATACTCGCAACGTCAAATATCACAGCGAGGGCCACCTCCCCGATCTTGCAAAGTTCCTTTTCTTCATACGCCATACAAATAGCTATCGCATCAATGAGGACCAAGGGGTCCATGCCTTTCGACCCGTTTTCTTCACTGTGAAACATGGCGGTGCTGGGCTGGCTGCCCACCTGGTAGCAGGGGAGCAAGAAGGGACCTGAAGGAGAGGCAGAGGGCACGAGGGAAAGTCGGGTTTAGCTCCACAAACGTCCTGGTCCCTCAAATTGCAAAACTACCTCGTGTTTTTCCTTGAGGTTAGGAATTTAATAAAAGCCCAACCCTGGTACTCCAGACCAACTGCTGGTAAACTGCAGTTATTTATAAACTAAGTGATCTGACTTGCACTAAGGCTATTTTTCTGAATGTTTTCCATTACACACTGATATTTTCACACCTTCTCAATCCTAATTCCAAGATGTATTAGTTTAAACTGAGAACCGCAATCAGGTATCTTCTTTAAAAAAATCATTAGCGAGGCCAAGAGGTACAACATGGGAACGACCACGGGTCATGCTCTGGACACTTCTGACACACAAGCAACAGTAAAACGCAACAACATCCACCTACAAAACCTAACCCGCACAGAGAACAGACTGCCAGCAACTAGTCAATCACACCCGGCAGGCACCCAGCGTGAGGCAACACGGGAGTTCCTGAGAAGTGGACAGGTCTGCTGGAAACACTGAGAAACAACCTAAGTGTTAAACTGTACAGCCCTGACTGTCCAGGCAGGAAGAGTTATAAAAGAGGAGGGGAAGTTCTGTGTTCTGCCGCGTCTGGAGAAAACTACTTGCCGATCTAGGGTGAGGGACTCCCAGGACCCAAAGCGCTCCTCAAGTGTGCACGCCCACTGACCAGCGCTGAGATTAAGTGTTCAGAAATTTAGTCACTGGCAGTGTGGTGACACTTTTACTGTCTTTCCCAAAATCACCAGCCCGCAGTGGCTTAGAAACACAGAGACAAACAAAATGGGTCCTTCACCAGCCAGAGCCCGGGAGCCCGGAGCAGAGGTGAGGAGCGCCCGGGCAGGACGACCCCAGGAGCGGGGGGGGGGACTGGGGACCGAGGAGCAGAGCGGAGGCGGAGCCTTGGAAGCGCCACCAAGGACAGGGGGCCGGCAAGGGGTGTGACCGCGAACTGTCCCTGTCCTGCACACAGAGGGTCCAAAAGTACTCAGCCCCCAGGATGAAAAACAAAGGGCCAAAATGTTAAACTCAGTGTATTTTATAGGTAAAACTTGGTGACAATTTTCAAGTGAACACAGCACCCACCGCTGACATACCAACTCTGTCAATGGAATTAGTGGAAAACTATGCAACAAAAGCCAAAAACCAATCAGCCAAACTCAGCTTCTCTGAAACACAGCATCTGACCAAGTTTCTGTAGCTCCCCGAAGGCCTCAGCCCACCACTTCTCTGTCCCACTCACCGCACTGCTGGGCAACTGCCACCATCGTGTAGTGGCGAATCAAGCTGGCTACAAAGGGCAGGGCACTGGGCCGGAGGTCTTTAATGACAGCGGACATGAACGCCCCGGTCAGAGCCTGCTCAAACGTCTTCCGAGCTGGGGTGTCTTGAGCTTTGTAGCGATGCGATATGATGACACTGGGTATGGTCTTCTCTGTAAAGCTGCAAGACAACAACCAAATCCATCATCACGACACTCAAGTCCTGAGCCAGTGATTCCACTACAACTTACTTACTTTCAACCTGCCCACTTTCCTCCTGTGCAGATAGGCTTGAGTGAGTTAATTTCTCTGCTTTAATTTCAGCAACACTTTGGAATCAAACATGATGAATTTCATGATCAATGTTTATAGCCAATGGTTCAAGGGACACCAAATACGTTCTAGCCAATATGAGCACAGGTGATGGATCAGAGGTGAATTACAAAAGGACAGCACACTCAATATTTTTGTAATTATTTTCTATTTTAAGAAACTTGATGTTAACCTTTTATAATTAAATAAGCCAAATCGTAAGAAGTGTCAATGATCAAAGAGAGGTGAAAAAAGCTATTACTTAAAGGCAACTATATACCTTTTATATGTTGAAAAATCACACCACTAGGTACAGAATCAAATGGGGCTATGGGTCTAAAAGGATTTACTGCCGATTATATGAGATTAACTAAAACCCAAGAAAGCAGAGTCAGGGAAGCACACATCAAACACAAGGATAAGAAATGGTCATCAACATTTTAACAATTTTTAGTTTCTTCCAACTATGAACAGGTCCAGATACAGAAATTTCTTTCTGTGACCAGAGTCTGCCTCTAATATTTGCCCACTCACTCTCTGGTTCTGCCCCCAAAACGAATAAATACACAGGCCCTTCATGTCCACGTGCAGTATCTCCAAACAGGGGGAAGAGTGGTGGTCACACTCCCCACCCAACACCTGAACGTCTCCCCAGCTCTTTGCCAGATTGTAATCATGCTCTTTAAAAGGCCACTGGGTCCAACTAACCCAGACAGACATCTGAGTCCCACCATCCTCCCGGCCTGCTCTTCCACACTGTTCCTGACACCCCAGTACATGCTCCTCTGGCTTAAGCCAAGAAAACCTGTGGTCAGCCAGAGTAAGTCATAGCCTTTCATCCACTTCCTGTGAAACTTAGGGCAAAATCTAAAGTCTCCTTGGTGTTCCCCTGAGGCCCTAACTCAGTCCCATCCCACCCCACTCTCCCTCCCACCCAGCGCACTCCTTAGCCTGCGATGCATAGTAGCACTTATCACTAGCTGAAATACTATGCATTCGTTTCTTTCTGCTATTGTCTGTCTACCCCACTAGAATATAAATTCCTTGAAGGCAAGGATGCAGTCTTATACACAAACCTTGAACAGTGCCTGGTTCTAGAAGGTACTCAATCTATGAATGCAGAGATGGAGAACGAACAGTCTTTATAAATTAGTGGGTCCTGAATATCCAAAGGGCAAAAAATAAATATGGACCCCCTACTCCACTCCATTCACAAAAGTTAATTCTAGAGGATAAAGATCGAAATGCAAAGGACAGAACTACAGAGCTTTTAGAAGATAATACAAGAGTATCTTTACGACGAGGATGCAGAAAATGATTTCTTACAAATATAATAAAAAGCATAAAACAAAAGGAAAAATTTATCACCTTGACCACAGTAATATCATGAACTTCTGTTTATCAAAAAATTCGGCTGAAAAGCTTAGAAACAATGAGCACACCTAGCAGAGAGACCTTGGTCTGTGTCCATTTCTTCAGGAGCCCTCATTCCCTTGATAGGGAATGGTGACTCCAGGGCTGGGGGGAGAGAGGGCACGAGGTGAGCCAGAAACATCCTGCTGAGCTACAAAAGGATGCTCAGAAACTGATGGGGACATGACACGGGAATACAGGAGGCAGCCAGGAGGGGCTCTCAGTGACTCAATCTAGACAATCTGGTCACTAAATTAATGGACTGTCACCCTTTAAATAAATTAAGAATCCATGAGTCCATACTACTATAAACAAATATGAAAGGAGATGGAAAAAGCTCTTCCTTTGTTTTAAAAAAAAAAAAAAAAAAAAAGAGCACATGGAGGTAGAAAATCACCATTTTACATCCATACAAGAGAATATGATTCGGCAATGAAAAGGAGCAAACTACAGACAAATTTTGCATCATGGATGCGTTTCAAAAGCATTATGCTGGGACTTCCCTGATGGCACAGTGGTTAAGAATCCACCTGCCAATGCAGGGGACACACGTTCAATCCCTGGGCCGGGAATATCCCACATGCCGCAGAGAAACTAAGCCCATGTGCCACAACTACTGAGCCTGTGCTCTAGAGCCCACGAGCCTCAACTACTGAGCCCGCGTGCTGCAACTACTGAAGCCTGTGCACCTAGAGCCAGTGCTCTGCAACAAGAGAAGCCACTTCAATGAGAAGCCCGCACACCGCAATGAAGGGTAGCCCCTGCTCACCGCAACTAGAGAGAAAAGCCCATGCACAGCAACGAAGACCCAACGCAGCCAAAAAATAAAAAAAAAAATTTTCAAAATTATATTTAAAAAAAAGGAACCGTACAATATGCAGCCCTGGGTTTGGCTTCTTTCCCTTAGCCTGGTGTTGGAAATGATCTGTTCATCTTGGAACACGAGTCAGTAGTTCATTCCTTGTTACTGCTGAGATTTCGTTGTATCCACGCACCATGGATGACAGACATCTGGACTGTTTCCAGTCTATTATGATTCTTAAGGCTACAAGTTTCCCTCAAAATATAGCCTTAGCTGTACACCAATTACATCTGACCACATATTGCCCTTTTCTTTGCTCTTCATTCCTGTGGGACTTCAAGCAACCATGACACTTCACACTATTCTACATGTCTCTTAATTCTTTTTTTAAATTTTTCATCTTTTTCTCTCTCTGCACACATTCTGGATAATTTCTTTTGACTTATCTCTTATCTGAAGATTCTCTTTATGCTTTTTTTTTCTTTAATCTGCTTGGGTAATTTTTATAAGGTTTGTAATTTCTTGGAGTGTTTTCAAGTTTGTCTTTCATTTATTTTAAACACAGCAGAAGCATAGTTATAACCTAACTGTGGAGATCCTCATATCTGCAGTCTGAGCAGATCTCTTTCTGCTGATTCTGTGGGCTCTTATTCATACTGCCTTACTTCCCTGTGCACTTGGCTATTTCTCACTGCTCTCTCTCCAATGCTCTTTCAACAACTGAGCACCTACTATATATCTGGCATTATCTTTGACGCTGTGAGAAACGTAAAAATATAAAGGAAAAACCTCTTCCCTGAAACCTATAACACAGAAAGATGACAAACATACATTACCACAAAAGATCATTATTATAAAGGTCACAGCCTTAGGTGATATGAGCAAAATAAAAATGTCACACAAAAGGATCACTCTGGACTGGAAAAGCAAAAGATCCCCTGAACACCTATCGTGCAGGTGCTGCAAATGGAACAGTGAGCCGTAGGGAGAGAGGACTGACCCTTGATTCCTGAAGCTTGCGACCTAGTGGAGGAGGCAATACTAAAGGAGGATTACGACTGAGAGAAATTCTAACTCGCAAGCACCCAAGGTTCTTCCCATTTTCTCTAAAAGGCAAGAGAAGCATTGCTGGGCAAACAACATGTCATTTTCCTGAACTGAAGGAACATACTTAAAACACTAAGAGATCTGGGAGGTCCTCTCCATCCCTAATTTTCTGAAACAAGTTATGTCCCAGCACAGAGAATTAAATCATCAGCATACTTAGGGTGTGCCAGGAGCTGGTAGAGTGCGTGTTTATTGTCCTCCAGACTCATCATTGCCACCAGGAAGCACCTGATCACTTCCCACGCCTGCCTCCGGTAGTAGGGCTCCGTGTTGGCACTCTTCAGGCAGTCCAGAGCCGTTTCAATGGCCTACGGCAAAGAAACGCAAAAACTGTAGTCTGTGCTGAAATGACATGACTCTGAAAAGCTTGCACGGAAAGCACATGCACCACCCAGAAGAACCTGAATGCATGCTTGCTCCTGAAGAGAGCACAGGGGGCCTGCAGACAGGCTAGCAGGTATTCTCCAAATGAAGCTTCCAGAAAAGGTGACAAAAGTATTATGACATAAAGAGCTGCCATGGTTCAAACTGAAATGGGATGTGGAGTTCACTAATGTCATGCTTAAGTAGCCAGTGGGAGATTCCAGAAACTAAGTGAGCTCAGAAGGCCTCTTGTGGTAGACTTGCTGGATTAAACTACCACCTAAGTCGTCTCAGTTCAAAACTAAAAGATGACTTGCCTAACCTTTTACTAAATTCTCTCTTTAAAAGATGGTTTACTTCATTTTCTCAGAAAACCTACATAGCTACATACACATTTTACCCTTTTCATTAGGTTGACCAGGAAGGCAGGGAAGGAACATTCACATACAAAAACACACTTAGAGTCTTTAACAGCTAAGATATTAATGTTAAAGATACTTATATAGCTAGAAATCAAAGCCCTAATCTGTGTTGAAGATTAAAGATTTACCCCGGCCCCGTGGGAGGAACCAGAGCTGAGCGGGGACGGGGGCCCCGCCCTCCCGGCGCAGCCAGGCGACACAGCACAGAGGGTGACAAGGGCCCCTCACTGCATCACCCCCAGCTTGCGTGTCTGAGCTCTTCTGGGGCACCACAGAAGTGCCCTTTCTCCTGCTGCCTCTGACCTGCTCAGGGTTATGTAATAAATCATGCAAGGGCAGTCTGAGAAGTGTTATTTTTAAGAATCAACATAACCTACGAGCCAATTACCTGTCCCTTCCTTGCCAACAAAGGGATTGTAAAGTATGCCAAAAGCAGGGCTGTTGTCACGTAAATACACCGGCACTCGCCCTGCTGGTCATTCCCTTCCCTGATGGTTCCTTCAGCCCTGCAGGGTGTGCCAGGGCCCTCGGGATGCTACCTGCTGGGAAAAGGGCTCCGAGAGCACCACGGAGTCCCTGGGAGGGTCCAGGAGGACCAGGGAAGCTTGTCTTCAAAACCTGGTTTCTTCCATGCTTTAGATGCTTTGGGGAAGAACTACTTCTAAAGGGATTTTCTTGCTCTGCTAAGTCTATGCAGGGGTCACGTAAAAGTCAGATGTCTTAGTGTTCATTCTAATACCAACCCTGCCACTGATGGGGATAAAGCAAATAGAATCCTAACTTAAGGAAACGACCTAAAACGTGGCAACGGGCTAGATTCACAGTATGTTCACTGTGGTAATTTTCAAGGTAAAGACAGAATTTTAGTTGTATTTTCTTACAGGGAAACTAGTGTTTCTTTGCCAAGTATTTAGATAAAGGTTTTGATGAGAAGCTAAGACTAGAAAGGGCAACACCGTTCTATGGGGTGGGGCTGGGAGAGGGGTGGACACAATTTGTGTGCTTGAGAAACCTGGGGGGAAAGGGAAAGGGGTGTGTGTGTAGGGGGGACAGGTGGACTGAGAGACAACGACAGGAAACGACTCCAGACTGACATTACCCATAATGGGTACCCTTCCTCACAAATGTTCAGTAAAGTCTGGCTTAAAAAAAAAGTTACAGAGGGGCTTCCCTGGTGGCGCAGTGGTTGAGAATCTGCCTGCCAATGCAGGGGACACGGGTTCATGCCCTGGTCTGGGAAGATCCCACGTGCCGCCGAGCGGCTGGGCCCGTGAGCCACAACTACTGAGCCTGCACGTCTGGAGCCTGTGCTCCTCAACAAGAGAGGCCGCGATAGTGACGATAGTGAGAGGCCCGTGCACCGCGATGAAGAGTGGCCCCCGCTTGCCACAACTAGAGAAAGCCCTCGCACAGAAACGAAGACCCAACACAGCCAAAAATAAATTAAAATAATAATAATAATAATAATTTTTTAAAAGTTACAGAAATCACTACTGTGTGTAAACTCCTCACACAGAAAGGCAGACAAACTGAGCTCTACAATACAACGCACCAGGACACAATAGAGTGAGCCGGAGCAAAAGGGGGGCTCTGAGCGGTTCCCGCCACAGGACAGGAGTTCAAGAATCCCAGCCGGCTCACTGAAATGGCTGAGTCGCTCAGGTACACGTGAAAGGCCTCTATAAAACCCTTTCCAAAAATGCGCATTATATTAACGGCTAGCTAAGTGTTCTGAAAAGACAGGGTAACAATAGCTGTAACGCAGGCGGGAAGGCTGGTCATATGATAAAAAGAGGAAAGTCGAACGTGACAACGCAGACTGTAATAAATACAACCTTAGCTGTCTGACAAAGGACCAGGAAGGGCCAGCAAGGTGAAGGGGCGGTGCTCAATAAGGATCAAGCAGAAGCAGCTGAGTGCTCTACAACACGCTGGGGACAGTTTGCTGATTTTTCTACAAGCGCAGAGGCATTCTAAAGGGCACACAGAGAGAAACCAAAGAGCTGCCCATGGTGGGCTAAGAGCCACGTGTGGATAGAGGCGGGGAGAGAAGCAGGTACTCAGGAGTGACGGGAATGAGACGAGAACGGGACTAACCTGGGTTCTAAGTGACACAACGTAAAACCTACTGGACATCAAAACAGACTAAGTGCAAGGGTGGGGTGGGCTGGGCGACACCTCCTGGTCCATCAGGAAGGATGGACCTGCCCAAGGGTCCAATGTCCTCAGGGGCAAAACCACCCACTGGCCTCCTGGAGTGATGGAAGCTTCAACTGACCAAGCTGGGCCCCAATAAATCTTCATCTTCTTTGAGTTAGAAATTCCCACCCCAAAAGTATATGTTCTATTTCCATGTTTTCAAATAGAAATTAAATGTCTTAAAATGAAACTTACAGTATCTTTAAGAAACTCCCAGAGACTCCAAAATTTACCTTCTCCATTGGGAGCTGAAGAGATGCTTTACAGTCAGAAAACTCCACTGTGATACTGGGGCCTTGAACTTCAGTCACGACGTAGTGCAGCTTCTGGGATTCCTTCAACATCTTCCTGTTACTGCCACCAAATTTACCAAGGACACGATAGGCCACGTGCGAAATGCTGTCTGCAGGGTTGCGTAAAGTGCGCCACAAAGCCTGAAAGTCAGCACGCTTTCATTAACCCTCCGAGGCGAAGCAGTCCCACGGTCCCCCAATCCCAATTCAAAAGTTATAAAAGACTACACGGCAAAAACTCCTCCTCCCACCTCTGTGCCCCAAACACACAGCTCTCTTCGGGAAACCAACAATGTTAGTCAGGTGTGCCCTCCCAGAGAAATCGCATGACTTTACAGAAAATGCGCATATAAATATAAATGTTCTTCCATGCTCCTGCAGTACAAATGGTAGCATGCCATAAACAGTGCAGAGCTCAAAGGCAAGAAAACTGAACAACGCATTGTTTGGGCAGATATACAAAATGGGATGGGGGAGCAGAGGGGAAAACACAATATGCTGGCACAGTTCTTGACCTTGGGTTAGATGGTGCCTTCTTAGGTTTTTACTTCTATTATTAGGCTTTATGACTTACAAACATGATACATAAACTACATTTCAAATCTGATATTACAAAGGATAGTGAAGAGGGAAAACAGTGATAATAAAGGGACCTGCATTGCGGGAAAAATGAGTTTTGTGTACCTTGTACTCACAATTAGTACAAGGAACAGTGACATACTCAACTGTTCGAAAACACTGTCAGTTTTCCCACACTTTTTCACCTAAATTATCATAAGCCCTGAAAATCACCATAGCTCACTATTTAAACCTATTTTCTTAGACCACCTTCTGTAACAATGCCAGATATTAGTGTCCAACGACAGTCAACATAAAATCTTGGAACTCTTCTGAAAACCAAGATTCCAATTTCTCTTACATTCCTGCAGGTCCAAAGAGGCTTCTTCCCGTCATGACTGTCGAGAGGCGTAGTCTAGGACTCCTTACCCTCCAGCTGGCCCACCCGGAGCTCAGGTGCCCTCGGGAGAGGGGTCTCCTGCTTGCCCGCCCAGCAGGGGCGGCACTGGGAACGGGTGGGCCAGTCCCCCAGCACTCGCACAGGTTCACAGCGGGTTGGCCGCACACTCCGCCAGTTGTCCAGCAGGTAGGGTGACTGTGCCTCCAAAAGCAAGAAGCAGCCCTGACCCAATTCTCCCTGGGTCTGTCTGCCTCACCGAAGGACAAGAACCCATCCTTGCCTCCTCTTCCCACAGGGAGCTCACCCAGGCTTGGGTCGGGCCCTCGGTCTGCCTTCCAGAACCAACGGTCCTGTCCTCCGCTCAGGCTCGAGAGTCAGTCAAGCCTCCAAATGACTGGACTTGGACTTGGAGGCTCCAACCCAACCTCTAGGCCATGCTCTCCTGCCTAAATGGAGCCCAAAATCTAAATTTCAGGACTGGCAGGCGAGTCCTGGTTGCAACTCCAACCTACTGTCCAGAGACTCCTGTACTTGAGTTACTGCCCATCACGGAAAGCTGGCATTCGGAATACCTACTTGGGGCCAAATACTCTACACCAAAGGGACAGGTGAGTAAGCAACAGGCAGCCTGACTCTTGAACAATTACCAACCACATTACAAATCATTGCCATCAGCAAAACATGAAGGAATAACCTGATACTTGACACTGAGCTCTAACGACCACAAAATATAAGATGGTTTCAAAACTGCCTCCTTTCTTATCTGCTCTGTTTCCTTTGGGGGTGGCCAGACAGCTCTACTTCCTTTACAAGTTTGCATCTCTACTGGGTAACTCGACACCTCTCCTGGATAAAGACAGGATCTCCCTGGAAGAAACAGCAGCCACTTAACACCTGCCTTCCCAACTCATCAACTTCACGAGAACGTGACACTGTGAAAGCCCTCTGAAAAGGGAGCAATACTGCAAAACAAATATTCACTCGATACCTGCAGTATTTATTTACATCGTTTCATAAGCCAGGAGACTCACACAGCAAGTTGAAGGCTATACCAGTAGCCCACCGGAGAGCAGGGAGCCCACCACTCCGCACGGCGAGCTCAACGGTGGCCAGTCACTTCGGAAAGCGACAGCCTAAAACCCTCAGTGAGAACTAGGTGCGCAAGTGCCGGCGCCCCCGCTAGCGGCACGGAAGCGCAGACCCACCTGCATGAGCTCCGCGCGCACGGGCTGGATGTGGTCGTAGAGGAAGTCGGGCTGCAGGTTGTCCACACACAACTCCAGAGTCCTCAGGCCTTGGCTGACCAACGTCTGCGACCCGTTGAGAGCCGACACCAAGGGGTCCATGAGCATGGGCAGATAGGGCAGGAGCGAGCTCAGCCGCACGGGCACCGTGAGACACAGCTCCACGAAGAGGTCCTTCATGTGCTGCTTATGCAGGCCGCTCTGCAGCATGTTCAGCCCTAAATACAGGGTGTGAGGCCGTCGGGGGAAGTTACTTCCCAGACACACGTGCCCAAGTTATCTGTACAGAATAACTCGCCTTTTCACATAAACGTCAACCTGACCATAGGAAGGCTTTTTATGCCTTACAATTTCTGTATTAGCTAAATCTGTTCTGTAACTGTACCCTGTGACCTCTTCCGTCTACCTTATTCACGGTGACAAGAGCAGGCTGCACATAGTTTCAGTTACAATTATTATTATTTAATGTTGGTTAAATTAATATTAAGGACTAATAAATATTATACATCAAACTTTTAAAAATCATGTCATGCTATGAATAAGCCCAATCTAAAAAAACAGACTCCAATATGATGTGTCCATAATCAAGCTTGATGTTTGTAACCTTTCGTGTTTTTTCAGATTTCCAGTAAACCACAGTTGACGTCTATGCTCTAAAATAAACATTAAAAAAAAAAATCCACTTTCGGTTTTTATAAATGGGAGGAGCTTCCTGCTTATAAACACAACCCCCCAACTTTTCACGAGGGTAACCAAGTATTTACTGAGCCCCCTCCTAAGACATGTCAGATCAGGACCTGCCCAAAGAACCTTAGAGACAAGTGGAAAGAGAAAAGCAAGTAACAGTGGTCGCACACAAGGCACGTCCCAGGCAGCTGAGGCTGAAGAAAGAGGAGCTATCAGGGAAGGCATCACACAGCAGCCACACCAGATTCAGAGCCCAGAGGAGAAGGTGGAGGAGGGGAGGCCACGGCTAAGTTCCCAAGGAGGGGCTGCACCTGAACAAAGCCAGGAGGGGGGAAGGCAGCCTGGGAAGAGCGCGGGGGGAATGAGACTGATCGGAGCAGAGGTGCAGGCTGGGGACGACTGGGACGGGGCCAAGTACCGACGACAGAGCCTGACTATGGGCCTCCGTAAGCACCTGGCCTGGGGGACGCAGGGCCATGTTACATCCATCATTTTCAAGGATTTCCCAGTTGTGGAGATTCAATCCCTTGCCAAGTGATCACCCTTACAAAAAAAAAAATTCCTAGGATAGTGTAGTGTCTCTAGTCAGTTTATACCTGTGAACATTCACTGGACCCAATATCCCTTTTAGTGATATATCCCTTGAAAGCATTCCTAACACACAGGAATAAAAGAATTCTATCTATGCAAGTTAGGAACTAGATAAAAATATAAACATATTTTTATGTATTTTATATAAAGCTTATACCAGCTTTATAACTTGTTTTTTTCCCTTCTTGTTCTGATTCTCTTTCAATCTAGGGATCCCTGGTCTTACTAAACCACCTTCTAGAACTGCTTACACCAAACGCTACAAAAATGTAACAAAAGTCCTAACCGGGGTAACTAAGACCTTCCAACTCCCGTTCAACTCTGAGCAGGGAGAAGAACCCATCCCTTTAAAGATCCACTGCCTTTAAAGAGAGCAGGACACGGGGATGGACACACACACACACACACACACACCGCAGGGGACATGTACATACATCCCCTCACCATGACCTTCACCAGGTGCAGAGCAGGAACCCCAGCAACCAAGGGAAGCAAGAGCCACGCACGCGCACGAGACTAAAAGGCAACCAGCATCACTGCGCTGACCTTGCAGTAGGTTTGGAAGGAGAGGCAAAAATTCCTGATACAGGAGATCATGGCTACCTCCCCCGATGGAGCGGAACAAGGCTCGAAGCAGCAGGAAGTAGTTATAGGGTTCTTTGGCAGTCTGGGCGAGCTCCATTGAGCTGTTCACAATCTTGTGCAGGTGAGGCTGCAGGATGGAGAAAAGGCAGGTTAACAGGCTCTAAATGAGGAGGGTTCACTGCAAAAAGATAGGAATGGAAGGTAATTTTGATGAATTTATTCCAAAAGGAAAAACAAAAATTTTCCAACTTTTATTTGACTCAAATTAATTTCTCTTAAAACATATGTACGCTTCCACCAGTTTGGCTGTGAATGAAGCATTTACTAGGTTCCTATCTTACTATGTAGGTACATGATGCTGAGCAGACACTTTGCAACAGGAACTGGAGGGCCTGTGAGCTCTGCTGTTCTTGTGAACAGTCCTTCATGAGACTAAATAATCAAACCAGATGAGGGACTTCCCTGGTGGCGCAGTGGTTAAGAATCCGCCTGCCAATGCAGGGGACACGGGTTCAATCCCTGGTCTGGGAAGATCCCACATGCTATGGAGCAACTAAGCCCGTGAGCCACAACTACTGAGCCTGCGCTCTAGAGCCCACGGGCCACAACTGCTGAAGCCCGTGCACCACAACAAGAGAAGCCACCGCAATGAGAAGCCCACACACCACAACGAAGACTAGCCCACGCTCGCCGCAACTAGAGAAAAGCCCGCACGCGTCAATGAAGACCCAACGCAGCCAAAAATAAATAAATAAATTTATAAAATAAACTTAAAAAAAAAAATCAAACAAAATGAAAGAAGCCTGTTCCTTAACTATCAGAATGCAAAATGCAACCTAAAGGAACTGAAACTTCACTACCAAATACCATACATGCAAAGTTTGGAAGAACCTCAAAAGACATTTGAGATGGTAACATTTTAGAAGACTTAATCGAAAAACGTGTTCATGAGCATTTTATTAGTTTATAGTAAGTTTAATCAACATTTTAAGACAGATTAGTTTTTTATCTTGTACTTCAAATCCTAGTTTTGACATGTGACGGGTTAAGTTTGATGTGAATTTTTCTGTAGGTGTATTTAAAGTGAACTGTGAACTGTAAACTACCTGTATAGTCAGTGATACAATTACAAGTCTGTTACTGTATATGGCAAGATATATTTCTTTTATGGATAAACCGTATATATTAGTCTCATGACAAAACGTTCTATGAAGTTGTTCTTTGAACATCTTTCTTGAACAATATTCCAGAAGCCCATCATTCGACTTGTCTCATCTATTAGGTTTTATTCTCTTTTTGGCTGGTGGTTGTTCTACATAGTTGTCCCAGATATCGGCAAAAATGGAATTATTTGAAGATACCAAATTATGTGGACAGACTACTATTAAATATTTTATCTTTCTAAAAATTTGAATATTTTCTTTTTATACTAACACAAAAGTAATGTCAAGGTTGTTGATAACTGATTACTATATAACTGAAAAAATGGAGGAAACTGTCACATAAAAGCACAAATTACTGGTGCTTTATATCACCACCTACATATTTACTTCAGAAAAAAATGGATCTTTTCCCCTACGGGAAAACATCTCTCTTCAGACAGAACTGATAATATTCAACGTTCTACAGAAATTAAGTGGAAGAGAATTTTGATAAGGTTTTTGTTCCATCTGCTGCCTTTAGTGGATGATGTAACCATGCACTGGTTTCTGCCATTTGCTAGAATCAAATAAGTGATGAGATAAAATTAAACATGTAGGATTAGTCGTCTGTAAAAATGTGTTATGAGACACATCCCTCCCAGATGGTCTTCATAAAGGACACAAATTGGCTAGAGCTCTTGATTGAGAGGGGGAAAATGAACAAAGAGTCCTGAAATGGGATGTTTATGTGCTGCCACGGAGAACATGGACGCAGAGAAGATGTGCTGTGGGAGATGGGCGTGTGGCGGGAACTCTTACACAGCCCCGACCACTTCCCACTGGGTCTGGGAGGTAAAGATGTCTTCTCCTCCTATATTCTTCTGCGTCACTCAATTAAAAAAAAAAAGCACGGTGTGCTCCTACACTAGTTGTGTGGTCCACACAAGAAATGAGTTTAAAAAAGAAAATCAGGGTGCCAAGACTAATGACAACCCCTGCCTACCACGAGAGCTCTGAAGTATTCATTTTGGATCAGGAGACAAATAGATTAAGCTCTGCTTTAGAAACACATGAAATGTTTTCTACACTTGGCCCTGATTCATTGTAAACATTTATTAATTCAATATTACAATATTTATAAATATAAAGAGCAACTCCAGTTTCTGTTCAAAATGAAGAAAATTTAAAAGCAACAACAAAAAAACCCAAACACAATGCACAGTTTGGGTCTGAGTTTACCTTTAGCATTTGTTCGTTTTCAGCTGCGAAGAGGGAGACGGAGCCAAAGACCAACTTGAACAGCTTGAGGTACAGGTTGGAGAGCTCCACATTGGAGCCCATTTCTGGCAGGCGGTCCAGGAGATATTCCACCAGAATTGTAGCAAACAGAGCAGAGGTAGTAGGATTTGCCAAGAAGGAATTGGCAACAATCTTTCAAAACAAGAAACACATGTGACAAAAATTGTTACTTCCAAAAAAAAATCCCACAAGGACTCAGAGGCAAAATATATACAAATCCATTTTCACTGCAAAGTAAAGGAGCTGTTACAGTGGAGGATGACTGGACTGAATGTCAATATCATGACACAGTATGAGTGTGTTTCGTGTTTGGTAATTGCAATCACTGTTGCTTTTGTTGTGGCCATCCATTTACAATGCTTGGTGTCAGTTTATCCATCTCTTGTAAAAATAAAATACAGTGTGTGTGTGTGAGTTGTGAAAAAAAAGAAAAGAAAAGAAAAGAAAACTACCATATGGCAATTGTATCAGTTACCTATTACTCTGTAACAAATTACCCCATAGGGCAATGGCTTAAGACAACACACATTATTTCACAGTTAAAAAAAAAAAACACACAAAAAACACATTACTTCCCCAAAGCAGATTCAAGAAAAAATAATGAACTTTCCAAAATTACAAAATCAAATCTGTATCAGACACTTCAGGAAATGAATTATCCACCAAAAGAAAAAAAAACGATTTGAGCACTGAGTGGAGTTCACCTAAGTACTTACTCTGTCATTTTATCGTCACCATCAAGGACCAAGAGCCTACATCTAACACGTATTTAATTTCTACTATGAAAGGAAGTGGTCCAAAGGCATCTTAAACTTTTGAAAATTTTTCTTTACTACAGCCTAATAGTTCTCTAAATTTTGCTCTACAAGCACCATCCTTAGGCATATCCCTTAGAAAATAAAAGGAATACCAAGTAATCGACACAGGTTGAAAGAACATAAGAAAAGCGTGTCATACCTGAAGAGCGTAATTTTTTGAGATTCTTTCCACCATATAAGGGACTGTAGTCTGAAAGATTTCTTTAAACGTTAATGGGTTCATCATCGTGAAGACGCCAGCAAAGTGCTCCAATACCTCCTTCTCTTCCTTCATTCTAACAGTTTGGCAGTTTGCTACCCGAATGTACGTCTGTCCATTTCCTGCTATCTGGACCTAGCACAGGAAAAAAAAAACACACGGGAATTAAAACTGAATATCTCTGAATATATTCCAATACACAATCAGATCAACTGCATACTTAAAACAGAGTATTTGAATTAGATAACAAATCTCTGCCACCTCCCCCCTCCCAAATCTTTTAAATTCTCTATTCTCACCTTAAATTTGCAAAAAAAAAAAAGACCTCAAAAAAAAACCCCAAAAACCTTCATTAGGTGTTCGAAACAGTAAGAAATTTAGTAAAATTAAATATCGTTTCTATTGCATTCCCTTTACACCATCTGCCCCTCAAAATACACTGACACTTACAGGAATTCTCACCATAAATGCAACCCTATGCTACAGAACAAAGGCAAACCTCGGTATATGAATACTCGAGACCATCCAAATAGTAACAGATTTCTGAGACCCCTTCCATCACTAGCACCTCTAATTCTGAGAGGCATTTTCCACACTCAGGAGCCTGGTTTGAGGGCACTCACTGCCTTACCTGATAAATATCTAAAGCCTGCATTGCATATTTCACAAGTTTTATGTAAATCTGAGTCTCTTTGGGCTGCAACTGCTTGTTGGGAATGAACTGAGATTCTGGAAAAGAGACAGCACAATAAGTTAATGTGAATAAAACCCACTCTATGAAAAACATCATTTGTCGAAATGATTCAAGAGCACAAATTACCACCAGGCGCTTTGCACGACGTTATGCCCCACGTGATTGTCTTGACGCCACAGACCAAGGTTTTTACCAAACTCCGACAATCCGTGACTTGGAATGTCTGCTTGTCTTCCTTGTCCTTTTCTCCTTGCTTCTCAAAGGGAGGCACAGGGGCTGGCGTCACAGGGGTGGCAGGGGTGGGGGTTGGGGGCGGGGGCGGGGCTGGGGCAGGAACGGGGGCTGGGGAAGGGGCAGGGCCGGGAGCTGCGGGGGCCGCGGGCACCCCGGGCAGAGCTGCTTCCACGGCTCCGAGTTCCGACTGAGGCTTGCACTTCTTAAAGATGGCAGAGAGCTGGTACCTTGCAATGGTGTGGAATTTGAGAACAAAAACCTGTCAGGAAGAGAAAGTGGAGGGGAGACAAAAATCATTCCTCTTCAATAGGCCAACAACCCTTCCAAAAGACAGAAAAAAACTCTCTGAAACCACCTGCTGAAGTTGGTGCTTTTCCCCCACAGATACTGCAGCAAGTGTCACCATCTCCACTTCACCCGTGGAGAAGCAGCTCGGGAGAGCTGGGTGGCTGGCCTGCGACCGGGGTCTGCTCCGGATCCACACCACCGACCCCTGACCCAGGCACCCTGGGCATCTCTCCAGAGAAGTTCACAGATACGGTAGCACTTGGCTAGGCGGCGTCCCAGGAAACACCTCTCCTGACTACTCGCCAGGAACCATGCTAAGAGCTCACGCGCTGCCTTACTCATCTCAAACAAGCCTAGGAAGCAGACACCGTGACTGTCCCTGGTTAGAAGACAGGCAGACCAGCAGGGGGTCAAGCATCTCACCCGAGGATCCTTGGCTAGTTGATGGGGTAGTGGAGATTTGAACCCAGGTGGTCTAAACACCCAGGACCAAGCTGGCAACTGGGCGGCCCGTGAACTGCCAGCAAAGCGCTCATGTGAGTGGAGCGCCGTGCGGTGAAGACGCGGAGGGAGCCAGTACCTCCAGCATCCGCATCAGCACGTCCCGCCCATTGCCGCTCTCCTGCTCGCTCTTGGAGCGGATGCAGTCCACCAGGTTGAGCAGGAGCTTGCAGGACATGGTCTGGATGCTGCTGGGCAGGGACTCGTCATCAATATTCTTGGCGAAGAGCTGGACGGCGAGGGAGAGGTCACTGAGGGGCAGGTGCTGACGGACGTGGTGCACAAGGTCGGCCAGCGTGCTGTAGGCGAGGGGCCTGCGGGCAGAGACCTCTGCTAGTTCGCATCTCAGCAGCCCCACCCGCCTCGGCTGCAGGCCACC
This sequence comes from Kogia breviceps, assembly GCF_026419965.1. Lineage (NCBI taxonomy): Eukaryota > Metazoa > Chordata > Mammalia > Artiodactyla > Physeteridae > Kogia > Kogia breviceps. The sequence goes on from NC_081323.1 coordinate 85,507,291, forward strand.
ATCTCCACCACTACCTGCGCCCCGGGAACACCCCCAGTGGGACGGCTCATCTGGGGCACGCTTCATAGGGTCCCAGTTTCTCCCTTGTTACTTCCTCCCAGCTACATGAGTAGAAGGCCCAAGCCTTGTCTTTTTGCTTAAATCTTTACTTTCTAAATTAAAAAGGTTAACTCTGTGCGCATCATGTTTACGCCAGCACGTCTGGTTAACCGGAGCAGAAGTAACGACCAGCTTGATCGCGCACTGACTGGGTTCTGCTGCTCAAAGCTGAACAGCCCGTGTCCAGTAACACCATGTATGTTATCGAGCCACAACAGTAGTGTTCAGGCCACCCAGCACTTTCACTCACTGAACGTCTGGACACCTGCCATGTGCCAGACCCTGGGCCCAGCACCAGGGATGCCAGTGACCCCAGTAAATAGAGCTCCTGTCCTCAGGAAGCTTATTTCCGGGGAGGGCGAAGGCGGGGAAGACACGAGTAAAGAAATCATCTGTGCAAGTTGCTAAGTGCTGCAGGAGATGTGAAAAGGCACCGGGAGAAAAACTGGTGGGGGCCAGAGAAAGCCCCTCCGAGGTGACATCGGCTCTGTGACCTCAGCCAGGGACATTTCCATCTGGAGGAAACAGGCAGGTCAAGGCCCTGAGTGGGAACTGCCTGGGGGAGCCAAGGAGCCACAGAGGTCCGCGTGGCCGCAGCAGGTCAGGCAGAGAGAGCAGAGCCAAACGCCGCGTGGCCGCATGCCATGGTCAAGGGTCTGGGTTTTGTCTAAGGGCGACCGACAGAAACCACTGGAGGGTTTCAATCTAACATCCATTCAGGTGGGTTCAACCCCAAGTTATAAAGAATCTCTTACTCGATATTTTACAATAGTGTTTTATATAGAAAACACAGCGAACAGTCTACACCATATTCAGAATATTCTGCATATTTTTCATACGATCAATCACACTTCCCTTGTTAGAACCAAAAAATGACTAATGTTGATCCATTTTACATTGTAAAAGATGATTAAATATTAATTCTCTCCTTCAGAAATAATAAGCATGATCACAACTATATTTATTTTATAAAATGCATAAGAAATAAAGACAAGGAGGAAACAGTTCAAAATACTAGCCACGTTAGTTGATCTCCTTATGGAGAACCAAAAAGTTTTCTCTCTTTTCTTCTTAGTAGGTTAACAAATACTTTTTTTTTTTAAATAAAAAGGTGCATTTACTACTTAGAAAGCAAAAAAACTAACACTAGTCAGTTGGTTCTACCTACAATTTAAACCAAGACAACTACTCTGATTGAGCCAAGGCACAAGAAGCAGCGTTTCCGAAGGCGTTTCCGAAACCTCCCGCAGTTCTAAATCCAACGGGAGAGGAAAGGCCCAACAGTCCACGCTCGCTGAAATGCTAACGAGTGCCAGGATCCACGGTCCCTGGCACTGAATAGGCCAGAAATCACGGTTCAACATCATACCTGAGAGTCTCTCGAGCAGTATATCCTGAGCCGATTAGTATGGATTCATCAAACAGCTTGTCCATGCAAGGAATGAACTCTGGAACACAAACACCCACCGCATACATCACCAAGCACACCAGGTGTGCGTAAGTCGCTTAACAGTACTTTCACAGGAGCCAGCCTGCACCAACGAGCACTCAGATGTGGGGCAGCGTGGGGAGCAGGAAGGCACACGGGCTGCTTTAGTCTAAGACGCCGGCTGTGCTGGGCCACACCAGCCACGTGTCACAGAGACGCCGTCGGGATCACATTCAGTGTCAGAGAAGAAGCTAAGAAACCGTGAGCCTCGTGTCCCTGGAGGGGAACTCGCCCCCAACGCTCCACGGGCGGTGCTGTCCATTGTCCTTAAAAGCTGGCATGATCCACCCAAGGGGACAGTATTCCCTAAAGGCCCCTTTATCCACTGCCCTGAAGTTGTCCTTCCTCAAGACTGTAAGGCTGGTCATTATGGAGAAATAAGGATACTTCTCCACAGGAATTACAAAGGTCTAGGACATCCTAGAAGGTGTTCTCACAGGCATGAGTCCCCAGTTAGGGGTCCTGACTCTTGGGATGAGACTGACTAGAGACTCTGTCCCTCTAATCCCCCAGGCAGAGCCAGCACCAAACGTCCCCCCACTCCTCTGCAGGCTGAGGCCCTCACGGGGTGGAACAGCTGGTCCCCACTCAGGGACAACTGGCGTTTCTGAGGATGTGCACACAGGGTGGCAAACAGTAGAGCAAATAGTACATATTCTTTGCCAGCAAACAGCTACTGAGGATCAGAGATACAAAAGACACGTGCACACTGGAGAGACGCCTGCTACAGCCAGGCAGCACAGGAAGAAAAACGAGAGAAGCCACAAGCAGTCCCTGAGGTCGGAGGAGGGGACGTGCCCCACTGCCCACGGCAAGGTGGCCAGGAGGAAGGAGGCACAGGGGAAAGATGCAGAGAGCTGAGACCCCACATGCCGGAGGGCCGGCTGCGGGGATGAGTGACGCATGCAGAGAAGAAATTAAGTTGCACGGCACTGGCTTCCAGATCACCTTCAAGACCCACGATCGGCGTTTCTAGGGAAACAGGTGAACCTGTTAAACAGTCAGGTTTTTCCAAAGTACTGCTCCTCAGGATCAGCACAAACGGGTGACCGTCTGATATCATTTTGGATGCCGACAAAGGAATGTTTTCACTAACATTGGGTAGTGGACATGTAAATTTTAAATGTATGCATACGTGTTATGTATTTCATAATACGGCTAACATTTAACATGATTCTTTATAGGTTTCTTTCAATGAAAACTTCTTGAGATGTCAAGATGTTATCTGTTTAAGTCTGGGAACCACTACGGGCTTCAAAATAAAGTACCCTGTTTAAAAAAAAAAAAAAAAAAAAAGGAACAGCAGCCTTTAAAAGCTGAATTCAACCAGCCTAACACAACCTAACCTTGGAGAGTAGCATCTTGGAAATGTCAATCTTTGTAGCGTTAACAAGACTGATACCAAGCTTTATGGCCTCAAAAGAGGGTCTGGCTGTGTGTGTGACGATCAGAAATTATCCGATAACCACGAGAAGGGTTTTTCGTCTGTCAGCACTTCAACAAGGAGAAGCCTCGTGCTCCACGGCTCCCCACTGCGCCTCCAAAGTCCTTATCATTCCAACGGCAGGAACACCGAAAGTGAATCTGACAACGGCGCTCCAGACACAACTCAGTCACTTCAGTAAATAGATTTTAAAACATCTCATTTAAAACTCTTCCATCACTTTCACAACATGGAGAAAGAAAACACTGTTTTCTTCTTACCTTTTAAAGATTGCTGGCTGTGAGTCAGAAAGCAAATGGCTATTTACAATGTCAAAAGACAGGCAGGCAGAAGGCAGAGAAGTACTAAGAGATACCCAGACTGTAAACTGTGCTAAGGAAACTATCACATTAATTATGAAATCGTTGAGAAGATGAAGGGAGAACCCTGGTGGCAGGCAAAAAAGATGGGCAGAGAGAGGGAAGGAGAGAGGGAAGGAGGGAGGGAAGGAGGGAGGGAAGGAGGGAGGGAAGGAGGGAGGGAAGGAGGGAGGGATGGAGGGAGGGAAGGAGAGAGGGAAGGAGGGAGGGAAGGAGGGAGGGAAGGAGGGAGGGAAGGAGGGAGGGAAGGAGGGAGGGAAGGAGGGAGGGAAGGAGGGAGGGAAGGAGGGAGGGGCAGGCAGAGAGAGGGGGAGGTAGAGAGGCAGATAAAGGAGAAAAAATACACCCAAAATAGCAATAAAGAAAGGACACACGGAGCCAAAAATACTGAGCAAGCTGCATGCCCAACATACAATGGACCGCCAGCAGCGGGCCCACGTTCACAGACAGGCGAGTGGCCAGAGGCAAGACAGACATACGGTTTCTCAGCTCGGTAGTGAGGATGTGCTTCGCGGCGATCAGAAGCTCCTTTCTGAGGTGCGCGGTTTCTGCTGGACAATTTGAAAGTAGCTGTAACATTCCTTTTACCATCTGCTGAGAGTACTTAGTCACCAACTCCTGTAAAAGAAAAAGGAAAACAACACAGTTATAATGATAGGCGGTTGTTAAGAAAAACCCCAGTTTTATAAACTTATAAAAAATTCAGTAAGAGTAAGCTTGGCTCAAAGGACCTCAGAAAGTAATAGGCCTAACACACAAGTACTACCCGAAAAGTCTTAGCAGTGTGTGTGCACAATGCCACCCCGGAAGGAGGGGCAGCCGCGAGGAGCAGCTTCTTTTACGTCAGGGGATCATGGAGGCCTTCCTGTATTTTCCCAACTTTCAACAGTGAATATGTATTGCTTCCCTGTTAGAGGGAAGGAGGAAGAAATAAATATTGAAGTTAAAAAACAAAACTATTTACTGAGTCATCCCCATTGATGTAAGTTGTGAATGCCACCAAAGACACCTTTAATCAGCTCAGAATGAGCTCCGGTCACAACTGCCTTTTGAGGTGTTTCAGGAAGTTATTCACAATGACTCAAGCTGACTAAAATATCAAGGGGTGTCTAAGTCAGTTGTTTTCTTTGTGTTTTTGTTTGTTTGTTTTTTAACAAATGTTCCGTTTTCTTAGTGTAAGTTATCATTATCGACATAAACACATTAAAAAGGGAGGGGGGAGAAGGCTACAAATGTTTTCAAAGGTAGTTTAGAATAAAAACAACTTGACATACACATTTTCATTTTTTACTTTCATGAAATAAAATCTTTAAAAAAATGATCAATTATAATAATTCCACTGTTCTAAATTTATTCCATACTTTAGAATAACCACCTCTATACAAGAGTTTTATTCAAAAAAACTGAAAGACTAATGAGAGATAAGGCATCAATTTTTTCCTTCAAGTTCTTATGATTTAAGTAAGAAGACACCACAGCTCCAAGTGGGAAAAACAAAAACAAAAATAAAACTACAGGTTCCTCAAAAAAGCCTCCAAAACCTCCTTATCAGTTTTACTTGATAATGCCATTTTTTGACATTCCAATCTCTCCCACATAATTTGCTATAACACACAACTTTCAATAACAGCAAAAGTCAATAAACCTCATACATCCGCACAAAAATCTGTGTGTAAATATCTATATGGCTTTATTAAGCCAAAAATGAATCAGGCAAGTCTATAAAGACAGGAAATACTTTAGTGGTTGCCAGGGGCTGGTGGGTCAGAGAAGAATGGAAGTCACTGCCCATCAGTACGGATTTGTTTTTCGGGTGAAAAAATAGTTCTAAAATTGAATAGTGATTATGGTTGTACAAATCTGTGAATAAACTAAAAACCACTGAACACTTTAAAAGGGTGAATTTTATGGTATATGAATTATATCTTGATGAAATGCTTTAAAAAAATTGGAAATGATCCAAATGTTCATCAGCTGATGAATGGATAAACACCATGATTACACCCACACAACAGAACACACCACTATGGCCTGAACTGTGTACCCCCAAAATTTTATATGTTGAAGCCCTAACCCCCATTGTGACTGTATCTGGAGATAAGAGTCTTTAGGAGGTAATTCAGGTTGAATGAGATCATACAGGGGGGCGCTCGTCCAATAGGACTGTGGCCTTATAAAAGAACAGAAGGAGATCTCTCTGTTCCCCTCACCACCATGGGAGGACACAGCAAGAAGGTGGCCACCTTCAACCCAGGAAGAAAGGCCTCCCCAGAAACCAAACCCTGCTGGAACCTTGATCTTGGATTTTCCAGGCTCCAGAACTGTGAGAAAATAAATTTTGGCTGGCTGTTTACATCTAGTCTATGGTATTTCGTTATGGTAGCCTGAGCAGACTAAGATAACTAACCACGAATAAAAAGTAACAAGTCACCAATAAAATAACAAGGATGAATCTCAGCATTACTGCTAAGTGAAAGAAGCCAGACTCAAAAGGTTACAAATACTGTCCACCAAGCGATTCATCTCTATGACATTGTGGAAAAGGCAAAACTATGGAGACAAAAAACAAACCAGTGCTTGCCAGGGACTGGAGGTGGAGGAGGAAACTGACTACAAACGTATAAAAGGAATTTTCTGGATGATGGAAATGTTCTGTATTCTGATATACTGGTGGGTAGGTACGCATTGGTACCGTACACATTTGTCAATCAGCGAACTGTACACCTACAAAAGGTGAATTTTACTGCATGTAAATTATATCTCAGTAAACCTGACTTAAAACAAAAGTCAATGAACTCACCTGGTAAATTCTGATGATATAAGCTAAAAATGACAATGTTTTGATCTGAGCAGCAATGAAATCAGCATACAACTCCTTGTTGTAAAGCTTATGTTGCCTAATGAGAAGTGAACAAAATTAACAATATTAGCTCTCAATTCTTTCGGTGATGTTACTATTAATTGAAAGCCTATAGTAATTACTAAGCCCAAAAGGTTGATTTCTACACAGCAGGAACAGTAAATGCACCTACACTTTTATGCAGTTCCGACTAACTTAAAGGCCTTAAAGGCATAAAGCAGGCAGATCTCCAGGCCGCTGGGCAGCAGCCACAATCTGAATCCCCACAGCCGAGGTGAGACTGACCTGCTTCCCCAGAAGACAGCATGAGGGCGCCTATTTGACCAGTGGAAGACCCGTGCTGTGGCCACAGAGGCTGTTAGGGCTGATTCACCCTCAGCTCTTGCTCTCAAGTGACTTAGAGCCAGATAGGCCACAAGTCAAGAGAGCAAGTGATAAAGATCTTAGGAGGAATGCTGTGAGGTTGGAGAAAAAGCTTCACTGGGAGGCTGCCAAGGATGAATGAGTAAGTGATTAAGGGTGATGGGTGAGGAAGAACGAAGGGGGTAAAGAGCTTTCTAGCCCTCGTGCTGAGAGGAACAGCAAGAACAAAGGCTTGAAGGCGAGAGAGCCTGGAATATCCCAAAGCTGTAATTGAGGACAGTAATGCCTAATGGTGGTTCTAAATTTATAAGACACCAAAGACAGACATGTCACCCATCATCGAAATACAACTTCAGAAAGCCAAAAATACATATAACCTTAACCAAAATTTTATCACTCAAAATTTTCCTGTCTTACAAATGATGACAGCAAGTACATTTTTACTTGGATTAAAGTACTATCGTAGTCAGCTACATCACTGCCCAAAGAAATCTCACCTGGCTTGTGCAGATACCTGAATTGCAATGGTATTCATGATCAAGGGCACAAATTCAGCAACAACATTGTGGATATTCAGTTTGTAGAGCTAAAAGCAAACATAACAGACTGTCATATGCTTTTACACTCTGCTTACAGCAAAATAATCTGGCATACCAAAGAAACTGCGATCAGATTCATTAGTTAGCACATGTGTATCATACACATCTGTCTGTCACAGAAAATGAGGTGCAAACTTTGTTGTAAAATAGGAAGCCCCAAACCCAAGAAGCTACTAAGCACTATGCATACCTGATACATTAAAACAACAATAATGGGCAATTCTGCCAACACTTTCAAAGAAAGAGATCCTCTTGGAACGATGGAATGCTGCAAGAGAGGAGCAGGAGGACTGAGGTTACCCCCGTGGCACTTAAGACAGCCCTCATCAGCGTGCCGCTACCGCACACCACCCCACTGAAATAAAGGGAAGGGAGAACACTGACACATCTTCATAATTATCCATGGTGAAAGAAACAGGCTATTTTGAAAACAACGGACATAGAACTGTTACTTAATATAAAGGTTTTCATATTTTACAATGTCATACCTGTAGTTAAAACCTCAGGAAAATTTGTCAAAACTTAAGAGATTCAAATCACTGGAGAAATTTTTAAAAAATTTTAATCTATTATCTTACTTACTTGAAAGAACAGCAGCAAGAAGTATAAGTTTACCTAGTTTTATCCATAGGTATTTATAAACAGGAAAAATGCTTACAATAAATGTAAGAAAAAATAGTCTTAATATATAAAAACTCAAACAGGTAAGGAAAATGTCAGACTCAAAATACAAATGCATGATAAATGGATAGGAACAGACAAGCAAAAAAAGAAACACAAAGACTGATAAACGGAAAACAAGTTTCTAATTCAGGAAGAACAAAGGAATGAAAGCTTCATTCAAAATGTAATTTACTGTTTATCTACCCTAGCTCAAAGTGAAACACTCTGCAAAACCATTTCAGTAAAACAAATACAGATGATAGTCTTGATTCAATCATAAAAATACAGTCATAGTAAATGCTCAATACGTGTTCCCTACGTGGCAAATACTACAAATCTAATGCATTAGCTGCAGACAGTACCAGCGTTACCTTCACAAAACTCCACGAGACTGATTTTTCAGATGAGAGGGAAAATAAGGTCAGAACAACGTTTCATGAACTTTCCTACAGTCAAAAAATGCAAGTGGTAGAGCTGTAACATCATCCCAGAACTTCTGTCCCCAGAGCCCACACCGTCAGGCACTGATCCACAAATTTATACGTAGTTTAAAGGGACTTCACTAATGTTGAAGCTAAGGACAGAACGGAGGCCCTCTAGCTGGGCCAGCTGCTCTTTCTGGTTCTGGATTCCACCACGATGTTACATTTGTATCTTTGGTGAGCAACAGTTCACATGCATACCTGCAGAGCACAGTCAGCGACGCTCTCTCGCACACGCACACACATTTGTTTGCTTATTCTAAATCCCTCCATGTGTTTAAGAAAAAACCAAAAAACTTAAGTGGTCTAAAAAGTCAATACCTCATTTTTCCTCTACCAAGAGCAGGAGACGTGGATAAAAGCAAAGCAAAAAGCAAAACAACTAAAACGCTCACTGTTCTCGTCTCACTGTCCTCACGCTCAGGATTGACTTTCACAGCAATCGTTGTGATCATTCCAACCATTTCCGGGGGAGGGACTGTGTTCTCGGGGATCACCTGAGGGTTCTCAAAGTAGCGGTTCTACAGAACAAACAAACAAACAGTAATTTACACCTGACATGTGGTGAAGAAATTGAACGTCCTACCCTTTTATACTGCACCAACCCCACAGTACTTGGTGTTCTCTTTTTCCAGGACTATGAAGACGACATGACAGACACACCCGCCACCTCCAACAACAGAAAACAAACTTGCCTGCCATATTTTCTACTGTTTTTTCCTGGCTGATAAAAGATGAAATGTATGTCATGTTATATTACCACCTCAGTGAGGCGGGGAAGATGTAACCCATCTCTCCAGTGATAAGAAACTAGGAGCTGATCCCTACTGAATTAACTTTCCACAGTCTCCTAAATAGAGGTCACGTATGGAACAGAAACAAAGTACAGAAAACATTTTAAAAGGCCAGGACCTCACTGACATCCTTAGTTCTCAATGAAATTTGGGCTTCATGTTAAAAAAGACAGCTTCATATGAAAAGTAGCTCTTCTTTGATCTAAATGGTAGTTGACACAATGATAACTTGATAACTCAGAAAGCAACTTAAGTTTTATACACTATTAGCAGGTTAAAATCCTTAAAAAACCAAAAAGTCAATTTTACCATGTGTTAAAAAAAAATTTAAGCTTAAAAAAAAATTTGGAAATACAAACTCTGAAACATAAACACATTTATGCACAATGATTTTTACCAAAGCATTATTTGTGACAGTAATGAATTGAAAATGGGGGAAACCAGCAATAGGGAGATGGTCAAGGTACATGCATATGACAGAAAATTACTGGTCACTAAAAATTATGACTGTCACAGAAGAGTCTTTTTTTTTTTTTTTTTTTTTTGTGGTATGCGGGCCTCTCACTGTTGTGGCCCCTCCCATTGCGGAGCACAGGCTCCGGACGCGCAGGCTCAGCGGCCATGGCTCACGGGCCCAGCCGCTCAGCGGCATGTGGGATCTTCCCGGACCGGGGCACGAACCCGTATCCCCTGCATCGGCAGGCGGATTCTCAACCACTGCACCACCAGGGAAGCCCCACAGAAGAGTCTTGAAGGACGTTCCCTTCTGTAACAGTGATTCCTTCCAGTAAATGAGAGCAGGGTATGGAGGAGCCTTTCCTCTTCCACTCCACACACTTTTATATGGGTGGCACTGCTTGGAAACAGTTTTTTCAATACAGGAAAAAATTTTCAAGATACAGAAAGAAGTTGAAAGTATACACCACTCCCCAAAAAAGCTTCAAGAATGTGAGGGCAACCATCTCTACAAAGCACAAAGTTAAACTCAAAACAAAACATCAATGTCAATGGTTGCTTATAAGTGAAAGAATAATTATGGAAGATTTTCCTTTTTTGCAAAATTTCTACAATAAAAATATATTGCTTTTATGTCAAAAATACAGTATTTAATCTAAACAATGAAACCAAAAGAACTCTTTTTTTCTAAGGGCTAATTTATCAACCTAGATATGAACCATCACTAAACATTCCCCACTGTAAAATGAGCATCCCTCCAATTATTCAACCCTTTGGAATGAGGAAGTAATAAATAAATATAAACAGTAAATTCAAATAATATTAAAAACAGCATACCACTACTTTTGGAAGCTCCTTGTAAATCTGTTTTACAAAATCCAAAAAATGATGAATCTAAAAATAAACAGACAGTATTAGGAAGATATTTATAAACAGAAAATGCTTACAATAAAATAAAAACATCAATAGTTTCCATATGTAAGAACTCACAAAACAGGCAAGAAAAATGTCAGACTCAAGATACAAATAGGCAATGAAAGTGAACGCACACACAAAAAAAGACTGATCAACAGAAAACAAGCTTTCTAATTCAGGAAGAGCAACGGAATGAAAATGATAATAAATGCCACTTTTTGCCTTTCAAAAAGTAATAGCGCACACCATGCTGGAGGGAGTGCAAATAAGGAGACCGAACCCCGTCCCATACTACACTATACTGCTAAGGGAAGCTTAAACTGCGGAAGCCTTTCTGAAAACCAATGTAATAATATGTATCAGAAGCATTAAACATTAACACCTTTGATCTGGTAATTCTACTTTTATAAACCCAGTCTACAAAATAATTTGAATTGTAAACAGATATTCAGTTTTCGTCATAAAATAAAAATTCTGAAATACCCTAAATATCCAAGAATATGAAAGAATATTACATATCCACTAAAAATCCACTTCACAAAACATTTTCCATCATTGGGAAAACGCTTCCATATAACGTGAAGGGAAACCAATCAGGATGTGAAACGTCATCCACAGCAGTGCTGTGATTATGGAACATACAAATACATACGGTGGGAAAAAGGAAAAGAAATCACCAAGACATTAAATATTGTTTTCAAGATGGAAGGAATCCTACTTTGCCTTTCAATTTCCAAATCATCTACAACGGGCATCTAGCAAGGTTTTCATCAGAAAAGACAGCACCTTCATTATGGCTAACAGACTGTTTAATGCCGACTCTGCAGATGCCAATCTCTGTGCTAAGAACTTTAACTTCTGTAGTTAATTCTCTAAGCAATCTTTGACGATATACTGTGATTGTCCCCATTTTACAGAAAAGGCTCCAAAAGGCTCAGAGCTTGCCCACTGTCACACAGCTACTGAACTGCACACTGAGATTCAAACCCAGCTCTGACTCCAGAACCCACATCTGAACCCTTGTATAAAAGTCATTGGAGCCCTGGGGCATCTCAGACCTGTAAGTACCAGAACCACCCAAAGAGCCTTGCCAGTTTGGTTGGTTAACACATTTCAAATACTGAACAAACTCAGCAAAATATTCATGTACACATTCAGAAAAAAGTCACTGTTTAACCCACAAAGAATTTCCCCCAACTTAGGCGATATTCTCTATGACTGAAAGCAGCGTATGTTCTGTCAACTCTAAAAGAGGATAAAAAATTCACACAGAAGCGATTTGTCAGCACAGTTTATAAATGCTATCAAGATAAACACTTACTTCTTGGGTGATGGGAGGCCTGAACTGTTTGTGTAGTTCAATAATTATTCTTAGACAAATAAGAACATTCTCTTCATTTTCCGTCTTAAAAAAAAGCATTTAAAAAGAGTTATACTTCTGAAAACTTATTTTAATCTAAAGACTACTTTGTAAGCATTTTCTGCATATACACCCTCCATCAACCAACTTAGATTTGGTTTGTAGAAAATTCATAAACCCACGGAACACAGCGGTCCCAGAGAGGAAGCTTTCGCAGACTTGGGCGGACTGTCTGAAGTACAGGCCGCCAGTAGGTCCTGTGAGAGTAACACTCACACAAATGAGTAGCTGGCAATTAAGGCAAGTCACACTACGAAGCAAGGTCTTAACGGCCCAGCAGACGCGTTTCATTGTTTGAAAATATTGCCAAAAGAGCCCTGTGCTAACACTTTACACTGTGTGCGTGGCGGTGCCTTCCACGTCTTACTACGAGGAAGCGAAGGCTTGGGGCAGGAAGGAATGGGGCTGACATGACAGAGCTAATACATGGCAGAGCCAGGGCCTGAACTCAACTCAGTCCCCCTGCAGAGCTCATCTTTCCAAGGGGCCCAGAAACATGACAGAATTCTAAACACACCAAGACTAAGGACAACAAGAAAACAATTTCAGAGGTTAGTTTAACAGGTACCAAATGCATTAACCCCAAGAATTTGAGCAACTCTTTGACTACTTACTATGCATCTACTGTGCCTGACACACAAACATAGAGGCACAAAGCCAATGCCCGCTGTACTCGGGAGTCTGCTGACCACCACCCACTTTCAGATTCCCACTATGTCTAGTCAATCCCTCAGTGACTCAAAAAAAAGATTTTCACTTAATAATCTTTCTTAGTAACCTGGTTGGCAAAGTGGGAGGAAATGGACATTTAAAAAATTTCTACTCATGTGAATCAGAACTTTAGTGAAAAAGTTGTATAATACAGAATTTTACAGTAAGAAAATCATTAAAAGTTTTGAATGTGCCTAAATAATAAAAATTCTCAAAAGTTACCTCCAGAAAGCGAAACATAACAGACAAAACATTTTTTGTATGAGGACGAAGATGTTCATTGGTTGGTATTCTATGAATTATTTCAAGAACGAGCTTCCGCAGTTGCTGTTGAAGAGAAACAAAAATGTAAACATGAAATCCTTCCAAGAGTTCCAAGGTAATTCTTTTGCATCCTACAAGTGTCACACAGCTGTACCCAGCACTGGTAACCACCACCATACAATAAGATGGAGCCCATTTTAGAAATGGTTCTGTAAATTATTTAAATGTAATCCAAAGCATGTACTGCAAACCAGTATTTTCAGTATTTCTACAATTGTGTACCAAATCAAGTAAGCCAAATTTTCCTCTTTCACACCTTACCAGTATTGCCAGGAGAAGGACACTAATGTGTGCATGTGGGGTGAAATTTAGATGAAAAGAGCAAAACACCAAGTGAACTTCATTTGCAGTCTCCCTTCATAAGCTCTGCTTAGCTCCTCTGACGTGCTCTCCAATTACCTTGGGCCTAAGGACTAATTACATCATAAGCTGTGCTAAGCTTTCATGATTTTGTCTATAGAACTGACAACTCAAAAAGTAGGTCAAATAGGTAGATCTTGAACTGATACCACATAAAAGTGCTTTGTTTAGCAATTAACTTTCACTAGTACTATGGTAATTTTTAAAGTTATTTTTAAGGGATACATGCTGAAATATTTATGGGAAAAAAGTCATGATGGGACTATTTTAAAATAATCAAGGCAAAGAGGGGGGAGCAAAGAGTGGGGGGGGGTATAGATAAAACAAAACTGGCCAGAGTTACAAGAAATGAAAACAGTAAGATCAGAGCTGAGCAACAGGTATGGGAAGGGTCATGAAACTGCTGCTCCCTCCTACATACACACGTGAATTTGGCTATAATACATAGCATATGCACACATCACTGGTCAGCAAATGTGAAGAATTTAAATTGTGAAAGAGATGGCTATGAGGAAATAAAACCAAGATATTTAGCTGAGGAGGCAATGGCCTTAGACAAAGTTATCCTTATATGACAAAATTTCTTTCATTTTTAAGGGGAAGCATAAGTTTTTTGAGTTCTGTTCATTCTTAAGTGCTTGCACTCCTACAGCAGGACATATTTTTCTCATTATATTTTTGAACAGGTTACCTGGGCTGGTTTCTCCTGAAGGAACTGAACTTCTCCATCTTGAAGAAATGTAAGAAATCGAGGGATGATGTGCTCCAGGAATGTAGAATATTGAGGAGATGAAGTGACATTCTAATTATGCAAAAATAAAAGAAAACCCCATCAAGGTTTGTGTACATTTTCAAATTCACATATTATAATAACCTCAAAAGGAAAAAATTGTAGCAGAGCTGATAGTAATTTTTAACACTTTCAGATGCTTTAGTGATAACATAGTTTTAAAGAAGTTAAGATGATTGCTGCTTCTGATATCCAACTGGAGAGAACTAAACGCTAAACCTAGAAATACTGGCACCATGGAGAATGTTCACCTAACTACGGGAACTGAACAATGGGGCATGACTGACTGGATGGACCCAACGGCAGAGACCACCTTCCCGAGGAAGTGATGCTGACACTAAAACCTAAAAGGCCAGCAGGAGTTAACCACGGGAGAAAGTGGGAACGGTTCTAAGGAAAGCACATGCAAAGGCACAAAAGGACGAGAAAGGCTGAGTGTAAAAGGTACATATTGAACTTTTTTTTGTTCAATATGGCAGGGATGGGAGTATAAAAGGAAGGAATTTACACTTTTATTATCATGAGTCTGAGAAGCTGGTGAGTCAAGGCATCTGGGCAGCCAAATGTGTCTGGAGCTCCAGACACTGATCTGGGAGGAAGATAAAGACATGGGGTTGTCTATTACCTGAGGAGTCTATAAAGAAGGAAATACAGGCAAAAACCAGAAAAGAGTGTGCTGCTACAGGAGCAAAGAAAGAAGCGCCATTCTGGGGATGAGCATCTGAGCACCGGTCTCCCACGGCCGACCCAGAGCTCGATTCCAGGGGCCCCGTGCCCACAGCACCATGTGTGTGAAGAGGCGCCCCTAGGAGCCAGGCAGCACCTCACCAGCCCCTCCCCCAGCAGACTGTGAACCCACTGGGGACAAGAACTGTATTTGTCACCTTTCAACCCCAAAGTGTAAGACTTTTTACGAAACACCAACATTCAAGGATTGAAGGAAAAGAGGGGTAAGAGTCATGATGGAACATTATCAAGGTTATCAAGAAATCAAGCTCATCTGCAAGTCAGCCCATACCATTCAGATTCCACAGCCTTCAAAACATCTCAGTTTCAAATTTCTCCCATAGGAAAGATTCAACAAGTTGCCCAGTTATCCTGCCAGTATTTCAACTTAGCCCCTGGCTTTTTGATGCCGCGAATGCTTCCTGTGATTCCTAACTTCAACACTTCTTTATTTTCTGTCCTGGGAGATGGCCCATGTGATATTTACGTAGCCTGGAATCTTATCCCCAAGTGGTTAATGAAATGAATTTCTAAGATTCCTTAAACCACTGGGAATTCTTAATTTCACTTAAATATTTTGCTCTGGGATAATAGTGGTGGTAATTTAGAATTACCTACCGGTGGTCATTCTTCGAAGGACTCAGTCATGTGAATTTCATTCAAGGTAAATGCCTATCAGATTTCAAAAGGCACTATTTGGAAAAGCCCCCAAGTGTATTACTTTGCTAACTTTTAATTCTGTTAATTTAATCAATGCACCTGAGAGACCAAAGCCAGGAACTAACTTGCTAACTGCCAGACCCTAAAGAGAAGAGACAGGGTTGAGACACTTAATTGAAAGAGCCCCCCACACTGGGAGGACCACAGGCAGCTCCACAATTTCAGCCTCTCAAATAAACTTTGAGGGCTGTGGCTCTCTCCTAGCAGTTCTTCCAATAAAATGCAGAATGCAGGCCTTTCCTGTTCTACCGCCCACCTCTTTTTTTTAGCTTTATTTATTTATTTTTTAACAGTTTGCACTAACAGCTTGGGTGGAAGAGAAAGCTCTTTAGCTCAATCTCTAAATATCTCAGGATTTTTTTCCACCTCAGTTCAAGGCAACAAATCCTGGAAAACATCTATTTAAAACAAAACAAAAAAAACCAAAAAAATTCCCTCAGCAAACAAAAATACCATCCATTATTATAGAGTAGGGTATCTAATTCGATCCCACGAACATTTATTTAATGTTTAGTGATTCAAATGACCATGACAGAGGCTAGGAAACATTTTATCTATTGTTCTTAATCATATTAACTCTGAGAAAGGTTTTCTCAGACCCACATTAAAAGAAAAGCGACTTTCTCTTCGGCCTATGAGACTAACGGCACCAGACTAACCATAAAGTAGGACAAAATATGACAGAACAGTTTCAGGTGCTGGACCAGAGGCGGTGCAAGACCGTGATCTCCAGAAGAAGAGGAACTCACCAACTGCGCCCCACCTCAGCCCTCTGCCTGGGTACCATTTCCCAACCAGGCTCAGCAGGCTGGAGCCCAAGGAAAGCATGATGGTCCTGCGGAGCTGAGGAGCAAACACCAGAGTCTGCAACAGCTGAAGTGGCTGGAATCTGCAGGGCAAAGCCCCAGAGAGAAAGGAACTACAGAGGGGGTGTGGATGGTCTCCTATGAGTCCTTGACTGAGAACTGGGCTGCACTTATAGGTAAGGGAAGGTTAAGACTACCCGAGGCTTACCAGGGAGTGGGCACTTGAGGACTGAGAAATGGAGAAAGACATCAGAGGTTTAGCAATGTCAGAGGATGTTGGGGGTCCAGCCTCGACACAGTGCAAAGCCCTTCTTAACACCTTGATAATGCCTCATACATTCGGCTGAGGAAGGACCATGCCCCAGAGTAAGGCCTAGTTTAGCCCCACCCACCCCAACAAAATCTAAAATCAACCTCTGATGAGATCCATAGAAAGATGGGGTTTGGAGGTTGAATCCTACAAAGTCAGAGGGACTTGGGAAACCCCTTGGGATTCCCAGAGATCCTCTCTACCATGGCATAAAACCAAGCCTACACAAGTTCAGTGAGATCAGCCAGCACCTGAACTGCTGACTATAGTGAAAATATCAACACTCTTCCAAGGCAGATGACAGACTCTAGGGTCCCTACATTTCACACACAATGTCTGGTGTACAATCAAAAACTACCAGACATGCAAGGAAGCCAGATAATGTGACCTGTAGTCAATAAAAATCAACCTTTACAGAGGACTGTATTTAGCAGACAAAGACTTCAAAGCAGTTATTATAAATATGTTCAAAGAATAAAAGGAAAACATGGTCTCTATAAATGAAGATGGGGAATCGCTACAGAGAAGTGACATCTAAAGAACCAAATGGAAATTCTAGAACTGAAAGTACAATAACCAAAATTTTAGAAAATACAAATAAACTGAAATTTAAAAATAACATCCCATCAGACGCAGAGATGACAGAAAAATAGTCAGTGAATGTGAAGGCAGATCAGAGAACAAAGAGAAAAAAGACTGAAGAAAAATGAACAGAATCTGAGGCACCTATGGGTCAATATAAAATTGTAGAATGTAAGAGCCAGAAGAGAGAAACTGTTTGATCAAAGTTGCAGAAGTTATAAACAGGAGAGCCAAAACTGCCAGCCAGCTCTCATTCCCATACCATCCATTACCTAACATAACAAATCCACAACAAAAGTTTGAGTGTATCCTGAAAGCATATGCCTAAAAGGGCTACCATAGTTGAAAATGAAAAAAGGTCAAGGGGATTCCCTGGTGGCGCAGTGGTTAAGGATCCACCTGCCAATGCAGGCGACATGGGTTCGCGCCCTGGTCCGGGAAGATCCCACATGTCACGGAGCAGCTAAGCCCACGCGTCACAACTACTAAGCCTGCGCTCTAGAGCCCGCGAGCCACAACTACTGAAGCCCACGCACCTACAGCCTGTGCTCCACAACAAGAGAAGCCACCGCAACGAGAAGCCTGTGCAGGGCAATAAAGAGTAGCCCCTGCTCGCCACAACTAGAGAAAGCCCGCATGCAGCAACGAAGACCCAACGCAGCCAAAAATAAATAAATGAAAAAAGAAAAGAAAAAAAGGTCAAATAACCAAAACAAAAGCAATACTCCTCAACAGTGTTCGGGAGTCACTATCACTAGTGTGAAGAAGCTGGACAACACTGTACAAATTTTCAAATGTCAATTTTGATACAACAGATTACATTAACAAAGATAATTTTTAAGTTACTAGTAAAAAGACTGACAGGGAAGCTGTAGGAAAGCACAT